>NC_134488.1:62790741-63115741 GCF_040206685.1 Ascaphus truei | reverse complement strand
CAAAGATCTTGTCTCCATGATAGATGATGCCTACCAGTGTCTTGTGGGCATCATGGCATCTCCGCAGGGCCCCAAGCACCTGGTGTCCTGTGGTACTGTGTCCTCTCTGTGCCAGGCTTACGTGAATCGCAATCATGGCTGGGAACAGGCCCTCCAACTTCTCACTGCCCTGCTTGCCTCCATGCCAGCCAAATGTTGGAAGAAAAGCCGATCGGATTTGCAGCTCCTTTTAGCGCGGCTCAGCGAGGAGTTCTACCAGGAGGAGGACGGGCGTAAGTTCCACCTGTGTGAGATCCTGCCTGTGTTTCTGCCTCCCTCGCCTATTTTGCCGGAGACCTCCTGGGGCAGGGAGTGTTTAAGGTGCCTTTGTAAGGGTTTGCTCAAAGTCCTGAGCAGCAAGCTAAGCCCTTCACAGCGGGACCCTGCTCTTAAGCTCTGCGCCTGTTTAGCCCATGGCTATGGCACCACGTGGATCTCTGCAGAAAGTGGGGCAGAGGGGGCCCAGTTCTTGGCTCTGCTGGTGAACTTGGCCTGCGTGGAGGTGAGGATGTTGCTGGAGGATCCTGAGCCATTGGATTCCAGGCAGGCTGTGGTCACGGCGTGTTATGCCTTGATAGAGATGGGGATCCAAGAGTGCACCGAGGAGGAGGAGCAGCTGCTGAAAGAGGAGCAGAAGCTGCAGCTTATACGAGTCATGCAGGAAGCCTGCGGGGCCATCATACATTACTTGCATCAGGTAACTGGACCTGTACGACAAAGTCCACCCTTACCCCCCCTTCAACTAACAAAGGCAGAAACACTGACACTTGGACATTTTGACTGTATGTCTTGGCGTCCGCCTGTCTACGCTATATTTACTAAGTGGTGTGCAGTCAGAGGACCTCCAATAACAATGAGCTATAGAAAATGTCTCCTTGTGCCTGTACTACCATGTGTGTGTCCCCTTTGATTTGGGGGCTTATATGGGCCGTATAGAATTCTGCTCTTAATTCTAACTATGCGTCAAAGTCCCCCGACCTTTGAGACAGTTCAGACTTTCCTGTCAAGTGATCTGCATCAAGTTGTCTCTGTTGTGATGTCTACCCTGTTTTTTTTGTGTCCCCCTATCTTAAGGTGTCTCAGTACTGATGCCTGTCCTGTTCCCTCAGGTTGGGCGTGAGAGGTTAGAGGACCCCTTTACCCTTGCCTCGGTGCGGTTGCTGGGCGCGTGGCTAGCAGAGGAGACGTCCTTTCTGAGGCAGGAGATCTGCCAGCTGCTGCCTTTCCTGATGCATTACATGCAGACCTGGTACCAGCGTGGGGAAGACTGCAGGAACCTGCCGAGGGAAGTGTCCCAGGTGGCCCTGCTGAGCAGCAGTTGGGGGGCCATGTGGCCTGGGGATGCAATAAGGTACCAAGCTAAAACCCTAGGTCATATTTTTTATGTGCATTAAACAAATATATCTATCTCTGTAACCCTATAAACCCATATCTGGGTGACTTGACAACCACCTGACTCCCTTTCTCTCCTCCAACTCCCTATTTGACTCTTTGCAATCCGGTTTCCATCCTCTACACTCCACTAAGACCGCAGTGACTAAAGTGGCCAATGACCTACTCACAGCCAAGTCTAAGGGTCACTTCTCCTTACTAATTCTCCTGGATCTCTCTGCTGCCTTCGACACCGATGACACCCTTCTCCTGCACACCCTACACTCCATTGGCCTCCATGACGCAGCCATCTTCTGGTTCACATCCTACCTATCCAACCGCTCCTTCAGGGTTTCCTTCTCTGGTGTCTCCTAATCTTTACTCCCTCTCTCTGTTGGGGTAACACTGTGTCCTTGGCCCTCTGCTTTTCTCACTATACCTTTTCTCTTGGCGAACTAATATTACTACAAAAGATTGTATTAGTTTGCCAAGTGAAGAACTAATACAGTCTTTTGGCTTTCAGTATCCTCTCTATTCAGATTTCACTTTACATTTACCTCTCCCCCTTTGACCTCACCCCCCCCATCCCTCCGCTCTCTCTGCAATCTCCTACTGGATGTCCCACCGTTGCATGAATATTAACATGTCCAAAACAGAACTAATACTCTTTCCCCCTTATACTGTCACCCCTACACAAACTCTCCCTCACTGTCAAGAATACCCAATCTCAACACCACAACCTCGATGTTATGGGGTCATCTTTGACTGATCTCTCCTTCATTCCTCACATTCGGTCCCTCACGAAGTTCTGCCGTCTCAACAATTTGAAATATTGCCATGGGTACGCCCTTTTCTCACTCATGATGCAACTAAAATCCTAATTCACTCGCCCATCTTGTCCTGCCCTGACTCCTGCAACCTTCTCCTAGTTGGCATTCCCCTTGTGCACCTATCCCAACCCAAATCCATCCAAAATGCTGCTGCCAGACTCATCGACCTCTTTCACCGCTCCATTTCTTGTGCTCCACTACGCAAATCCCTACCTTGGCCTCCCAAGTGTTTTAGAATAGCTCTGACTTGCAAAACTCAACGACGCTGCCCCTTCTCCCCCCCCCCCTTCTTACATCTCGGTCATCATCCACCCCATGTAGCCCTGAATGCTCCCTACGTTCTGCCAATGATATCCGCCTTTCCTCCTGCCTTATCACCTCCTCTCACCCCCTCCCCCCCCCCCTACACGATTTCTCTTGTGCTGAACCCTCTCTGTCTGGAATTTCCTACCACGCACCATGAGACTCTCCCTCAGCTTTCAGATATTCAAAACTCACCTTTCCAAGGAAGCCTACCTTGCATACAGTACCTCTAACATCCAATTCCCCCCTACCTCCGCTCCAACTTCATTGGGACCAGCTGTGCGACTTGATCAAACTCCACGCCATGCAACACCCCCTAACAACCCCACCATCAAACCTTAATGGGATCAGCTGTCTGTCTGTCTGGACCATACTCTAACCCAGGAGAATGCAAACTTTTCTTGCTGCGGCCCCCCCCCCCCCCCATGTCTGCTCTCCTCTGTTCTCGCGCGCCCTCCCCCCCCCCACCTTACCTCAGTTTGGCATCAAATGATGTTGCGGGGTCGCATCACGTGACCCGTGGCGTCATTTGACGTCGCGTTCCCATGGCCTTGCGCGTTCCCCTGGTATTTAATTTAAATGCCTTGGGGAAGTGCGCGGGGCCTCTGCAACTGCACGTGCCCCCCCCCCCCCCCAAAAAAGTCTCGCGACCCCCAGTTTGCACATTTCTGCTCTAACCTGATGTATACTCCATCCCACAATGAGCAGCCACTTTTGTGTCAACATTGTCCCTCATTCCCTCTAGATTGTAAGCTCCCAGACGCAGGGCCCTCATTACCTTCTGTATCTGTTTGTGCAGGTTTGTCCTTACTTGTATGTCACGGGAGACCAGGCAATTTACACCTTTTTACCAGGAGCACACATTGAGCAGAACAAGATAATGAAATAAATTGTAGTTTATTCATTTAAAATAGGCATACACACAATGATACACAAATGACAGGCATAAAGACACACTTACTTGGGAACTGGACAAAGAACTAGACTCTCCTAGGTGCAGGGAATTATAAATAAGGATTTTCCCCTGTTCTCCTCTGTAGGACTTGGTTGCAAAAAGCAGGACTTAGAAAATATTCCGGGCAGACTGTGCTGAAGTCAGTGCCCTTTCTTAATGGAGAACTGGAGACGCTCTGAGTGCAGTAGCCCCCTTTATAGATCACCGTGAGCTATGTTTTAACATGGACTCAAGCATGGGAACATTTCCCACCAGCCAATCAAAGCAGGGCTCATCTGGCTGATGTCAGGGAAAGGGGCATGGCTGTCTGCAGGGAAGGCTCCGCAGAGTCTGAGAGAACCAAAATGGCTGTTGGGGCCTTTTCCTCTGCCCCTCCTTGCCCCTCCTTGCTACCAAATGGCCTGACACCTCTGATATCCTGGGATCCCTTTGAGCCCAGATGGCTAGGCAGACATCCTGGCTCCTATGCAAATGCTTACGCTGACTGCATGGATTTTTATACATACAGTATAACACCCTATGAACCATACTTTAATAAAGTATAAACCTTGGGGAACATATATACATGTGGGAAATTAGTTGGGGATATCTGGGCTTTAAAACCATGAGTCTGGGGGACACGGTGCAGCCCCAAAGTAATTCACCCCGCAAACCCACAAATAGTTCCTGCACGCCGGGAGAATCAGGGAAACACCAGTAACTGGGCCCCCCGAACTCCTGCAAACACAAGGAATACAAAAAAATACCAAAATCTGGAGTGTCTACGACCCAGGGAACCCCTAAAGCCCCTAAACAGGTCAGGTTTCTCTAACTTTACAGGGGACTTCCATAGCTCACAAACCCAATACAGGTTCAGGGACACCTTGGCACTAACTGGGGTACCCCTATGTTACCTAGGGATCCCTGCAGCTACAGGAACACTTTTCATCCATGGGCCTAATTTTACCTTTCTGAAGCAGGGAACCAACCCATGAACCCCTATATAGGTTCTGGGTGACCTGGGCATTTACTGGGTATCCCCATTAACCTACGGACCCCTTAACTGTTTCAGGTACACCTCACATCCCTATGCTCTCTTTACCTTTCTGGTCTGTGCTGAAGCAGGGAACCCCTAGTGGTGAGTCGCGAAAATGTTTTCAAGGGGAAGTATTGCCGGGACAATGTGCCTACATGTATCCAGGAATCACTCATGATTCCCGGGTACATTTTTGGGGTATCCAGCAACTCTGGACCCGGCTACCTAGGCACATTCTGATAACACTTTCTCCTCAACCCCCCCTCCCCCCCCCCCCCACTTAAAACTCATACCACAGCAATCTCTGCTTGCTGGCACTCCTGGGAAAAAACACATCAAATACTATATTGTCGCACAATACATTTTATGCGTTACACAGTACTGGGCTCAAGAGCTGACTCTTCTTGAACCCTTATTACGGATCATGGTAACCAAATGGGCTTAAACCTTTATTTGAGAGCCTGGTTACCCTCCTACGTCACATTGTATTTAACTCTTTTTATGTAATTATCAAATCTCTGTACCCCTATTGTACCACGCTGCGGAATATGTTTGTGCTTCACAAATAAATGATGATTATGTATGTATATATTCACCTGTATACCTGTACACTGTCTACCTCAATCCTTACACCTTTGCAGGTTCCTGCTCCCGGGTTTGTGTCACCTGAGTGCAGAGGACGTCCCGCGCAGGATACTGATTTCGGAGGGCCTGCCCACTCTGCTGTGCAACTACTTCCTGCAGCAGTGGGGGGTGTTCTCAGGGGAGCAGTCTGCGGAGACGCAGAGCAGCGCGGAGATCAGCCTGCAGAGCTGCTGCGGTGTGTTCCTCAATCTGGTGGTGACAGAACCTGCTCTCATTGGGTAAGATTGTGAGGTTTGGGCTCCGGCTGTTTAGAGGGGAGCCACGTGATGCTTCTCTTAACTCCGATGCCAGAATGGCATGCAACGCAATTGGACTGTCCCTACTGCGACCAAACTGAATTAAGGAGTATGACATTGTAAGAGATGTGTGCAGAGGTACACTAATGGAGACCGATTTTTAGGTGACATTAAACATGGCTTTATTTAACCTGTCCCTTTTAAACAGCAATTCAGCATACAAAAACAAAATAAACACACAATAAACAGACAATACATGCCCTAACTATCTTTGACTGGCTGGATATGCCAGTTCCCAGTCCAAAAACATATATTTATCCGGGAGCAATATATAAAAGTCTTATCTGGCTGTGCTAGGGCGGCGTCTCCGGTTCCTCCAGGTGTAGCCGCTCCCAGGAAGATAAGTCTGTTCTTGGTGTGTCAGCACATACTTTGTGCTCAATACATCTTCTCATCATGTCAGCCCAGTTGTGTGCTAAGGAGTCTCTTTCCACAGTTTCCCACAGGAGGCAATTTTTTTTTTTTGTTTTTTTTGTTTTTACAGCTCAGATTAGCCTGGTGGAGACTGGTTAATTGACTGGCAGCAATTAACCAGCTCCCTGCTGGATTACTCGGAGCTCTGAGGCAGCTTTATTTAAACAGGGATAAGTCCCAGTTAGACATGGTTCATAGGTTAAATTTAGCTGCTTTGACACCTTTTAAAAAAATATATATATATATAATTATTATTGGTAATTTTTTTTTTATTAAAATGTTCCTGGTAAATGGCGATGGGTGAACAGGTCCAAATCCGTTCACCTTGAATTCCGCTGATTGTTTTGACCAAATTTAGATTGGGATCTAGGGGGGGGGGGGGGGGAATCAGAAAAAGACAGATTGGCGGACTAAAGGAACGGGACGATCCAAGGCGGACCTGAATCCGGCCAACAAAAACACTGCCCATCTTAACTGGTAAACCCGCTATGAGGTTTAAAAAAAAATGAACATAAGTAGCTAATGATGAATTCAGCAGATCCGGAGAAAAGGGAAACACGTACGTTTTTCAAGGTGTAGAATTAAATTAAACGGTTACTTCAAAAGGGATTGCATGTTTTTCTAAGGGACCCAATTACATGTATTAGTTGTTTCAAATAGTATTGTTTGACTGGCTATGAGATTGCTCTTTAACATCCTCGTTCATCTCTTCTTGCCTCCGACTCGCTCCTTTCCTCCGTCAGACAGGAGAACTGCTTTGTGTCTCTGCTGAAGCTCCTCATGCAAGCGCTCCCTACTTTACTACCTAAAGAAAGTCACATGGTCCTGGTGGCCAACATTGCCACGTTGGGGCTGATGATGAGCAGGTTACTTGCCGGAGCTCCAGGTAACAAGCGTGGGGGGCGGCGCAGTGAGTTTTAAGGCACCAGTACCTGCATTGTAAAGTTCTAGGTAATTGGAAGATGCTGTATAAATACAGGTCATTGTTAAGGAAATAATATCATATTTTATTATAAGGGAAGTGCAAAGTTGTAGTACCCACTGGTCCTGGGGAAGAGTAGATTCATTGTAGGCTGTGATACCATTTAATGGACCAATAAAAGAGTTTATCATAGTGTGTGCAGAGCTTTTGCAAAGCATGTGCACAAGCAGACAATTGAGGGTTTGAGAGCTTTGTCCACTTGAAAAAGAGACCTGTGAGGTTTGGAAACCCCCGTACCTGGTGAGGTTTGGAAACCCCTGTACCTGGTGAGGTTTGGAAACCCCTGTACCTGGTGAGGTTTGGAAACCCCTGTACCTGGTGAGGTTTGGAAACCCCTGTACCTGGTGAGGTTTGGAAACCCCTGTACCTGGTGAGGTTTGGAAACCTCTGTACCCGGTGAGGTTTGGAAACCTCTGTACCTGGTGCAGTTTGGAAACCTCTGTACCTGGTGAGGTTTGGAAACCCCTTTACCTGGTGAGGTTTGGAAACCTCTGTACCTGGTGAGGTTTGGAAACCTCTGTACCCGGTGAGGTTTGGAAACCTCTGTACCCGGTGAGGTTTGGAAACCTCTGTACCTGGTGAGGTTTGGAAACCCCTTTACCTGGTGAGGTTTGGAAACCTCTGTACCTGGTGAGGTTTGGAAACCTCTGTACCCGGTGAGGTTTGGAAACCTCTGTACCTGGTGAGGTTTGGAAACCCCTTTACCTGGTGAGGTTTGGAAACCTCTGTACCCGGTGAGGTTTGGAAACCTCTGTACACGGTGAGGTTTGGAAACCCCTTTACCTGGTGAGGTTTGGAAACCCCTGTACCTGGTGAGGTTTGGAGACCTCTGTACCCGGTGAGGTTTGGAAACCCCTGTACCCGGTGAGGTTTGGAAACCTCTGTACCTGGTGAGGTTTGGAAACCCCTGTACACGGTGAGGTTTGGAGACCTCTGTACCTGGTGAGGTTTGAAAACCTCTGTACACGGTGAGGTTTGGAAACCCCTGTACACGGTGAGGTTTGGAAACCTCTGTACCTGGTGAGGTTTGGAGACCCCTGTACCCGGTGAGGTTTGGAAACCCCTGTACACGGTGAGGTTTGGAAACCCCTGTACACGGTGAGGTTTGGAAACCCCTGTACACGGTGAGGTTTGGAAACCCCTGTACACGGTGAGGTTTGGAAACCCCTGTACACGGTGAGGTTTGGAGACCTCTGTACCTGGTGAGGTTTGGAAACCTCTGTACCCGGTGAGGTTTGGAAACCTCTGTACCTGGTGAGGTTTGGAGACCCCTGTACCTGGTGCGGTTTGGAAACCTCTGTACCTGGTGAGGTTTGGAAACCCCTTTACCTGGTGAGGTTTGGAAACCTCTGTACCCGGTGAGGTTTGGAAACCTCTGTACACGGTGAGGTTTGGAAACCCCTTTACCTGGTGAGGTTTGGAAACCTCTGTACCTGGTGAGGTTTGGAAACCCCTTTACCTGGTGAGGTTTGGAAACCCCTGTACCTGGTGCGGTTTGGAAACCTCTGTACCTGGTGAGGTTTGGAAACCCCTTTACCTGGTGAGGTTTGGAAACCTCTGTACCTGGTGAGGTTTGGAAACCTCTGTACCTGGTGAGGTTTGGAAACCCCTTTACCTGGTGAGGTTTGGAAACCCCTTTACCTGGTGAGGTTTGGAAACCCCTTTACCTGGTGAGGTTTGGAAACCTCTGTACCTGGTGAGGTTTGGAAACCCCTTTACCTGGTGAGGTTTGGAAACCCCTTTACCTGGTGAGGTTTGGAGACCTCTGTACCCGGTGAGGTTTGGAAACCCCTGTACCCGGTGAGGTTTGGAGACCTCTGTACCCGGTGAGGTTTGGAAACCCCTGTACCTGGTGAGGTTTGAAACCTCTGTACACGGTGAGGTTTGGAAACCCCTGTACACGGTGAGGTTTGGAAACCTCTGTACCTGGTAAGGTTTGGAGACCTCTGTACCTGGTGAGGTTTGGAGACCCCTGTACCTGGTGAGGTTTGAAAACCTCTGTACACGGTGAGGTTTGGAAACCCCTGTACACGGTGAGGTTTGGAAACCTCTGTACCTGGTGAGGTTTGGAGACCCCTGTACCCGGTGAGGTTTGGAAACCCCTGTACCCGGTGAGGTTTGGAAACCTCTGTACCTGGTGAGGTTTGGAAACCCCTGTACACGGTGAGGTTTGGAAACCCCTGTACCCGGTGAGGTTTGGAAACCTCTGTACCTGGTGAGGTTTGGAAACCCCTGTACACGGTGAGGTTTGGAAACCCCTGTACCCGGTGAGGTTTGGAAACCTCTGTACCCGGTGAGGTTTGAAAACCTCTGTACCCGGTGAGGTTTGAAAACCTCTGTACACGGTGAGGTTTGGAAACCCCTGTACACGGTGAGGTTTGGAAACCTCTGTACCTGGTGAGGTTTGGAGACCCCTGTACCCGGTGAGGTTTGGAAACCCCTGTACACGGTGAGGTTTGGAAACCCCTGTACACTGTGAGGTTTGGAAACCCCTGTACCTGGTGAGGTTTGGAAACCCCTGTACACGGTGAGGTTTGGAGACCTCTGTACCTGGTGAGGTTTGGAGACCTCTGTACACGGTAAGGTTTGGAGACCCCTGTACCTGGTGAGGTTTGGAAACCTCTGTACACGGTCAGGTTTGGAAACCTCTGTACACGGTGAGGTTTGGAGACCTCTGTACACGGTAAGGTTTGGAGACCCCTGTACCTGGTGAGGTTTGGAAACCTCTGTACACGGTCAGGTTTGGAAACCTCTGTACACGGTGAGGTTTGGAAACCCCTGTACACGGTGAGGTTTGGAGACCTCTGTACCTGGTGAGGTTTGAAGACCTCTGTACCCGGTGAGACATGGGAGGTTTGAAAAGCTCTGTACACTTATATCTATGAAGAAAACCAAGGTCTATTTTTGAAAGTATCACTATCTACATCGAATAAGTCCTCAAATACAATGAAGCTGCTAGGCTACAAATTCAACAACAAAGGAATGGGATATTAAAGAATAGAACATAAATAACTTCAATTCCCACGTAGATACAATTTAGAGTGTCTTGTATGTTAAGTGCAAAGACTGTCTAACGTTTCATTTTCTTGTCAGTTCTGCAGGAAGACCTCTCCCGGGACTTCTTTAAGGCTGTGATTGAGTTCCTGAGCCGTTCCCATGTGGCCTCCAATGACCCAGACACGGGTCAGCCATGTGTGACTCTGTCTGTGGGTTATGCGGGTGCGTGGGAGGACATCTCCGAGCTCTGGTTCCTGGGTGTTCAGGCTTTCTCTGGCTGCGTCCTTATGCTAAACTGGTTGCCTGCTCTGGTGCTGAGATCTGACTGGCTCCGGGACATGATGTGCCTCTTGGGTAGCGTTTCGCCTGCGTCAGTGGACTCCGCTCTTGTGATGGTTCTACAGGCCCTTCTCACAGAGCTGGCGCGGAGCAGTGTCCCCTGCAGAGAGCTAATCCGGGAGCAGGGAGGGGCAGAGAAGGCTAATTTGTATGGCATGGCTGCGCTGGAGCAGTGTCTGTCTGAGCTGCCATAAGCAAAGGACTATGGGTAAAGAACTAGCTTTTAACCCCCTCAGCGCCTGCAAAGCAATGCGTTTTGTGAACTCTGAGAACGAATTAAAGGTGCAGCTATACGTCACATCTACTAAACTGAAAGCGCTTAGAAACAACACCTTTTTTGTACTATATTTCTACAGAACAAAATCTTTTTAATTTCATGTGTGAACAGGAGATAAATGTAACTTTGTTTGAATTACAAGACCTTGCTTGAAAATGGTCAATGAAATCTAAGAATTGGTGTTTTGTACCAATATTTCTCATAGAAAACCGCTGAAGGAGTTCACAGTGAAGCTTGTGTCTTTAAGATGAGTAAAAGTGAATTTACCTTTTAACCTTTTCAGTGCTGGCCTGAGCCAACTACTACTATAAAAGCTCTCTTTGCGTCACTTATCTGGTTCATGTATTCCTTTTTCTAATAAAAGCAGTTGGAATGTAAATAGCTGGGATCAATTCACTTCTGTTCCAGTATTGCCCCCCCCCCCACCCCATAAACGCACTACTTTGTTGCTGCAGCTACCTACCCGACACTCCCACCCCATACAGAACGTTTCACTTGGATGAACTGTAATGGAATACAGAAAACAGAACTTGCACTGACCCTGTGTTAATTGTAACTAATTGTGCTAAGGCCCAGTACCTTCACCATCAGGTACAATAAACACACATAGAAACATTTTAGATCAGACAAGCACTCTTAAAAATCAAAACTAATGAAGTCCATTAGTTGAAGAAAAAAAAAAAATATATATATATATATATACACACACACACATATATATATATATATATATATATATATACATACACACACACACACACACACACACACAATATAATCAAGGCAAATTACTTCACTAGCAAGTTTAATAATAAGAGGTACTGTACATAGTCACCACACAGATCTCCAAAGCAACACTAGTGTTTCAGGCCTTCCTTGACCTTTCCTCAGGGCAAAGTAATGGGCCATATTTACCAACACATGCTGGAATGTGTCTTATGGAATAGTACTGCTTGGTAAATATGGCCCACGGTGTCTATTTTGCACCTCGCTTGCCCAGCAACCTCTCTGCTATCCCAATACTGACACCACACACAGCATAACCTTGTCCTCGTACACTGTGACCAGCAGGTGCCGCTGCTACACCTTGTCCTGGGAACATATTCGTGTCCTTGCTAAGAATAGCAAGTAGGACAAAGTGCACCAAGGTGATAGATTAAAAGTTGTTTAACGCTAGACCATAAATTCTGGCTAAACCAAAAAGAAAGACTATTACAATCCACCACACCCCCTCTCTCCTGGTGTTGGTTACTAGAAGTACAGTAGGAGTTAACAGTAGAGTTTAAGCTCCACCCAGTGGTGACACAGCAGTACTGTGTCATAGGAGGCATAAAGGAGAGGCACATAGGATTCTGGGGGAAAGTTCCAGCATGGCAGCAGAAGAGAAGTTGTTCCTCCAAAGTATAGTGTATATCAGGCCCCCCTTTTATTGTGTTTCAGATAGGGTCCAATAGGGCCATAAGAAGAGAAGAGCATGTCCCAGCATTGGGAATGCAGACATGCCACAGTGGGCTGAGCAGAAGTGCCACCAGGATGTCTGTGGATCAGCCGTACCCGCATATCCTCACCCACAGTTGTCCGTATCCCTAAGGAATGGGAAAGTAACGTTGCACAGAACAGGCCAGGATCTCAGAATTGGGCTTGCAGTAAAAGGGACATTAAGGATATTGCTAATAAGGGGGGCCCGGTCCACCTGATGATTATCCGTAAAGTAACAAGTACATGCACCTCCCATGTGTGTTGAGTGGGCACTCGGGGAATAGAGAAGAAACCCAAATCTCAGTGGTTGGATATATAATATGCAAAATAGCAATTTTATAATGTGAAATACAATTTAAAGTGCAAAAAAACCTTTTTAAAGTTCTGTAACAGCAACAGCTTAAGATAAAGGACTTCCAGTTCCTTATAGCAAATGGTGAAAAGAAAAAACTTATGGCGCATGTATTCAGGACAAGGGAGCAGAAAAAAAGAATTGCTTCAAACAGTGGAACAAAAGAGACCGTTCACAGCCAGAGTATTACATTGAAGAGTCAAACGAGGTAAGAGGTTTTCTTTTTAAAGTATGAAAGTATTTTAAAAAATTGGAGAAAAAAGTAAAAAAAAAATGAACAAAATTGTGTGGGCCGAACACGCGCATTTTAAGTGAAACTTGTCTTTTGTCACACATTGTATTTGTGAAGGTGACGTTTTTAAATAAAAAAACTAAACACGATTTCAGTGACAAAACAAAGTGTGGAAGTGTGACTTAGAACGCACTTACACGGCATACAGCCCCTGTTTTAGATTTTTGCACTAATATATTTACACTAACTTTGAATTCCTTGTGTTTGTGACAGTGTGTGACTCTGGGGGAGGTGTGTGTGTGTGTGTGTGTGTGTGTGTGTGTGTGTGTGTGTAACTGTGTCTGGGTGTGTGTGTGTAACTGTGTGTGACTTTGTGTCTGCTTCAGTTGGGGGACACGGCTCTCTCTCTCCCTGCTCCTTGTTCCCGGCTCCTCCCCCCCTCCCCCGCCACCTTGGTCGATCCTATAGTTGGTGGTGCGCATGCACAGAGGCCCACGGCCATGTGCAGAGGCCCGTGATGCGCATGCGCAGAGGTCCGCGGGTATGCTCAGTAGCCCGCGTTTATGCGCATGATAATCACCACAGTTTGGAAAAATGAGCGCAATGTTAGTTCCAGAATGCATGTGTCGGGGCTTTTTGCACTGTGTTCCCCTAAAGTCCCCATTTCTGTTTTTTTGTACCCCATTTGAAAAATGCAAATAAATAAAAAGTTTAAATAAAACAAAAACTCCTGATGCCCATTTTTTCAATTCCCCAGCCGACCACAGCCAGCAACCCTGAGACCAGGTAAATCCATGCTGATGTTCAATAACTACAGCGATGTAACCTCCCTCGGGAGCTGGGCAGGGAGGGTTACACCCACTATAAAGACCAAGGTGACTACGCAACTAGCAACATGACCCCCCTGTTCGACAATTCGGCCTTTCCACCAGGTTTTTCCAGAAACCAATTTAAATGGTGGGTGACAAAGGGTCTCATACCAGTTGGAAATATCTTAGGCAGAAACCGGATAAAATAATTTAATTCATTTAAAAAAATCCACCAAATACCCCAAAGGAACTATACAGATATTTACAGATTAGACATTTCGTTTCATAGGGCCCTTCCTATACCTCCAGCAGTATCGTATAGCAGGGCTGCAAACATGCGGTCACCATGTGGCATGTGGCCGCCCAACCGACCGACCCTGTGCTCGAACCAGGGGGAAGAGCTGGGACATCAGTCCCGGCGCGTGCGGGTCTCCAGCACTGGAAGTTGCTGCTGGGCCACTTCTCCCCCGTCCCACCCCTGCTGGTCCAGTACACCTCTACCCCCACCCACCCTATGGGCCAGGGCACTCCCCAAGATAAGGTGTGGAGGGAATTGTGGGGGTGGGTGGTTTTATGTGGGATAGTTGGGTGGGAGAGGGGGGGATTGTGGGAAGGTTTTTTTTGTGTGTGTATTGTGGGGTAGGGAGGTATTAGCTGTTTGTACTGTGCGGGAGGGGGGTATTTGTGTGTATATTGTGCGGGAGGGGGGTATTTGTGTGTGTATTGTGGGGTAGGGAGGTATTATCTGTTTGTACTGTGCGGGGGGGGGGTATTTGTGTGTATATTGTGGGGGAGGGGGGTATTGTCAGGGAGGGAGTGTATTTGTGTGCATGTATTGAGGGAGGTGATGGGGGGTATTGTGGGTGTGTGGGTGTGTGTTGCAGTCGCACTTAGAATAGCTCGGGTTACAATTCTTGAGTTTGACAGGCCTGCTGTATACGAAAATATTTGCAAGGACGACCCAATGTCCAAAAGTCTGATGTCCTCACTATACCAATAACTACTCACCTGCTGTACAAACACGAGTATGTCTCAGGCTGTATTTATAATACTGGTTACTGTGCGCCGTCACAACTACATGTAGTCCGTTGTGGGTGCCCATAGTGGGCGCGACCGCAATGGCGCGACACAGCGACCAAAATCTCCGTAGTCAAGAGAATTTGAGATTTACAGCGGCGGCAGCGTGACGTCAGCGGTTCAACCAATGAGGGCAAACCGCTCACGGCCACGACCCGTCGCCCTCCCGCACCAGAGTGCAGGAATCGCAATAGCGACGGGTGCCGTCGGCGGTCACATCGCCATAGCCAGTACTATAAGCGCAGCCTTATATTAAACATGGGCCAAAGACCTGGGAATACCTCTTGAGTCTGAAGATTGGGAACAGATTTGAGAGACATTATCATCTATAACCATCGACACCACTATAAAAAAGAACCGTTGCAAACTACTTTATAGATGGTATCTCACCCCTCACAACCTTCTTAAAATATATCCTCAGACCCTCATCGCACTGTTTTTGAATTTGTGCATTGCAGGGCACTTGCTTTCATATCTGGTGGGAACAGTAGCGGATTTCCCATTAGGCCTGGGCCTAGGGCGGCAAAATTTCCACCCCATATGCATTTGCAGCGCTCTCTAGCCAATCGTGTCTAAGGGGATGGCGCTTACATGTGTCGGCCGCCTCTTTGGTGCCGCCCTCCATCTGCTTTGGAATCCCAGCATCAAATGACGCCGCGGACGTCCTCAACATGACGGCGCACGGCGTCGCGTTGCCTGGGTAACGCGCTGTCGCAGCGTCACATTGCCATGGCAGCGACACGCTGTGTGACGTCATGACGTCGCGTTACCCAGGCAACGCGATGCTGTGCGCCGTCACGTTGATGACATCCGTGGCGTCATTTGACGCTGCGATTCCAAAGGAGATGAAGGGCGGCAGGACACATGTAAGTGCCCAGGGGGCGGCAGATTTTCAAATACGCTGCTTGGTGCGAATGTCCCTTACTAAAAACTCTATGGACCCCAAGAGTTCCAATTTATTAGCTGTTTACTACGAACAACAATTCATCCAAACCCAGCTTTACTTAATAAGCGACCTCAAAACATTACCAAAGTAGAACACAAACTTATGACACACGTTCTTTCAGCAACCTGATGCTGTATTGCCTTTTAATTGGAAACGACCAGCACCAGTAATGATGGCAATTAAAAATAGAATTAATCAAACTATGGTATTTGAAAAGATGACTGCATTCCTCAATGATAATATCGATAAATTCCAGAGGGTGTGGGATCCATGGTTCTCAGATGAAACCTCCCTCGCTCACAATAGAAATCTACTAACTCGCTAAACCGGGGCCCTTGCTGGAGACGAGACCATAAAAGATTCTTTATCGGCTCATCCAAGAACATGGTATGTATTCAGCAGAAAGCCGCATTATATAGATCGGACCAATTAACCAAAACCTGTTGTAGTAAAGGATCAGATAGGAGCTCTACGCATTAAACAACTGCATAATATCCCTGTACAAACTGTATTTTACTATATACTATCTAACTTGTGACCTAATTATTTCTCCATGTTATATTTAACTCCCCCCTAGCCCTTTTTTTTTTTAGTTTTTTGCACCCCCTCCCTCCTAAAAACTCAATTAAAAAAAACAATTCAAAGTGGGGGAAAAACAAATTGTATTATGCAGATGTAACCCCCTGTGTCTGCTATCGGCACAGGACATGGCCCCTTTAAGAATTACATTCCACTGGACCATGTGACTGGGCTTAGCCAGTGAAATTACAATTGGTGACAGTTGGAAAGGGATTGCTGAGGGGGACTGGTGTAGCAGTTTGTTTTGATATGGTGAGGCTGCTGCAGAACACTCTGCAAGGGCCTGACCGATCCATGGAGTGAGGAGACTGGTGGATTTTGCTGGCCAGTACAAAGTACAGAGACACCTCAGGGAGCACTGCAACAGCTAAGAGGAGAAATATCAGGATTTAACAGCCAGAGGAAAGAAAGAGACCCCCCTGCATTGGAACACATGTTATGTTTTCAAATTAACTGTAAGAAGCAGCAGCCTGCATCTGTTTGAATCCAGAGCTCCAACGAAAGGTTATTGTACAAATACCCTGACTGATCAACAGGGTATGTGAACTAATATGCAGTGACTGTAAAATATATAAAGACAGAGGTGCAGCGTTAGTGATTTGTTTTAGTAGGATTGCAGAAATAGTGTGTGATTATGTGGTAGCCCTGTGGTATGTATCCATGTTCAAAATGATAAAGTAATATAAAGTTTATTATAATTCCTTACAGTTTTGTTGTGCCTAATTACTCCTGCTTCCCATTCTGTGTACCACCCACTATAAGAGTTAAACCCCCAGGTACAGGACTCAGGCCCCCACCTCAGTGATAGGTTCTATTGTCTGAGGTAAAGTAAAGAGGGGTTACATTGGAGGCGCTGCTGAGATTTTCACCATAAGGGGGACACAAGCGCAGGGATATCTACTGATACTGTCCATTAAAAAACGCGACGGTGGCCATTTTGTGTAGTGCACAAGGTTTTTCTGTCACCATGAGTGTCACCATCTTAACTGACTGGTGCTCCAGGGCGGGATTAGACCGTGATAAGGCCTTTTTAGTAACAGGAATCCCTAACACTGTGGATGATGTAGCTATTAATGGGGTGCTTGAAACATGCAAGTGTGGGGGAGAATCTGGATAAAAGAAAAAGTGTTACATTATTATGATTTTTTTTAAATTATATTCTGTGTATGCTCTGAAGTTATTGACCCACAGACAGTACCCACAAGTGTACCCGGGGTATGTGCCACAACTGTGTGTACTATTGATATAGTCCCGCTGTTGCAGTTCATGACCTGCCCCCTAACTGACTGGTAGATAGAGTAAAATAATTATTATTAGGAAGGGAAGACTCTAGACGAACTTGTGAGTGAGATGTGTGCAGCCAACCCAAAACCCTTGCGTAATTTCTGCCCCTTCCTCCAAGGTCCTATTACAAGCGGTGGGACAAGTACTAGAAAGAGTCATGAAACCCATCAGCGAGAATAGCCCCTACCAACGACTAAGCACATTCTCCGGGGTGAAGCCTATCCCTGTAGGGGAGGATGATTTTGAAAATTGGATGGACACTGTTTCCCAAATGGTGCGTGACTGGCTGTGTTCTGATAGGGAGAAGCGAAAAAGGATAACAGAGAGTCTGAGGCCCAGCAAAAGACGCCACATAGGCATTACACGTGCGATCCTCAGAGGCGACAGTAACCAATTATCTGGATGTACTGGAAAGTGCTTATTCGACCATGGAGAGTGCTGATGATCTGTACTATAAGTTTAGGAATTCTCTACAACAGGATGGGGAAAAGTTCCCTGAGTACTTAGATAGAATAGAGAAGCTACTATACCACGTGGTATTAAGGGGAAGAACTGAAGCTGGTCAGGCCGACAAGGAGAGACTAGAACAAGTTGATCAGGGCGCATTATTGGACAATTTAACCGAGATACGACTACGTATTAGAGACAGGAAAGACGATCCTCCCACGTTTGAACAGCTTATCCGGGAAGTGCATGTGGAAGTGGACAAGAAAGAGACCCGAGCTGCACTTAGAACTACAACTACTCAAGCCAGGGAAGCTGTTGCCAGTGCAGGAGGCTGTGAGGAGAACGGTGCTAGCAAAGCAGAGCTTAGAAAACAAATTCAAGAGCTAACGGCGCAAATGAACACACTGATGATGGCTGCGGCACCCAAAAAGAAGTCCTCGGCGGGTACTCTTCCAGATATGCCCCGGACCTATGAACGGGACCGGTTCCCAAGAAATCGAGGTATGGGTTGTTTCCAGTGTGGAGAACATGGACATCGGGCTGCGTACTGCAAGGCACCAAAGGCAAGAGAAGCCTTCAAGAAGCAGGGAAACTACAGAGGGACCTGGTAAGGGAGCATGCCAGGCCCCACGCAAAGAGAAGCTCCATGACTAAAACACCACGAGCATCTGCGGGTACCCCAATCTGCCAATTGGGATTCTTGGCCATTCTTCCAGAGTGATGGCATCTATTGAAGGAAAACCATGCAAGGTTCTTCTGGATAGTGGATCACAAGTGTCTATAATCTTCCAATCGTGGTACAACCGATATCTGCGACACCTGCCACTGCAGCTGCTGAATGGACTTGTTGTGTGGGGCCTCAGTGAAACTAGCTATCCGTACTTGGGCAACGTGGTTGTGAAGTTGGAATTTCCCAAGGAAATTGCTGGGGTAGCCTATTATGGCTCCGGCTTCTTCTTTTTCACAGTCTTCAGGACATATTAGTGCCACTAATATGTCCTGAAGACTGTGAAAAAGGAGAAGCCGGAGCCATAATAGGAACAAATGCGAACATCTTCAGCAAACTAGCGAAGTTGTGCCAGACTGTTGGAAGAGATGATTATGATTGGACATTGACCATTCACCCAATGTGTTTGAAGGAGAATGAAGCCACTAACAAGTCTTATGACCCCGTAGGAGAAGTCCGTTGGGCCGGCCTTCGGTCAAAAAAAGTGCCTCTCCACCATGTATGTCGAATTGAAGGGAAGGTGACCCTCCATCAAGAAGTAAAAGGTTCCATCGTAATTATAGAAGACCCTGCCCCTGGACGATTTCCTGGGGGACTATTAGTAAAGGCCGGAGAGCTTTCCATACAGAAAGGAAAAACAGATACTATAGGAGTGGAAATGAGAAATGAGACTTCCCATGATGTGTGGATACGAAAAGGCACTGTGATAGCTCACCTGTACAGTGCTGAAGTGATGGGCCCAGCCGGGACGAAGAAGAATCATAACAGAAGACTGACGCCAGACATGTTTAATTTTGGAGACAGTCCTATTCCAGAACACTGGAAGAAACGGCTACAAGAAAAAATGGATTGTTGGCCAGAGGTTTTCTCCACTCAAGAATGGGATGTAGGAAAAGCCCATTGAGTGGAACACCAGATTCGTATTCCTGATGCTCATCCTTTTAGAGAAAGGTCACAGAGATTGGCCCCGACTGTTTTTGTTGTGTCTAATTACTCCTGCTTCCCACTCTGTGTACCACCCATTATAAGAGTTAAACACCACGTTACAGGACTCAGGCCCCCACCTCAGTGACAGGTTCTATAGTCTGAGGTAAAGTAAAGAGGGGTTACACATGTAGCCCGTGTTCCACCCCCCCCCCCCCGTTCGCAGATTGGACCTCTAGGGTGTAATGAGGGCTGGATACTATGGTGGTGCATACCTGCTTGGAATAGGGGGGCCTGAGTCTCCCGCGGTGGTATGGGGGATAACAGGGCCAGGCTTCTGGGGTATATGCCTCCATCTTCTTTAGCAACGGTGCAGCGCCTCCATCTTCTGACGAGACCTATACGGATAGGTTAAGATCCTCCCAGAAGAAGCCCTGGTCCCAGGGCGAGTGATCTTAAACTCACACACAGTCTCTGATAAAATAGCAGCACTCTTTATTGTCCTTGACACAACAGATCAGCAACACTTCATGCACAGCGGCACACAGCAGTTCATATATATCAGTGCACTCCAAATGTGTACAGGCCTTTCCTCCTCTCCTCTCCTCCAGGCTGTACCCTAGCAGGATGGGCTCGTTAGGGGCTTCAATACCCCAACCCCCACCTCCAGAATATACTCTCTGGGTGAGGGTAGATCTCCCCCCTCACCCCCTCAGCAGGGTGAGGGGCATTGGTCCACAGCACTACAGTGCTATCAGCTCTAATCACTATAGCTGAGTGTCTTTTCTCCTGTTTCCTTGAACTCCCAGAACATGCTCTCTCTGTTCCAGCACTCTCCACTCTCAAACTCCTACCGCCTCCACTCTCCAGACTGACAGTCCTTTCTCTCCACTGCAACAGACTGAACTCTCACGAGACTGAACACAGACTCAACAGAACTGACCCAGACACACACAGGAGTAGCCCACTAAATAGATACAGCCCTGCCCCCTATGATGTCAGCAGGACCTCCCCTCTGTCTCAGGCCTGCCACAGAGTTAGGGGCCTACCTCTATCACTCAAGGCAGGGCTTGGTGGGGGGAAAACCCATGATTACTACTGGCGCCTGCCCTTACCAGGGCTTACTCCAGTAGGAGAAGGATAGGTAGCCGACTATTTCTTACAGGGGCTACACACATATAAAAACAAATATTCAAAGTTACAACGAAGTAACCGCATATTCGTGATAATAATGCTACGGATTTGTAGTGATCGTAATGGAGTTGGATGATGACGTTATTGGGCAGGCATCATCTTTCCACAGTCCGAGCTTGGAATGGAAGTGAAGTCTCGCAAAGCTAATCCAATTCCTACGCATTTCGCATTTACTGTGCTTTGTCAGGAAATGAGCTTAGAGAGATGTACATCAGACTGCATGTACACACGCTCATGAAATATAATAAAGTGACATGTTCATACATTAACATGCTAATGAAATCAGAGAGAGAAGATGCCCCAGTTAATCCTGGCGCAGCTGAGTTTACTGGAACTAAAAAGCAATGCAGCGAAAGTATTCAGCAATGCAACGCCTCCTCTAGCACATATAATGCTTTTGCTGTCATTTTGCATAAGCTCTGTACTTATTAAAAATAAGTGATCAGTGCAGCTCAAATTCCAAAATAGGTGGACTTGTGTTTATATGTGAGCCCAATACAGTGCACAATATATGTGAGCCCAATCCAGTGCACAATACTGGAGACGGGGGGGGAAGGGGTCTGGTTATACCCATATACCAGCTTTACATTTCAAAGCTAGTAACAGACCTCACACTGATGGGACTGGAAAGGTTGAAACAGCTGTCTGTGAGCAGGTGTACTGGCTCTGCACTTCTTTGTGCTGTGCTGAAAAGCTGTGTAAGGGTTCGGATATAGTGGGTGCGCACGACGGAGCGCATGGCGTCAAGCGTGCCTGTCGGCCGAGTGATCTGTGGCCTATGATCCACAGCTATGGGGGGCATGGCGGAGGCGTGGCCGTGACGCTTTGTGAGCGGTTTGCCCAAATTGGCTAAACCGAGCACGTGACCTGGCCGTTACGCGACACAAAGAATTTTTTTTGTCTTGCGAGCAATCTGCTGCTTCATCGCGTGCGCTATGGCCTGCCTCATTGAGGTGCCGCCTTTTGTTCGCGGTCACACGCAGTATGGACGCGGCCTAATGCTGCAGGCATAAGCTTATAGGAGTCTATGTTAAAATGGACAAGAAGCAAAAGGTGATGCACTGTGAGTGCTCATTTGCATGTCATTACCCAGAATCCCTGGCTGCAGTGAGAGATTACAGGGAAAGGCAGGGTTGCAGACCTGTCTGAGACATACAAATGTCCCCACGAGTGGTATTTTCACTTGCTGTTGCCTTTTTTTACTCACCATAACTTGTTTTGTGTCTGGTGATCCCAGGAACTCAGAGTAAAAAGCTTCTTACATACTCTGTTGTGGGTTTTGGCTTCATGCTCTGCGAAACGTCCTTTACTGTCAGACTTGTACCAGCAGAGGGAGCTCACGCATTATAGTTCGCATAGACCTGTATGTATGGGGTGTAAGTAACCATTTCATAACTGAGGGTTTGCAAAGTGGTTTACAAATGAAACCTGACTGTCAGGAAGGGTGCAGTGATAACACGCAGCAGCTTCTGCATGTTAAATATACCTATCAAAATAAGCCAATACATAAAACGTGCATTACAATATGCTCTGGGGCTCTCTGTGTCTCATCTTTCTACTGCTCTATCCTGCCCAAAACATCTCTGCGCCCTCACTATCCCACAAAGGCCCCGAGCTTCTACACCCCTTTGAAATTTGTCTTGAAGCATTTCCATAGCTGTATAACCAGACTCCGCAACTCCCTTCTTAAGGCACTTGACGACGTCTTAGAAATTCCGCACTCCTGTCTCTGTATGTCTTCCAATAAACCGATTAGATTGTAAGCTCTTTGGAACAGGAACTCCTTTCTCGCCATGCTTATTATTTCATAAACTTGTCCCCATCGTATTCTTCTTCTCGGTATTATGTCTTGCGTCATATTTCTGTAAAGTGCTGAGAACAGGGTAGGTGCCATACAAATATAAGCATACAGTATAAACATACAGCATGTAACCCCTGTATTACCAGGGCCCGCTGTAGCATGGAACGAGTGTAAGTGCTGTGTAATTGAGAGCAGAAAAGCACATATGTATAATACAATGTGATGATCTTAACAGTTATTCCAGGGTCTCTCCTAACGACATCAAAATGGATGTTGTATAATACCAATTTTCAATGAAATCAACAAATCATCTCACACAGGAAAATATTGAGAGTGTATGTTAAAAACAACAAAAAAAGCAATAGAGGAAGTCTCTTATTAAACAGAGAACAGAGAGGAGATTTCCTATTAAACAGAGAGTAGAGAGGAGGTTTCTTATTCAACAGAGAATAGATCTCTTAAAATTAAACAGATTACATTTGTTACTATGCAGATAAATTAGGTATTTTATTAAACAGAGTTGATCTCTTAATCTCAGAACAGGGAGATTAAACAGAGGCGATCGTTTATTAAACAGAGAACAAAGAGAGGAGATCTCTTATTAAACAGAACACAGAGGGGAGATCTCTTATTAAACAAAACACAGAGGGGAGATCTCTCATTAAACAGAACACAGAGAGGAGATCTCTTATTAAACAGAACACAAAGAGATCTCTTATTAAACAGAACACAGAGAGGAGATCTCTTATTAAACAGAACACAAAGAGATCTCTTATTAAACAGAGTTGATCTCAAACTCAGAACAGGGAGATTAAACAGAGGCGATCGCTTATTAAACAGAACACAAAGAGATTTCTTATTAAACAGAACACAACGAGTAGATCTCTTATTAAACAGAACACAACGAGTAGATCTCTTATTAAACAGAACACAACGAGTAGATCTCTTATTAAACAGAACACAACGAGTAGATCTCTTATTAAACATACTTTTTCACTGTTCAGATTAAAGGGCTGAAAAGATGTAAAACATTTATAGCAACCAGCTTTAGGTCCCAAATCGAGTCCCAGCCCTGCACAGAACAAGAACATGTGAAAGATGCACAGGACACATTAGGAGCTCATGTCCTCATGTGCCAGTTATTTCTGTGAGTTGTTAAGAGACGTAGCATACTGTACCCCCTTCCAGGCAGAGATCCTCCGGACTGCCCCCCCCCCCTCCCCTCCCCGCAGGGCTGCACACATCTTCAATCTTCTTAGCAAAAATACACCACCGTGTCTCAGGAGCTAAGCAGAGAAGAATAGGATTTTACAATGATATACAGTGTATATATATATATATATATATATATATATATATATATATATATATATATATATATATATATATATATATATATATATATATATATATATATATATATATATATATATATATATATATATATATATATATATATATATATATATATATATATATATCCAATAAAGAATATTACTTGTGAGCACATTCACATGTCTTAGACAGGTCTGCAATGTGCTCATAAGTGATATTCTTTATTGGATATATGCTAATGGAGGAGGTTTTTTGTTGCCTTTTTCACCCACCATAACTTAAGTAATGTATGTGTGTGTATATATATATATACATACATACATACATACATACATACATACATACATACACACACAACAATTTCAATTGAACAAAGAAAGAAGAACATATCAGTGAATATCTGCCTTTTATGTCCTATGATGAGGACGTGTGCGAAATCCATGTTTGTGAAATGAGTTCACACAAGTCGTATTCCAGATTTTGCACAGCTGGGGCTATCTGAATACAGGGACAGTCACTTACAGACAGAGTATTTTCCAGTCCCGGCTGCTAAGTGCTTTTAAGATTTAACTGGAAAACAACTGCAAAACATGGCATGTCAAATCCCGTTGGTTTCCCTTTTGCAAATGAAACTGATTGGTAAGAAAATAAAAGAACCCCTTTGAAAAAAGTCTGTGCAGAGTCAGTCTGAGTGTGTCTGAATAACAAGACAGATATCCTTGTAAATCTCAAACCCTCACCCTGCTTTGAGTGGGAATAATTTCAAGTAAACACACAAACATTTCTCTTTCTGAAGACAGGTGGCAGAGTGATATTAAAAGAGAGGAATGAAATTCGTTTTAATGAGCAGTGTTAATTAAACCTGGAAATCAAAGAGAGCAGAGTTGTGGGAATTCTGAGGAAAATTAAAATGAAGCCAAATATAGCTTGAGGGGGAAATTCTGGAATGAAATTAAATTTAATGTGGGACTCTTGTTTGTTAATGCCTATCACACATCACAGTGAATTAGAGTTTAGGGCAAAGTGTTTCTTACTTCACTATACAAATTACTCTGTTACAGGCAGGGAATATACAACACGACACTATTTTATGCTACACAAAAAAAAATATATTGAATTTTTATCTCTTTTAAAGGAACAAATTGAAACCCCGGTTTAAAATAAACAGCTGGCTGTGGATAGAATTATTTAGCCACACTGAGATAACAAATCTGGGATATTTATTATTTGCATTACTCAGAATAGATTGCTGTGCTGGAGTGCTCATTGATAAGAAATTGGCAGGCAGAATATAATTATATATATATATTTTTAAAAAAAGATATTGAAATTGTTGCCACACACAAAAAAAGGCAGCATGTTGAATCCAATTTCCTGTAGTATCTGATAGTTTAAGTCCCGCACTTCCTAAAATACATAATGGGGAAAATAAGCATTTTCGAAATGAGTCTGTCTTATTTCACCTTCATTTCCAAATACTTTCCGAAGAAAGCAGGTTGCAGGGGTGATAATGAATGCAATAAGTTTGAGAGTAATAATGCACTCAGCTCAGTTTGGGTATACAGATGGAATTGGGATGTGTTTACCTAAGCCTGTAATTATTTTCTCTTCTGTGGCTTTGAGTTATTTTCTAAGTGTTAGGGCTCCAGTTTTAATGCAATTGTTCTGTTGCTGCAGAATATTTAACTTCAGAAGTTTTCTGTATAATTACATTAGTAATGGAAAATTAAACGCATTAAGGTCTATGTGAACAGTATGTTGCTTTTTTCTTTTTACAATGTATTGCAGCCTAAATCTCTTTATTAAAACCTCTCTTACCCAATTAGGAATGAATATATATATATATATATATATATATATATATATATATATATATATATATATATATATATATATATATATATATATATATAAAAAAACAATTAGTAGATGATTTGAAATATACATTTCTCTTCATCAGCTGCACACAAATATCTTATCTTTAGTACATAGGGTAAGAAATAATGACCTATATTGGGTTTCTCACAGGCAGGACAGGAAAATCTTGTTTCAAAATACTTTAGTGTAAATGCCCCTCCTTTAAAACCATGGGTTATCTGCATACAATGGAAGTACAGGAACAATTTTGCTCAACTGGAGTAAAACTAATAACATGAATGTTGCAGACACGTTTGTTTTATTTGTACTTTATGGGGGAAAAGGTGCTCAGATTGTATTATCTCTGCAATGATGTATTCAAATGCTAGGAGGCTTTAAGGTCCTACCAAGGAGGGTAAAAAGAAAAAAGCCAGTATTTTCTGAAAGTTATGTGTACATGCAATCCTTTAAGGGCGAACCCTGTCTTCCTAAACAGTATATTCATTTCAGCTCTATATATATATATATATATATATATATATATATATATATATATATATATATATATATATATATATATATATATATATATATATATATATATATATATATATATATAGTCATGGCTGTGGTGAGTATACATTCCCAGATTATGTTGAAATCCTTTATGCTAAAATATTTTGGGTTTTGCAAAAGGCATTAAGAAAATCAGTAATTTGATATTGACCATGGGCATTGCCTTAATGTGTGGAGCTAGCAACCGTGTTAAGAATATTGCATCGAGTATATAATACTGTAATATATGTATATGTATATATATATATATATATATATATATATATATAGTAAATATTTATATACACATATACAGTACATATATAAAGATATGTATATAATATTCACACCTATAGATAAATTGACAGGCAGGCATAGATAGATGCCTTGAGGTGTTTAGCCCCTCTGGAGTTATGTACTCATGGCTGGAGTACAGTGAGATATACATTCCCACCTGTCCAGCAGAGGGTTTCCAGGCTGTAATTTCCATGGGATTTGCTGTTGCAGGTCACAGTGTTCAGGGTAAATTGCCCTGTGTATAGCACGTTAATGGGCAGCAATCAGCAGCTGCTATCTGGAGCAGCTACCTGTAAAACCTACCCCTATGTGCCCATGAAAGGGACATCATCGTGTTACAGCTGATGGGTGACAGATCATGACAGATAAGAGACCTCCTTACAAGTCACTGCACATTGGATTAAGTATAGATTAGTAGTGCTGATGTGTTCCAGGTTCTCTGTGAAAGTGAATAACACACCTGAGCCTATAGAATAATTGTGTAATAGTTGTATATTTGCGAATGTGCAAGAACAATAATTTGTAACTAAACACCTCATATACAGTAATTGTTACACACACGCGCACACACACATATTGTTCATTCCCTATGCCTTTGCTTTATTAGCAGTATTTATAATTACGTTTGTAATATCCTAAATACACTAATTACTACTGACCATGTCTCGTGTCTATGTTTTAGTTGGTGGTAACACTATGGTAACCTTACTCCTGCAGTGCAGTGTGCTCACAATAGTGCAGGATCGTGTAATGGACAGGAACATGCCGGTGTCCCAGGTTGATGGGAAATTAACTCTATGAGGTAAATAACATTTTTTTTCTATAAATATCTTCTAGCGTTATATCTAAATCTGGGAGTTTTCGTGCAGTTCTGCTTGAGAGTACCTCTAGGAAAAGTGCTATTATTCCAAGGCTAAAATAGCATAGGTTAGGCAGCCTGGCTTCAAAACTTCAAAGCCTGGGAATCTTACCTCTTCTAACCACCCTTCATATTAATCATTGAGGTGTGAAGGAGAAAGGTAAAGAGATGGCAAGGTGGTTACTGCATGCAAACCACATCAGAAACCTATACACCTGTTCTGTACCATGAATGGGCTCTGGCAGCTAATTCCTGGACCTCTTCTCTGCCAGGTACAGCACCCTGACAGTGAATGGGGTCACATTTCCATGGCACATTATTCAGGGACACAATATGAAGAACAGATAAATAGGCTTCTTACCATTTCCACTGGAGGAGCTTTCCATGCATTGTAAAGCAAAAGGTTTAACCCTACAAAGACCGGGCTCGTTTCTTTTTTTGTAGGGGACGTGTATCTCTCTGTTGGTTTTCTTACATAAAAACAGGAATCCCTAACCCAGTTAAACCCGAGTCCCACCCAGTTATCAGCAGGAACAACAGCTCATATACTGCTGCTTCAATTTAAAGCCAGCCCTGCGGGCTCTGAAGGGTGCTAAATACATGGCATACAGAAGGATAAAGATCAAAGAGCACAGGGCTGGAGGGGGAGACGTACTGCTGCTCTGAGACCATTTACATTTACTGTAAGGGACCTAAAGACAGAGGAATTCAATATTTACAGATATCTAGATCTACCTATTGTACTGAACAAGGGATGTAGGAAGTTATAGCAAGGGACTGTATAATAATACAAGTAAAATAAATGATCACAGTCTATACCCGATGTTTTTTCTTACTGAATATGAACATGTATTCTATGTATCTGGTGTGGGTGTGTATATATATATATATATATATATATATATATATATATATTATATATGTATATATATTATATATATATTACGTGTGTGTGTGTGTGTGTATATATATATATTTATATATATATATATATATATATATATATATATGTGTGTGTGTGTGTGTGTATATATATGTGTGTGTGTGTGTGTGTGTGTGTGTGTGTGTGTGTGTGTGTGTGTGTATGTATGTATATATATATATATATATATATATATATATATATATATATATATATATATATATATATATACACACACACACATAGATACCCACATATAAATAGATAGATAGATTTTTCTTACTGAGTATGAACATGTACTCTATGTATTTGGTGTGTGTCGATAGATAGATAGATTTTAAAGACATACTTCTTTGATGGATTTTTTTTCGCTTGGTCTTTGGGACTAAAATGATGAAACTACAAATATTAATGGATGGTGATAATAAAATTATATTTATAATATATGTAAAACTCGTGTTTTAATAAGACTAATCAGAATTATTTATGATGAATTTAATCATAGCCCCATTAGGTTTTTAGCTTCCAGTGAGTTAGAAGGATGAAAATATTCTCGGTCATTAGTAATGTCTTCATTAACAATTATTCAGGATTTTATCCAGAAAAGCATTATTAAACCGGATATGAGTCCGTATAACAAGTCATCTCACAGCTGGTGAAGTGGAGACTTCTCTTTTACACTCTAATTCGGTTTTCTTTTCTGTCCATCAGTTTTCCAACACACATTGTGTTTTGTGTCACTGCTTTTATCTGCTTGTCCTCTCTGTTGTGTGATGGGATGTGTTGGGAGTACAGACCCAGAGACACTCTGTATGGACCTCTGCAGCTGGTCCATTAATCTGCCACTCCAAAGAACATCACCCACTAGTGTTAAACAAAACATGCAAGAAAATGCTCACTACAAAGCCCCTTCCCTTCTGAATGTTACATTATGTGTGCAACAATAACAAAATATATACAAAATAAGCAGCTACTTAAAAAAAAAAAAAAAAACTGCACATGAAGTTCAGGATTTATACCTAGCATACGAAAACATAGGATCAGTTGGGGTTTCTTTGTATGTATTTGCACTATCGCTGTTTAGGAACTAAACACAGATCTTTTAAACGTCCTAGGTAGGATTAACCCTTTCACTGTCAGAGGGGCCAACGCATTGCTCTGCTAACGCGGTATTTATTTGGATCAGCCGGTTTCTAGAAGCTGGATGTCTGGGTTTCTGGCTGAAATGCTTTCAAAAGCAAACCGGGGGGTTGTGTATTTTGTTTCAATCTTCCTTGATAAGTAAATACAGTTGTGACAACAGTAATCACAGTGTATATATTGTAGTGTCAAAATAAAGATCGAATACAAATGTGTGTGTGTGTGTGTGTGTGTGTGTATATATATATATATATATATATATATATATATACATACACACACACACACACACACACACACACACACACACATTTGTATTCGATCTTTATTTTGACACTAAAATATACACACATGTATATATAATAATGTAATCACTTATCTTGTGATTGTAGGAACTGCACACATTCGATTTAGGACTATACTTTGTTTGATGAGTTAAATGTTTAAAGTCCCCAAAGTTCCTATTTTCAGTTTCTGAGCAGTCAGCATTATACAGGGGGCGAGTAAAGAAGAGTAAAGACGAGTGTTGGTGCTCTGCCTCTTTAAGGCGCGCTCCCTACCCACCTGCGCGCTCCCGTGTCTATATCTGGAGTGCATGGAGATGCCTTGGGCTCAGTGATAGAAAGATTGAGGTATAGGAACACTCAGGAACCCTTTGCACTGAGCAGGACATCTGCTTCACCCCTCCTCACTGCATCTTGGATTCTCTTCCATGGATCTGATTCTTTGCCTGCAAATCTGAGGATTTCTCAACTTAATTTATTTTGATCCTCATTATTAATATTATTATTATTTTTGTGCTCCCACATTTTATTCCATTTGGATCCTGCTCTGAAGTCTGCACATATGTTAGTCCACGCATATTCTGCCATGGTGAGTTGAGGGATGGAAACGAAGGGGCTCCCCTCTCTATTTCTAGCACACATCATGTCATCATCCAGGAAACCTTATACCTTTTAATTTAGAGAAGATTTAGGAAGTGCAGCCCTGGCCAGATGTCAGCTCTGTGTTCCTAATTGGTGTTTTGTGATGTTTTAATTTTCCTTTGGAGGATTGAGACAGACTGGAGGGAGAGGGGGTCACACAGCTCACTTAGGAAAACACATTTGGAGAGATCTGACAGTCTGAAAACATTATCTGCCTTTTCAATAGGATGGTCTGATGTATCCTGAGGGGGGCTGAAGCTTGCCTTTGGGTATATGGCTGCAGGGAAGGGTATATATTCATGTGTACAGACACACGTCTGTTACTCTGGGAATGGATTGTTTAAATTACACTGAAAACTGGATTTGCTGCTAATGAAGAATCTGAAAGGTAATCTACAATGCTACAGAGCAGGGAAGCCACTGCTATGGGTTGGTTTTCATTATGATGTTGTAACTTTAGGTTCTTGCATATCTTAATGCTTGCAAGATGTGGTATTGTTTAGCCCAGGAAGGGTTATGTGGAGCCAGTGTAACAAGGCATCTCACATATGGGACTAGGATACAGATGCGGACCTCACATTCACTTTGCCCAGATCCTAAAGAGGATTTGGGGAATAGGTTCCTCCTCTCCCTACTCAGTCCTGCCATGTGCCCTATTATCTTACCCTCTAAACTGATGCTGACATAAAGTGTACCTCTGTGTAAGATAATGGGGCAGCTGGAGTTGGATACACCCATCATGATATAAATAATACGATTACTTTAGAAAGTGCACATAGTGTACAACTTTATATATGGCATTAGTTAGCTGAAATCGCTTATTGCTGTTAATGTCTCTACATATCAATACAAGGATTGGTGTGTGTGTGTGTGTGTGTGTGTGTGTGTGTGTGTGTGTGTGTGTGTGTGTTTGTGTGTGTGTGTGTGTGTATATTATATATATCATGAGGAAACCAGAGATTTAAAAAGCTTATAAGTAATATTTGTGTAGGGTTTTTTAAGCGATGAAGTTAGATAACTCAGCATTACAGGGTTGTGTCCAATACCTGGTTTCTGATTAGACAGTAAGCTCTGCAGCTCAGAACCTGTCTGTGTATAAGGAATAGGCAGATTACAGACATGTCCTGTTTATCTCTCCCCCTCCAGGACCGATCTGATGCTCTGAATGGAGCTGCTGGGGGTGGCCGGTTGTCTCAGCTCTCCTCTCTCAACCAGGGTGCATATTCCTCGGCTCCCCCACTGTGCCACACCCCGTCATCTGACTTCCAGCCCCCCTATTTCCCTCCCCCCTACCCCCAGCCTCCCCTGTCCTACTCCCAGAGCCAGGAGCCTGGATACCCTCACCTGGGAGACCCATACGCCAGCATCAACCCTATCCACCAGCACCAACAGCAAGCCTGGCATACACAGAGGAGCCGGCAGGAGGAGGCTGGGCTGCTGTCTCATGGGCACAGGGGGCTCAGCCTGGACCCCCGCAGGGATTATGCAGGGGTCCCCCGCCTGCTGCACGGGTTGGGAGATGGGGGGCACAGCCTGGGAGAGAGTGCTCTGTCTATCCATGCCCTGTCCCATCACAGCATAGAGGACATGCAGGTAAGAGATCTCATGCCGCCTGCCCTCCTGCTTCTCCCTGTGTTTTATTACCTGTGGTGGTCACTTTTACTGAGCCAAAGGGAAACTTGTCTATAAACTATATACAGGGATGTGTATCAAAAACAGTACCGGATTTATTAAGAGGGGGGGGGGGGGGGGTCATATTTAAAGCGTGCACATAATATTTTAGTTTGATTGAACAAGGTGATATTGTTTGCCCCGGGGAACACTGAGAGATAGATTAGATAGATAGATTAGATAGATAGATAGATAGATAGATAGATAGATAGATAGATAGATAGATAGATAGATAGATAGATAGATAGATAGATAGATAGATAGATAGATAACCCTGATGTTATCCAGAGTCAAATGGTTCAATATGATATATCACTGAGAGCAATAAGGCACTCAAGAGTAGGGTAACCGTTGGACATATTCATATCACACAGGACTAGCAATATCACCTGAAATTACCTGGATAAAAGAATAATAATAATAGTAATAATAATACCATTAGTGCAGGGTTCTCCGGTTGTATACCTCTAGATAAACGGCAGGGTTCCTGTATCATTGTAATAGATCATGATGAAAACGTGTTACTGTAGGGGAATTTATAGACCCTAAAAGAATTGCTGTGGTTTGCAAAGTCCCTATACTGTATGTTACAATGTGTCCCTTTGCTCACAGCCCACACACTTCCAGCGGCTTCTCCTTGAGTTTGTAATATTCTGTCACAAGGAATCACTTCTACCCAATGATCACTGAACGGCCCTTATTCCTGTACCCATTCCCCTGAGTGCTCTGTGAGCTGCCGCTGGCACTTGCTACACCCTGTTGTAGGAAGAACTGGATAAAGTGTTTAATGCACACATACAGGGCACAGTGCCCGCTTTAGTGCAGGGGTGCAATCCTATAGCCACAAGAGAGTACATACAACACATTGCTGTTAGTACATGATGTTATTGGTCGCACAGATACTGTAGGATCGGAATGTTTAAATACCCGTGTCTTTGTGTAATAGAGGGGGTCATGCAGCATCAGTGGGGTTTTTTGGGGTGCAAAACTGCAATGATCGGAAAAAACTGCACGAAAGAAAAACGTTTCTTGCTTCCAACTTGAATTGTTCTTAGATATTGCGAATGCACGTTGTGCCCCAAAATAGAACCAGTTTTGCACACAAGAAGCATTGATATATATTTATTATTATTATTAATATAATCCATTAAAGGCTATAATTTTATATTCTTTATACATTATTTGTTTTACTTTGGTGTCAGATACAATAAGGCACCTATTGGACTACCAGCCTTTTATATATCAGAAGTTTGCTTACACCATCCCATAAAATTGCATAAAACTATTAACCACTTTATAAATTGAGTTAAGTTTCTCAAATTGTTTAACTAATATGTATACACCGCACTGTAAGCACTGCATGCTATGTGATAACGATTGCGAAAGGCAGGGTTACAGACCTGTCTAAGACATGTGAATGTGTTCATAAGTTATATTTTTATTATATATATATATATATTTTTTTTTATTATATATATATATATATATATATATATATATATATTCATATATATATATATATATATATATATATTCATATATATATATATATATATATATATATTCATATATATATATATATATATATATATATATATATATATATATATATATATATATATATATATATTCTTTCTTTTATCCGTATATTTAAAAAAAAAAAACCCTCTGCACAGAACGAACTGGATGGGTTCAAATTAAATGTAAGACCTTATAATAACACTAAGAAGATGGTATCTTTTGGAAACTTTAATGCATACTAAAATAAGAGACACACAAAGAAACGAAAGAAATTAATTCCGTATTTCCCGGTGCTAAGAGTAAGATCAAATTGAACTGTCCTTTAAAACAGATATACACCTATATTGATAAGCATTATAAATATTTTCAAAATAGCTATTTGAGTCATTGCTGTCTCCGTATTTTAGTATTTTGTAGGAAAAAAGAAGACGCTTTCTTGTTTTTTCTAAAAATGTTGAAATGATTTTATTTAAAGATTTAAGGGACGTTTATTAAAGAGATCGCTTGTCTCGTTACCTGCAGTACATTTTTAACCGAGACATGCAGAAAAAAGTAAATAAACTGCATTCTTAGGATATTTAAACAAAACAAAAAAAGCCTCGTACCTCTTTACTGAAATCTAATGCAATAAATACATGTTTAATTAGCACAACCAACTGTCCCGATTTAGCAAGTTAAAAATGTGATTTATTTTTAGACATCCTTTGAATGAACTTTAAAAAGAATTAGGAATATGAGGAGTTTGAGCCACATTCCCTTAAAAAAAAATACTACATTGTAGGTACATTTAAATCTCCTTATTTAAATATTGAGGTCCTATTATCCTATTTAAAAAACAGGACATTTAACTCAGAAAAACAAGATGATATGAGCCTGTGGCCACTATATTTGGTGTATTTATGTATTCATTTATTTAATTGTTTATTTGGTTTTGACCCAAACTTCCCATTGAAATCTGATAAAAAGACAAACATTTCATACCAGTTTCCTTATTGATCAGATTCACGACTGTGCCTTTCAATTTTGTTTTAATTAAAACTTGGCAGAAAATAGAGTGAAATGGTACTGGGGTAGTTTAAAGTTGAAATCGATTTAAAATTAAATATTCCGGCCAGAGGCACATCTGCTTCAGTGAAACTGCAATGTATTAACCCCGACTAATGCTATTGTTTAAATACTTGAGGTCATTATATATATATACTTTATTCCCGACTGTCACGAACGGCCTTATCAATTCATGACACTGACACTATTAGGGGAACCTACAATTGCAACGAGATATATATATATATATATATATATATATATATCATTTTAAACTAAGATTATGTGTGAAATTTAAGCCTCCAAAAGTATTATGATGAAAGCTATTTTGGCATGCCTGTTTGTTATAAGCAATAAGGCTCTCAGCAGATGTCACTGGAGGTTACTAGTGCAGAGATAATCCCAGTAGATAAAATATGTGTAAAAAAATAAACAAACAATTATAGATTGCAAGCTCATGGACAGAGATCTCCTCACTTTTGTGTGTAATAATGCAGTATCTGTTTTTACTGTCTGCATGTCACTTGCTGCACTCATTGTACTACACTCTGGAATATGTTGGCAGAATAAATAATGATGGTATAAATAATAATAATAATTATTATTATTATCAAAATTATGTTTTATTGTAGTTTCTGAATTTTTGGTAGCACTAAAACATAGTTAAACTTCAAGATGTCCCCAATCTTGTGAACATTGTAAGAACACTATATTTTAAAGTGACTAGAATGCAAAAGTGGAGCAAGGATAATATTGCAAAAAGACAACACAAGATGTTTATTTAAAAAAACATCCCAGTAAGAGTTGTGGGAGGTTTTATTTATATATATATATATATATATATATATATATATATATATATATATATATATATATATATATATATATATATTAAGGTTATGGTGGGTAAAAAAAGTGACTAAAACCCTCCACAGTAAAGCATAAAGCAACCTGTCTAAGACATGCAAATGAATATACAGGAATATTTACAGTTGCTTTATTTATATATATATATAATCCCAGTGCTGTTTTATGGATCTGTTTTGCAGACGAGAGAGCTGGACTAAAAACCTTACACTTCAACTATATTCCCTCAGTCTGGTGTTACTATTGGGGTAACTTTCTAACTGTCCATCCCTGAGTATCTCCGGCCTGTGTTTTTCAGGTTGTAGATGACGTATCAGGAGGCAGTTTACTGGACCAGTCTGTGATAAAAAAAGGTAAGAGGCACTAGAATCGGCTTTAAAGGACCATATTTATTAAATTGTACTTAACTTATTGTGTTAATTAGTAAATGTGTCCATCAATGTCTTGTCTCAAGAGGTTTCGCAAGATCCAGTACACAGAGCACTGTTCAGCACACATCCATATGCACCAATGGTTTTAAATGATTCTTTGACATTTCTGCTCTTATACAGAATTTCACGGTGAACATGCTGCAGTATTTATCATTATAACACAGAATCCCCCCAAAATAACTGTACACACCCTCAAATCACTTGCTAGAACTGCCATATTTATTGTGTACCATATATAATTTGCCCTTGCCTAGCCCTAATGATATCCATTCCGTGATTGGGTTTGTAATGGGGTTAGGTAGGATCAGTGGCGCATTTACGATCAGGCCCCAATAGGCCCGGGCCTAGGGCGGCAACATTTTCGGGTGGCAAATTTCCCTTCCCACCCCCAGCCACCCATATACAAAGGCCCTGTTCTCTTCCCCATTGATTGCCGGGGGAGAGAACGGGACCACTGGAAAGTTCTTACATTCTCCTTCATGCTGCCCTCCTCCTTCTATAGAATCGTGGTGTCAAATGACGCTGCGACATCACATGGCGTCAAGTTGCCATAGCAACGTGCCATCACAAGACGCTGCTACGTAGTGTTACCATGGCAACGTGCCACCGTGTGACTTGCCATGTGACGTTGCAGTGTCATTTGACGCCGCAACACTGAAACAGGAGCGCGGCACCAGGTCAGTGCCTAAGGGCGGCGGATTTGTAAATCCGCTATTGGGTAGGATACATATTTTCTGGTGATTTGGGCAATTGCTGTTCTGACGGAAATGCTGGTGTTCTTGTTATTGGATTGTGTTATATGGGTATTGTTTCCCTTCTGTTTGATTCCTGGATATTATCTGTAATACCCTGTGTGTAAATGGTCTGCATGTTTCTGTTCTAAAGAGCTGTGGAGAGTACATGGTTAGCTCTATTTAAAAATACCACAAATATTTTTATGGCAGATTTGAACACTATTAATTATGGATATCTGTCTGTCTTTCTATCCGTCTGTCTGTATCATCTATCTATCTATCTATCTATCTATCTATCTATCTATCTATCTATCTATCTATCTATCTATCGGTCTATGCTATTACAAAGTACTGGCCGGTAAATACCTCCAGGCCTCCTTGATTCTGCTAGAAAGGTGTGTGTGTGGGGGGGAGTTGCATTTGAACACTATTTATAACAGATTTATGCTGTAAGAGCAGAGAGGAAACAGGCCCTCATAATAAACCTCCTTGTCTTTGTCAGACATGAAGATGTAGGCTTGTGAATAATACAAGCAGCAGTCACACATTATCCTGGTACCCTTACACTGCCCATCCCCCTGCATGCTTGTAGGGTTAGGATTTAGGTTTTTAGGGAATACTTTGCCAATCTGTACTGTCTGCTCCAATTTCCTGCCCAGTCCTTGATCAAATCTCTGGCCTTTTACAGGGTCCCAGCTTTTCCTATTAAAACTAATTACTGGAGACCAGCCTCAGAACCCAACTCCATCCCATGTTCCCCTGCATTTACTGCCTCATAAACCACTAACAATGTCACAGCTAAAGACTTACAGCACAGGCACAGAGGGAGGCTAGTGTGGGATAGTTAAAAGTAGTACCACCCCATCCCCTTAACATATCCTAATATAGTCCCCCCCCCCATGGAGTGTTTTCTGTACTATTCTGTGTGTTTAACCCTTATAATGCTAAGGCGAGGAAGAGGTTTAACATGCCGTGCACTGGAGAAAACGTTTGTTCTGTTAATTTAACTTGAGCTGATCACTTCTCCAGTACTGGGAACTGAATAAGGACCTTAGATATGAAGTGTGACTGGTATCTCCAGCATATAAAGTCAAATACTTTGGGGGTGATGTGTTAAAAAGCTGCAAAACAGGTACGAAAACAGCATGAGATTTTGCACAGAACCATCGCATTGTTTCCAACTAGGTTTTGCTTTTCCACCCCAGTTTTGCAGCCCAGACATTATTAATATTGTTATTATCATTTATTTATAAAGCGTTAACACATTCTGCAGCACGGTACAGGACGGGTACAGAGTTATGTATATTACATAAACAGAATGACATACCAAAGAAGAACAAACTAACGCAAACTGATACAAAAGGTAATGAGGGCCCTGCTCCTGAGATCTTACAATCTAGATGGGATTTTGATACATAATTCATCTAATTTCCCCTAATCTACGCCTGGCGACTCAAATCATTATTTGTAATCCAAAATGATATCTTCTGTTTATGTTGCAAAGGAAAGTTACAGGGGTTTTCCAAAAAAGTATCCCTTCTGCAAAAAAAAAAAAAAAACAGGACTGGATTTATTAAATAAAACAAATTGCTCTCAATTATTTCTTTATTCTTCTCATAAATCTGGCAATGTTTTTTTTTGTCCCAGTTTCAACAGACTAATAAATAACTCTGATTCTGCTGAAAGTTTCGGTGGTGTTTATAGCTTATACCTGGAAGGAATCCTGGATTTAGATCCTATCTGCTTTGTAAGAGAACTTTTCTTACGTTCAAAGAAAAAGCTTCCTAAATGTATTAGACGGGTTGGATAAATGCATGTTACTGTACTGAGGGGGGAAAGCCTTTAAATTATCTGTAAATGGGCCCAGATAGAAGTGCATTCTGTGAGCTACAAGTATGTATATGTTTGGGAGACTTTAGGCTTTCCATATAAAGTGTTTAATTGGTTTATGGATCTGGAAGCAATTATCAGAAGCAGAGAAAGGCTTTTTGTATTGGGGCAGACATAGGGATACAGAGATAAGAATAAAGGCAGGACTGTAACCTTCCACTGTTAGTGAGGGCAACTATGTATATACACACACACACACACACACACGTACAGTATATATGCACACAGTTAGACACAAACATAAGTGCGCGCACACACACGTACAGTATATATGCACACAGTTAGACACAAACATAAGTTCGCGCGCACACACGTATATATGCACACAGTTAGACACAAACATAAGTGAGTGCGAACATACACACGTATATATGCACACAGTTAGACACAAACATAAGTGCGCGCGCACACACGTATATATGCACACAGTTAGACACAAACATAAGTGTGCGCGCACACACACACGTATATATGCACACAGTTAGACACAAACATAAGTTCGCGCGCACACACGTATATATGCACACAGTTAGACACAAACATAAGTGTGCGCGCACACACACACGTATATATGCACACAGTTAGACACAAACATAAGTGCGCGCGCGCGCGCGCACACACACACGTATATATGCACACAGTTAGACACAAACATAAGTGCGCGCGCACACACACACGTATATATGCACACAGTTAGACACAAACATAAGTGCGCGCGCACACACACGTATATATGCACACAGTTAGACACAAACATAAGTGCGCGTATATATGCACACAGTTAGACACAAACATAAGTGCGTGCGCACACACACGTATATATGCACACAGTTAGACACAAACATAAGTGAGTGCGAACATACACACGTATATATGCACACAGTTAGACACAAACATAAGTGCGCGCGCACACACGTATATATGCACACAGTTAGACACAAACATAAGTGTGCGCGCACACACACACGTATATATGCACACAGTTAGACACAAACATAAGTTCGCGCGCACACACGTATATATGCACACAGTTAGACACAAACATAAGTGTGCGCGCACACACACACGTATATATGCACACAGTTAGACACAAACATAAGTGCGCGCGCGCGCGCACACACACGTATATATGCACACAGTTAGACACAAACATAAGTGCGCGCGCACACACACACGTATATATGCACACAGTTAGACACAAACATAAGTGCGCGCGCACACACACGTATATATGCACACAGTTAGACACAAACATAAGTGCGCGTATATATGCACACAGTTAGACACAAACATAAGTGCGTGCGCACACACACGTATATATGCACACAGTTAGACACAAACATAAGTGCGTGCGCACATACACACGTATATAAAGTGAAAAATGCAGACACTCATAGGACTTAGAAAAATATACAAAATAGTCATTTATTTAATCAATGTTTTGGCTTATGCATAATCTTTTCTCAAGACAGGCACAGACACTACACGTCAGGGGTCTGTAATGATTTGGGATCTCTGTTCTCTAACTGGTCGCATAGTTGTAGTGTTGTGTACTTTAATATATTATTTACTTTGTACTTTTAGTATTTTGTTACTATAAACAGGAGGTTAAGGTTGTGCTGCTTGTTATATATTCTCTGTCTCTCTATGTGTCTCTCTCTTATATATATATATATATATATATATTGTACTGTATATGTGCATTGACAACATGTATGTGCTCTGAGGGGTCCCCGAACCCCATCAAATACTCCTGAAAATCAATGGGATTTTTCTCCTTGATCAATCTGGTGCTGTTTTCAGCTTCAGTGTTGCCCCTGTGAGTCTGGCCCCTAACTCCCCTTCATGTGCATAAACCGGACTGTGGCCCTCTCAGCGCTGAACAATGCAGAGCATGTGACATTGCAAGCGAGTCAGTAGGGATGTGTGATCGGGCTTTGTGATTTTTTTTGCAAATGCTCCTAAATTTAGCATTTTTTAATGTTGAAAGGTGACTATGCTCCAAATGTTTGCCATTTTTGGCCGAAATGTGACCTTCATTTGGGGTCACGTGACCTGGACTTGGGGTCATGTGACCTGCATATTGACTTAAAAATTTTTTTTAGAACCTTTTGCTGTTTTCAGGGGGAGGGGGGGAAGAGGGGGAAGGGGGGGAAGGGGGGGGGGAGGGAGGGGGAAGGGGGGGAAGGGGGGGGAAGGGAGGGGGAAGGGGGGGAAGGGGGGGGGAAGGGAGGGGGGAAGGGGGGGGGAAGGGAGGGGGAAGGGAGGGGGAGGGGGGGGAAGGGAGGGGGAGGGGGGGGAGGGGGGGGAAGGGAGGGGGAGGGGGGGGAGGGGGGGGAAGGGGGGGAAGGGAGGGGGAGAGGGGGGGAAGGGAGGGGGGGAAGGGAGGGGAGGGGGGGAAGGGAGGGGAGGGGGGGGAAGGATGGGGAAGGGAGGGGGAAGGGAGGGTTCAGGGGGCAAATTTCTTCTGGTTCATGAACTTTCGGGAACATTTCCCACATCTCTAATAGTAAGACACAAAGTCACCTGGTAAAATCTGTGAAGAGATGATGAATCACCCTATAAACAATTATATCCGGTTAAGGATCCCAGCGGTTTTTCTCTGATACCTGTGATTTACCTGAGGCCAAGCCATGGACTATGTTCTAAAGCAGGGGTGGCCAACTCCAATCCTTAAGGGCCAGCAACAGGTCAGGTTTTCAGGATATCCCTGCTTCAGCACAGGTGGCTTAATCAGTCCCTGCTTCAGCACAGATGGCATAATCAGTCCCTTCTTCAGAACAGGTGGCACAATCAGTCCCTTCTTTGACTGAGACACTGATTGAGCTCCCTGTGCTGAAGCTGGGATATCCTGAAAACCTGACCTGCTGGTGGTCCATGGGGACGGGAGTTGGCTGCCCCTGTTGTAAAGTTAATTCTGGTCTCTGCACTGCCTACCGCAAGCCTCTTACCCCTTATCAGGCATTTGAAATAAGTGCCATGATTATTTGGATTTGTATCTTGGAGCAACTTTAACTGCTTCAATGCCACGGGGGCCTGCACTGCATTTCTTTATTCCTCCAAGTTAAAGAGCTTTGAAGTGTATACAGATACTCTGTACCATTATCCCGTGTTACCCATTTACCAGTGGTAGTGGCTGGTATCTCTATTCATATACAGTCCCATGAAAATGAGCATGCTGCATGGTATAGTTGTAGTGAGTATCTCTCCACATGTATAGTGAAAATGAACATGTTGCACTGGATAGTTGTGTAGAGTATCTCTCTCTACATAGAGTCCCATGGATATTAACATGTTGCACTGTATAGTGGTGTGAGTATATCCATACATATACAGCCTCCTGTAAATGTACACTGTATAGTGGTGCTGCGTATCTCTATATACAGCTCTGTGAATATGAACATGTTGCACTGTATAGTGGTAGTGAATATATAAATACATATGCAGCTCCCTGAAAATGAAGGTGCTGTGTTGTATAGTGGTAAGGTGTATCTTCACGCACACTTAAACCCCTCTTAATCACTGCACTGCCAGAGAAATCTAGGATCCAACAAAGCATGGAGGGCCCTGTTTGTAATCTCAGTGTCTGTAACCCTGTGTCTTGGGTACAGGAAATACAAGTAACATCAGATTGTCAGCTCTTGGGTCGGTGCACAGAAGTACTAATATGACACAGCGCCTCCTTTCCCGGCCTCACTGCGGATATCATGTAAGATCAATACATTCTCTGTGCATTATATCACAGGATAATTGATACAGTATTGTGTTCTCCGCTGGACACGGCCCCTGGGGGCTCTGGTTAGTCGGGGCCACTCCTCTGACAGATGTTGCTATGGAGATGGGGAGTGGGCCGGTGAGCGAATCTCTCACATTGCACGCACGCCTGGGACCAAGAAGTATCAATTAAAGCAGCACTCACGGCACCTGTCATGCCCGTGTGCACCCGCTCCCTGCCACAGACCCCTGAACATGCTGCACTGTATAATGATGCTGAGTATCTCTATACAGTACATCTACAGCCCCATAAAAATGAACACACTGTGCTTTATAGAGGGAGTGAGTACCTCCATACATATACATTCCCATATAAATGTATATGCTGCGTTGTATAGTGGTGTGAGTGTCTCTATGCATATATATCCCCTTAAAAAATGAACATGCTGCAGTGTATAGTGATTGTAAGTACCTCTATACATATACAGTGGTAGTGAGTATATCTCTACACATATACAGCTCTTGGAAAATAAACATTCTGCGTTGTATAGTGGAGTGGTAGTAAGTGCAACTATAAAAATACAGCCCTTGGGATAATGAACATGCTTCACTGTATAATGATGCCGAGTACCTCTATACATATAATGTATAGCCCTCCGAAAATGAACATGCTGCACTGTATAGCGGTAGTGTGTATCTATATGCACCTGGATTGAAAACTGGTTAAAAGACAGACAACAGAGGGTTGTCATAAATGGAACTTTTTCAGGTTGGGCTAAAGTCGTGAGTGGAGTACCTCAGGGATCGGTACTGGGACCCCTGCTTTTAAACTTGTTTATTAATGACTTTGAGGTTGGGATCGAGAGCAAAGTCTCCATCTTTGCTGATGATACTAAATTGTGTAAGGTAATAGAATCAGAGCATGATGTAATTTCTCTTCAGAAGGACTTGGAGAGACTGGAAACGTGGGCAGGTAAATGGCAGATGAGGTTTAATACAGATAAATGTCAGGTTATGCATTTGGGATGCAAGAAAAAAAGCCAACTTACAAATTAAATGGAGATAAATTGGGGGAATACTTGATGGAGAAGGATTTAGGAGTGCTTGTAGACAGCAGGCTTAGCAATAGTGCCCAATGTCATGCAGTAGCTGCAAAGGCAAACAAGATCTTATCTTGCATCAAACGGGCAATGGATGGAAGGGAAGTAAACATAATTATGCCCCTTTACAAAGCATTAGTAAGACCACACCTTGAATATGGAGTACAATTTTGGGCACCAATCCTAAGAAAAGACATTATGGAACTAGAGAGAGTGCAGAGACGAGCCACCAAATGAATAAAGGGGATGGACATTCTAACTTATGATGAGAGGCTAGCTAAATTAGATTTATTTACATTAGAAAAGAGGCGTCTAAGAGTGGATATGATAACTATATACAAATATATTCGGGGACAAAACAAGGAGCTTTCAAAAGAACTATTCATCCCACGGGCAGTACTTAGGACTCTGGGCCATCCCTTAAGGTTGGAGGAAAGGAAATTTCACCAGCAACAAAGGAAAGGGTTCTTTACAGTAAGGGCAGTTAAAATGTGGAATTCATTACCCATGGAGACTGTGATGGCAGATACAATAGATTTGTTCAAAAAAAGGTTGGACATCTTTTTAGATGGGAAAGGTATACAGGGATATACCACATAAGTATACATGGGAAGGATGTTGATCCAGGGATTAATCCGATTGCCAATTCTTGGGGTCAGGAAGGAATTATTTTTTTCCCCTTAATGGGGTTTTTTGTTTGCGTTCCTCTGGATCAATAAGTAAGTATAGATATAGGATAAAGTATCTGTTGTCTAAATTTAGCATAGGTTGAACTTGATGGACCTATGTCTTTTTTCAACCTCATCTACTATGTAACTATGTAACATATAATGTACAGCCCTCCGAAAATGAACATGCTGCACTGTATAGCGGTAGTGTGTATCTATATGCATTTGCAGCCCTCCAAAATTGCTGCATTATATAGGTGTACTGAGTATACTCTTCCAGCCTTCTCAAACCTCCGCCTGGTGCTTACCATATGTATGTATGTCTTTATTTAAATAGCGCTATTAATGTACATAGCGCTTCACAGCAGTAATACACGTGACAATCATATAAATAATAAATAATATAAATAACACATAAAGGGGAGAAGTGCTTCAGACATAAAAGTAACATTTAGGAAAAGGAGTCCCTGCACGGAAGAGCTTACAATCTAATCTGTTGTTAGGAAGAATGTACAGAGACAGTAGAAGTGTGTTGTGGTAAGTGTGTCTGCAGGGGGCCAAGGTTAATGTATGAGGTGTTAATTATCAGCTATGGAGCTACGCATATGCGTCGTCAAGCAGGTGTGTTTTAAGGTCGGTGTTAAAGGTGGATAGAGAGGGTGCTGATTGGGTATTGAGGGGAAGGGCATTCCAGAGGTGCGGGGCAGTCTGGGAGAAAGGTTTAAGGCGGGAGAGGGCTTTGGATACAAAGGGGGTAGAGAGAAGACATCCTTGAGCAGAATGCAAGTCAGGATGGTGTATAGCGACAAGTTAGGGCTTTTACAGTGCCATTATGATGTACCCGGTACGTCATAGGCACTTTCTCATTATTTAGGGGGTGGTCGGGCTAACAGCCCCAACCAAGCAGCCTGATCGAAAATGGAAGTACAGCCCCCACTCCCTCCGTTTCCGGGATCTGGGTCCTGGTTGCGTCATGTAATCATTCCATGATTCGGAAGTTGCCAACGCTTCGCTGACACTCTGGTGCCGTCGGACACCCCTGAAGGTTAAAATACCCCGTTACTATGTGCCTGAATTAGAGTTCAGCTGTAGTTAGCAAGATAGCCTTGGCGTAAAGATGCACCATCGCTTTTTCTCAAATAAGACCCCGATTTAGAATTAGGCACAACAAAGTCGCAAACAACTGGTCCTTAAATTATTATAATGAGGTCTTAGATTAACGCCATTGGCTATGCATAATTTTTACTTCTTGCGCAATCATCCGTCAGTGTGTAATAATTACGTCTGCATAATATTTGTGCTCATTTGCATCAGCACACGCCCTTTAAAAATTTACTTTGGGCAATGCACATTTTAGGGTTCTAGATCAGCCTAAATAGGCTACTTAGTCTGACAGTCTGATTAATGTTTGGTCATTACATAATAATAAGGGTTATTAAATTAAGAACAGACAATAATCAAACTGGAAAATGATAAGACTGGCGCTATTTACCGTGCGAACACCCATGTTGAGCTCATTTAAATAAATCAGTAATAGACATGCCTCGTCTTCGCCTGTCGAGTTGTTAGGTTAGCTTTCGAAACCTCATAGATTTGTTCATCGAGTGTACTGGTTTCTTTCTTTCATAATGTAGTTTGAGCTACACCTTTGAAGAACGTATATGTTGATCCACTGAACGGTGTCACAGCCTACAAGAGATCCACCGTTCTGCGGGACCAATATGCTAGAACCTTGAATTGTGTTTTCCATAAACCGTCCTACGGAGACTGTAAACTTCTAATCCCTCCCGAGCTGAACTGCCGCAGTGTATTTCATTCCCCTCTGGCAGTGAATGAGTTATTCTCCAAGTCCCTCAGATTGGTGCCTCATTGCACAGGAACATGGAGACCAGCCTCTGGTTAGAAGATATCAGTGCTGTGAAATATCTCTCTAATAAACCCTTCATTGTAACATTATTGAGAGCCCATGGAACCAGACAGATTTATACCTCGGGCTCAGAGCTCCCTGCATTATTTAAAACTTTGGTCTCTGCTCAACTTTGTTTGCAAAGGATGTTTAACTCTTTCTGTGCCAGAGGACTCAGAGTGGCATACAGTGTGGATCAGATGAAGCTTCCCCTAAATGACAAGTGGTAACCGAGTAAGACAATGTAAAGCAGCGAATACATTCATATCTCTCATTATCAGAAAGGAACACGCTGACTTTCCCCAAGCTTGGCATAAAATCCTGCCGCATACGCGTTGTACGTTAAAGTTAGCAGCGTCGGCAAACAAGACAACAGAACCAAAAGTGGAGTCTGCTTATCAGTGTAGAACGCAGAGCATGTGATTATGACGGGATGGTCTCGTGGCTTGAAAACTGGAGCAAAACCAGTAGAAGAAAAAAAATATGTATTAGACAAAGGGATTCTATTCCATTATATTTATACATTTCGCACTGATTTTGCAGCTGGGAGACTTTAGCAAAAATTCAGTTATGCCCTAATTACACACCCCGAACCAATTACACGCCCTAACCAAGTGACATGGGAATTCCACGTTACATACATGTTAAATCTCCTTATTGTTCCTGCATAGCACATACAGTAAGGGCATTGTGCAATATACCACCCATAGCACTCAGACTCTCTCCCAAATTACATTCCATACCTACAGAATGGATTTCACTTGATTTTAATTATTTTAGCCTCAATTAGGACCCAACCCGGCTTTTTTTTAAAGCGACAATCCCCATCAAAATTATATATATATATATATATTCTTTTATCTCTTACCTTACCTAAGCCGGGGGGGGGGTGAGGGGGGGATGTCCCCAACACAAGATCCATCCCCCTGTTCCCCCACAATATTTTTGCTGGTTTTGACACATTGGCGATGTTGTCCCCTTCCAATGTCTGGGCAAGTATTCTTGCATGGTGGACAAACCTGCTCGTTGTTTGTGAACAAGAGGGTCCCTGGAGGTCAGGTAACCACAAATCAGAACCTCCTTGTTCCGAAAAGTTTTCAAAAATATATTTATTAATTAGCAAGCAGGCAGGACGACTACTTCAAAAGTGGTGTCTAGGCATAACTGGGTGATTGTCATCATTGTAGTACAGTCTTGGTCCTTGAGACATGTACATTTGTGTACTGACTTGAAGAAGAAACCTATGAGGGGTGGAAAGCTCTGTACACTATCACACTATCACACTATCATTTCAACTATGAGGAACTCTGTTGGTCCACCTAAAAGGCATCACAACCTACAACCAGTCTGTAAGTATTAAATCATTATTAAAGCCTTATTATTATCAACAATATTTCTCCAAAAACAACAACATATTCGGCAGCACCATATAATGGGGGTGAGAGACAATCATATAACATGCTAACATCAAGTTTACACATCACTGATACTATAATGGGGGTGTGAGTGGGCTTCTGAAGGGGTAAGTGGCCTTCTGTTCCTAGGATAATCTACCAAAAATGTTCATTGGAGCACAGAGCTGGTAAGCTCGGCTGAAGACCAGTGCCACTACTTTTTTTTAGATGTTCTCTCTCACCAGCACATTTTATCAATGAAAACACCCTATGATTTCCAATGAGAGGAGATACTGTACACTGCAGTAAAACTTTAAGCATGAATTGTACCCTCCCTCCTGCCACAGACATGTGTTGTCTTGTTATCCTATGGATAGAAGCCCAAGGTGAATAGCTCACAGCCCCTATAATTGGCAGGAGTAATTAAGTCACAGGCTTGTTCATTGACTTATTGTTCTTGCATCATGTTTCACTCACCTGTCTGCTGACTGTAGTTTTTTTTTCATTTGTTCTGTGTGAGATGGTCTGTGGCAACCTGCAGATCATTCCTCCCTGTGCAGTGCATTGAATGGCACATGCTTGTATGTATGTATGTCTTTCTTTATTTATATAGCGCCATTAATGTACATAGAGCTTCACAGTAGTAATACACGTGACAAATATATAAATAACAAATAATACAAATAACAGAGCATGGGAATAAGTGCTTCAGACATAAAAGTAATATTTCGGAAGAGGAGTCCCTGCTCTGAAGAGCGTACAATCTAATTGGTGGGGAGAACGTACAGAGACAGTAGGAGGGAGTTCTGGTAAGTGTCTGCAGGGGGCCAAGCTTTATGTATCAGATGTATAGTATTAGCCACGGTGCTACTCATATGCTTCTTTAAGCAAGTGTGTCTTAGGCTGCGGTCCCAGTCACTGCCACAGCGCACGCCGAGCGTGTAAGCAGCACCCCTCAATGGGGAAGGGCCCAGTACCTACCTTGACGCTGAAGGTGCAGCCGCGCCGTACTGCAAGGTTTTTTAAACTCAATTAAATTGAGTTTAAACCTTGCGACGGAGGCGTGGCCACGCCCCCACCGGCAGTTCACCCAATGAGGGCGAACTAGCGGCGTGACGTGATGGCCACGCCCCCGCAAATCCCCGACCACGCCCCCTCCCATCGCAAGCTCCCTCTCTCCTGGAGACCGCAGATCGCGGTTAGCGCTGTGCACGCGCTGCCCCCCCCCCCCCCCCCCCGCCGGGCGCGCGTGTCACAGTCATGACTGGGACCGCAGCCTTAGGCTGCGTCCCCACTACCGCTGAGCTCGCTGAATGGGCGGCACTTGGCGAGATAACTTGCGTATATATATATGCAAGTCTCCGTGCGCGCGTATGCACGGGCACACACGCTCACCGGCGCTCGGCGCTTATATAAACAAATTTTTTTAAACTTCCTAGCGCGCTCAACTTCCTCTGCAGCGTGGAGAGCTCTCTAAGCATGAGTGCGTTCAGCGCCAGCGGGGACAAAGCCAAGGTGGGTCTTAAAGGTGGATAGAGTGGATGCTAGTCGAGTATTGAGGGGAAGGGCATTCCAGAGGTGCGGGGCAGTCAGTGAAAAGGGTTTAAGGTGGGAGAGGGCTTTAGATACAAAGGGGGTAGAGAGAAGACATCCTTGAGCAGAACGCAAGAGTCTGGATGGTGCATAACGAGAAATTAGGGCTGAGATGTAAGGAGGGGCAGAAGAGTGTAAAGCTTTAAAAGTGAGGAGGAGAATTGAGTGTGTGATAAAAGATTTTATAGGAAGCCAGGAGAGTGATTTCAGCAGGGGAGACACTAAGACAGATTTAGGAAAGAGTAGAGTGATTCTGGCAGCAGTGTTTAATATTTTAAATTTAAGTTTAATATTTACAAAAAGCAACAGCACCAGATATATCAAGGACAAACAGATCTCTTGTAGAACAAGGGGCTTGTGTAGTATTTGAGAAAAAATGTGTGCGTCAAAATTTCAGTACTAAAAACTACTACAAACGTGCAAAAAATGTGCATCGTACATATATACACTTCCTACGCGTAATTTGTTGCTGGGAATGAATTTTGACGCATCGCATCATGTTGAATACCTGACTGATAGAATTTAAATTAAAACAGAGTGATGTGTATTTATTTATTTAAAATTAATACAGTATTAGTAAATATAAATGATTAGTGTCATTTTATTACATAGTTGCGAGTTTATATGGCATTGGCTGTTTGCTCCAGGTTATCAGGGAGAGGCTCAGATTGGCCTGGGTGTACAGTATATCTAATGTATGGTGACCTCCTGCCTGCAATATTATCAAGACCAGGGTGAGAAAGTCCTACGTTTATATTTAGTGCAGAGTGACCTCCTGACTGCAATATTATCAAGAACAGGCTGATGACTGATTGGATTTAATGTTTTTTTTTTTTAATTAGATTAATATTGTGCCGTTTTTTCTGACCTATAATTACACCACCTGTACACCACACAAACACTGCTACATGACAACCAGTACTCCAGGTTAGAAGCATCAGGCTCACCTCATGTGGTGCCCAAGTGAGTGCGGTCTCCCTGTATGGGGAAGTCTATAGGGATGGCAGATATGAAGCAAGGATGGGCACTGAACAATTAGGGTCCCTGGCTGGAAAGGGGGATTTGTCGGGAAGAAGGGGAGTTGAGTTTGATGCTGTTGCTTGTAAACAGAAGCTCTGCTTGAATAAACTCTCACCTTGTCGCTCCTATGGGACTGTCACATGGCCTCTATGGGATTCCTTCTGTAATTATAGACCTGCGTGGAAACTACCCAAACTCCCTGTGCTCAAATTGATACTCGGTATGGATGCAATCTGTTGTTCAATGGCAGTAACCCTTTCCCTGACTGGAGGGACCATCAATCCAAGGCTGCGAGTTCCATACATGTGTGATGTTTCATTATCAATCAACAGGAGATCCTATGTTTGCCATGAAATTGACCCACAAAAAGTAATTTTGTTTTTTAGTGTCAATGTATAGAGTTGGAGTTTTTCCTCCATCTGTGTCAGTTTGTAAGAGGTTAGGAGAAATGTATTAGGAGTTATATAAAGCACAGATCATTAAAATGGGATGTATCCAACTCTTTATTATTATTTTGTGTTAAAAGCCTCCGCCAGGTCTTAAGTGGCATAAATCAGATCTATGTCAAACAAATAAATGAAGAAAGCAGGTTGTTATTATTATCTGGGCAGATCATTTCTTAACCCTTGAACAATCTCTGTGCGTCAATCTAGCCAACAACTGTGTTTAGGCTGAGTTCAGGGTGGCTGCTACGGAGGCTTGCGTCCGTGCGCGCCTCCCCCGCGTGCTCCTGCATCCTGGCAATCTGTGCCCAGGCTGCAGGAGCTGGGTAGCTGCGTTGGGGGGCGTGGCGAACGTGTCACAGAGCTCGTTCACTGAACCAGCTCATGTGACACGACTGCTGCCCCAAATATAATTTCGGGTTGTAGTGGCAAAGTGTAGCAGCGTCAACGCTGCACTTTACCGCCGGTGGAGTTTTCAGTTTGAACACTCCCACCGAACAACCCGAACTTGCGATGGACGTGCGCACGCACGTCAAGAAGCAGCCACCCTAAACTCGGCTTTATGCTTGACGCAGCAGTCAGCAGCAAATGGTGCAGTGCGGCAACGCAATGCCGGAGTGTGCCGTGATACACAGACAATGTGTGGCAATGCAACAGCAGTACTTCCTCGCTATGAAATGAATAGCGCTTATTCAATTGAATTGGCTGAAAATGACTGTACTGTTGTGGAAGATATTTTATGGAGTAGAATGGCTTAGTAAATGTGGCCCATAGCGAGGACTTCAGATTCAGTAGGCAGAGCATTTGGCGATCTATGTATAGAGGCAAATTGGGGGCATTTGTATCCTGTATCAATTTATCAAATGACTTTGCTTCAGTTTTTTCCCTATCTGCACCAGCTTGTGCAATGGGAAGAATCCCACCAAACTTACAGCGCGCACGTTATCAGATGTGTTCATTCTGCATCTCTGTGCTCCATTCCTTTGAGCCGAAATAAGTCACCAGATCTGCAGTGGAAAGTGTAACATTCTGCGCCAGGCGTTATAAGCCGGTTCTAAGACACTGACAATGGGACAGTGTGCCAAAGCTCACTTCTTACTGCAATGATACATATAGACCACTGGTAGCAGACAACTCACTAGAAGCATCCCAAAGACTATTTCCCCAGCGGAATAAATGGATATAAATAAGAGAGAGGAGAACGAGAGAGAATGAGAGAGAACGAACGCAAACGCACTCCAAGTCAAAAAATCCGTAAGGCAAGGTGCTAGATGTGCCTTTTGATGTGTGAGTGCTGGTCTCTGAAGTGGGAGACTCCACTTCTAGACATTGTGTGGTCTCCATATCTTGAATGGGGGGGGGGGGGGTCCTTAAATTGCAGGTCTGGGTTTTTTCTAGCAGTAGTAAAGATTTGGATTTCAGTCATAGACCGTCACCTGTTTTATAGCGCACATGCTATTAGCCCATTGACTGCAGGGCTCTTGGGCAGCAGAGGGTTGAAGCCGGGATGAGTGGTTTGGAATAGGGAGGTTAGCAATGTATTATTTGTGACTCTCACTTTCTTAACAATCTGGGTGAGTCAAAGAATAACAGTATGCTCACAGGAAACACAGACAGGTCTGTTATTGTACAATTGTGAGATATTACTTCCATACACACCTCTCATCCCCCCTATTACACAGAAAACAGGGGCACATAACTCTCAGCCCCTCCTAATACACAAAAATCAGGGACACATAACTCTCACCCCCATCAGGTAACATACCTCCCATCTGCTCCTAATACACAGACAACATGGACAGATACATCTAACCCACTCCCAATACACAGACATCAGGGACACCCGCCTCTCCCCCATCCTAATACACAGACATCAGGGGGGGACACCTCTCACCCCCTCCTAATACACAGACATCAGGGACACATAACTGTCACCCACTCCTCTTACAGACACACATGAGCTATAGAGACTTGAGAAGACTCCTATTTTTGAGTGTAACACTTATTGTTTAACATGTATTAGCAGAACTCTCATAAAATGGCTACTTAAAAGCTAATTGCTCCCAATTTACGGATCACAGGCCCTGGATCAGCAGGGAGGGAGGGGAGGGGGGGGGGGGGGTGCTGTGCTATCTCTGCTCTTCCCTTGGGTGTCGCACACAAATGAGTCACCTCGATGAACACACAAATTAACTCAGTCCTTTCACACCACCTCTTTATACGAGCTTTGGCCTTTTAAGAGGAGGGTGAAAAAAAGGACGAGATGCCATCATCATGTCACATGTTCATTTCATGGATTATTTAAACACCTTCATGAGCAGAGGGGCCTTCAACCTTTGGCCACGGCTGGGGTAAAGCAACAAAAAAACTAGTTTTCTATGCATATTTATTGTCTGTGACAATCTGGAAATTCTGTATATACATATACTGTACATTATGTATGTGTGTGCATACATACATATATAGCGTGTATACCAATACACCCTTGAGTGACTAGTTCAACTTTATTTTGACACAACTTCTCCTTTTAGGTAGCGAGTCCTTTGTCAAATCTCCATTTAGAAAATAGGTATAAAACACACTGTGGTAGTCTGAAGTTCCCTCTACAGGAGAAGGTGGTTGGGAGTCTCTGTGACTGACACAAACAAGAGAAGTCCATACAGTATATATGTGTATATAAATATATATATATAGAGAGAGAGAGAGAGAGAGAGAGAGAGAGAGAGAGAGAGAGAGAGAGAGAGAGAACGAAAGAGAGAATGAGAGAACGAAAGAGAGAATGAGAGAACGAGAGAGAGAATGAGAGAACGAAAGAGAGAATGAGAGAACACAAGAGAGAAAGAGAGAATGAAAGAGAGAACGCAAATGCACTCCAAGTCAAAAAATCCGTAAGGCTAGGTGCTAGTCCCATAAAACATGGAGAGTATACTTTACCATTGTGCAGAACATCAAATAAAGAGGCAGCACTCACAGGTAGGTATCCAAAAAAGTGTATTACAACAGACACATACAATCACATATGTGACTGCTGTAATATACTTTTTTGGATACTTACCTGTGAGTGCTGCCTCTTTATTTGCTGTTCTGCAGAATGGTAAAGTATAATATATATATATATATTTCCCACTAAAGAACTGGTGCACTGACAATTCTTCCTCCATTATGCGCTGGGAATGTTATTTCTGTTTTTTTGTTAGTTTTAATAGCACTTAATCGCAGGTAACATACATGCTTTATTCATTTAACCCTTCCAGCACTTTCACATATCGCCCAGGTTCCCTTCTACCTGCTCTTGGAAACTGTTTAGTCCACAGGACAGTGAGAAATATGATGTATTTCATGTAGGTACCTGCTAAAATAGAGCTTACCTTGACGAGGTTAGCGGGCTTAAATCATTTTTTGATCATAAGATGCAACCAGAAAAGACTCCTTTGTTAAAAGACAAGATCAAAAATGTTACATTTCACTAATAAATTGCAAGCCAATTTGGAAAGAAATGCAGGGTCTTTGTATGTATATACACATACACATACACAGACACAGACACACACACAGACACATACACAGACACAGACACAGACACACACACAGACACACACAGACACAGACACAGACACAGACACATACACAGACACAGACACACACACAGACACAGACACAGACACAGACACACACACAGACACAGACACAGACACAGACACAGACACAGACACACACACACACATTTTAAGTTATGATGGGTGAAAAAGACAACAAGAAACCTCCACCGTATAAACATATATATATATATATACACACACACACACAGCTTTTTTTCTGGGGTACGCAGGGATACGCTGTATCGCCACCTTTTTCATATAGCTACTGTGTAAGCCACCGGTGCGCAAACTGGGGTGCGCAAGATTTGGGGGGGGGGGGGGGGGCAGCAGCAGAGGCGGACGGTGGGAGATGACGGGGGCCCTCCAGAGCGGAGCAGGGCGGCAGAGGAGTTGGACAGCGGCCGGGGAGGAGTGCGCTCCAGTGGTCCAACCTGAAGTGAAGACTTCACTGACTTCCGGTGTCTGCCGCTGCTCCAGCGCAGCTCCTACCCGGCCATCCTTCTCTGCTATCATCCAACTCCTCTGCCGCCCTGCTCCGCTCTGGTGGGCCGCCGTCATCTTCTCCCACCGTCCGCCTCTGCCAGGAGGGTGGGTGAGAGAGGAGGAGGAGGTTGGGTGGGTGAGAGAGAAGGGGGGTGGGTGGGGGAGAGAGAGAGAGGAGAAGGGTAGGAAAAACATTGAAACAGAGAGTAAAACATTGCAGTCAGTATTATCTTATACTACTACACTCAGTTATTTTAAAACCCCATATACAATTTGTCATGTTTTGCGGTTTTAAAAAGGTTGAAATATGCAAGAATTGTTACGTATTTGTATGCACATTTATATTGTATACAGATTTAATAACGTGTTTTTATTTTCATGTGATTTGGATTACATCAGGTAGGGGTAGCCCGACTAATATCACGGATCAAAAGGGGGGCTCAACTTAAAAAGTTTGCTCACCCCTGGTGTAAGCTATTAACACAGTAGTCGTCTGCGCATGCGTGAGCTCACGTACATGCGCAGACGGCTACTGTGTTAATATCTTCTCACAAAAAGATTGCTGTAAGACCACAGTATCCCCAGCTTTGTTGCAGAAAAAAGCACGGTATGTACAGTATATATATAATGCTTGCAACATCATTTGGTGCCTGTCATAGTGCACTATGTATAATAGCCTATATTTACTAATAAGACACAGTGACCTTCTTGTGCTGGAAGTCACCTTACAGCCCATTGCCGACTTAACTGTAAGGTGTTTTCTATCGGTATAGGGTACCATATGCAGAAGACTGCACAGTAGATATGGACCAATATACAGTTTCCTTGCCACTCTTCCTGTCGCCTTCCCCTATGCTCCGCCTCCCTCTGTCCTTCTCTCTGCTTGTCACAGTGCCTGCCCATTTCATATTACTGTCCCCTACCTCCCTGTCTCTCTTCTTCTCTCACTCTTCTTTATGCTGCGTCTCACAGCGACTGTGCCTTCTAACTACCTCCGCCCCCTCTCCCTTTCTTGCTTCATACAACCTAAAATACTTGGCCTTCCCCAAAGAGCTTACATTCAGAAAGTAGCGTGACACTTGTTGGCTTCGTGCAGCAGTGAAATAGTTACCTGGCCATAACCCACAGTATTATTCTGGGTATTTGTCTTCTCACGGGGACTGGGTGAGTGGAGCTGCCCAGAGGCATGTGACATAATTCTGGCACAGTCTGTGGGATAATCAGGATCTGTGGATTTCTCTATTAAGTCAGCAGACAAAGAATCATTTAAACAAACAATATGGTACCCACACAAACTCATCCACAACAGCCTGCATGGTGGTTTCAGATGCATTAATATGTTCATACTCTTTGTTATTGCTTAAAATAAGGGAGGGTGGGGAGGCTTCAGTCGTCATAATTTTGGCAAGAGAGTGATTAATCTCTTCCCTGCCAGAGGGGCATTCGCAATGCGTTCTCGGACCCCCTGGCAGAGAAGAGGTACAACTTTGCATTACAATTACTTATTTGCACTGTCACGGGAGACCAGGCCATTTACACCTTTTTACCAGGATCATGCATTGAGCAAAACAAGTTAATGAAATAAATTGTAAATTTATTCACAGGAAAAGGCAAACACACGTTACACAAACTACAGCAAAAATACACACTTACTTGGGAATTGGGGTAACAACCTAGACTCTCTAGATGCAGGGAATCCTATCCCTGATAACGGTTGCAAAAACAGGACAGAAAATATTCCAGGCAGCTTTCGCTGAAGCAGCTCTTTTCTTGCTGGAGACTTGCAACAGGAAACTTAGAATCTTAGAGTATTGGAGAACTATGAGAGACCTTGGATAACACTGGAGAACACTATCTAATGGTGCAAGGGGTTATAATACCTCTGACTTTCATTCAAAAAATACTATAGCCCAATCCAAAGCGTGAAAAATTTCTTCGCCACCAATCAGAGACAAGCTGGTATACACAACATGGTTACCAGGAAATCTGAATGAACCAACGGGCAAGGGCAATTTGGCACCTCTGGCCTTGGTTGCCTCAATTCCACCCGCGGTGACAGGCTCCTGCCATTCTGGTGGGATCAATGGAAATGCAAAGGGCGTCCATTGATCTCAGGATGTGGATACTTGAATCCTTCCCTCCTGTCCAAATAGTCTTGATTCCTTGGTCATCCTCTGAGGCTTTCATCTCCAGATTTCCTGCCAGACCTCCTGGCACCACTTGGTAGCCCAGTGGCCTGTCAGAGCATTGGTTCTGAAAGTCTCAGCTCATTTCTGTGCACAAACAGATATGATTTAAAACACACTGTTCCATGAAACATACACTTTAAAAATATCCTAAGTCTTTTGGTTATGGGAAATAGAATAAGAAGCTGCACGTTATTTCTTACTATATATTTTAAAACCAGAGACATAACATAAAACACAGACAAAGCTCAGTGCACATCCAGAAAAACTTATATACGGTACAGTGCCTAAATATACATGTATAAATAACTAATAAATAAAATGGTCTTTTAGTTTAAAATTTTGGCCAAATTGTTGTAAGCCCTTGAGCCAAACTTCACGGCAGACCACGTTTCAAGGGTCCCTACACTAATATAAATTCTTAATAACCTGTGCATTGCCAGGAAGAATGATTTATAATAAATCTGTCAATATAAGTTGCAAAAGTTCTAAGTCTGATTGAAGCTTTTATTAACCTGTACATTACCAGGAAAAGCACTCTGTAATAGATTTGTCACAATCACACTGCATGCAGGCAAGTTCCCCTGATAGTTGGAGATGCCATGGAATGAGTTTTTAACCATTTAAATGTGGGAGGGAGTGAGCTTCAATTGGTTAGAAGGTTGCCACCCTCCAAAACAGCCAAGACTAGCTGCACAAGAATTATAAAACATACAGAACACCTACAAGCTCAAATTGAACCCCCAAAATACCCACAACATATATATAAGCATATAAGTTTCACAGAGGAGTGCTACTGAGCATGGCAATATAATTTAAAACCAGAGACATAACATAAAACACAGACAAAGCTCAGTGCACATCCAGAAAAACTTATATACGGTACAGTGCCTACGTTTAAATGGTTAAAAGCTCACTCCATGGCATCTCCAACTATCAGGGGAACTTGCCTGCATGCAGTGTGATTGTGACAAATCTATTACAGAGTGCTTTTCCTGGTAATGTACAGGTTAATAAAAGCTTCAATCAGACTTAGAACTTTTGCAACTTATATTGACAGATTTATTATAAATCATTCTTCCTGGCAATGCACAGGTTATTAAGAATTTATATTAGTGTAGGGACCCTTGAAACGTGGTCTGCCGTGAAGTTTGGCTCAAGGGCTTACAACAATTTGGCCAAAATTTTAAACTAAAAGACCATTTTATTTATTAGTTATTTATACATGTATATTTAGGCACTGTACCGTATATAAGTTTTTCTGGATGTGCACTGAGCTTTGTCTGTGTTTTATGTTATGTCTCTGGTTTTAAATTATATTGCCATGCTCAGTAGCACTCCTCTGTGAAACTTATATGCTTATATATATGTTGTGGGTATTTTGGGGGTTCAATTTGAGCTTGTAGGTGTTCTGTATGTTTTGCGTTATTTCTTACTAGCCATATTCGCCACACTCTATACAATAAACTTAGGATTGGACTTTTAAAAGTCCCCTCACAACCTTGTAGATGATTGGAGTACCTCCAGAACCCCGAACACGGTTCTGGGTGACCTGGGCATTTACTGGGTATCCCCATTAACCCAGGGACCCCTTGACTGTTTCAAGGACACCTCACATCCCATTTACCTTTCTGGGTTGTGCTGAAACAGGGACCCCTAGTAGTGAGTCGCGCAAACGTTTTCAAGGGGAGATATTACCGAGACAATGTGTCTTCATGCATCCTGGCATCCGACCTGATTCCTGGGTACATTTTTAGGGGAACCAGCAACTCTGGGCCCTGACTAGATAGACACAATCTGACAACCCTTTCTCCGCAAAACCCCCCTCCCCCCTGAAACTCATACCACAGCAATCCCTGCTTGCTGGAATCCCTGGAAAGGTAAAAAGGCAAAAATTCTTTATTGTCACATAATTACAGGTAATGCATTTACAACAGTTGGGTCCAAGAGCTAACACTCCTGAACCCCAAAACCTGAATCAGAGGTAACCAAACGGGCTTAACCTTTATTAGTGAGCCTGGTTACCTCTTCACCGTCACATGCACTTCTTAGGTGGTACCAATAAAAGTGGCAGTGAATAAATGTCCAACCTGCTCTGAAAAGTGACTTTTAGCTGATGATACAAAGGCCAAATTATGTTATTGATACGTATGATGCTAATAATAAATATCTATTCCGTCTCTCTCTCTCATCCACAAAATCTCCGCAGTTCCCATTCCATCCAAGCACAATGGCAGCATGATGTCCTCCCTGTCTATGCATAAGGACAGCCTCATCGGAGGGGTGACCAACCCAAACGAGGTTTTCTGTTCTGTCCCTGGGCGCCTCTCCCTCCTCAGTTCCACATCCAAGTACAAGGTGACAGTGGGAGAGGTTCAGAGGCGCCTTTCCCCCCCGGAGTGTCTCAACGCGTCTCTGCTTGGAGGGGTTCTACGGAGGTCAGTATATAAGCAACACACCATTCTTCTTTCTCTTTGAAGGCTCAAGGGTTATTCATTAAACTGCGATAGTGACCTCTCAGTCCCTCATAAGACCAAAGTGAACTAATAGCAGTGGCATGTTCTTTAGGATAAATGTAGTTAGTACACATATTTAATTTATAAACAAAGGAAAACAAATAATTAAAAATGTACGTCATGCCAAAAGATCGCAAACACAACTTCCTTTTGGTTACCATGGAAACACTAAAGAGTCTCAAAATAAATATACAAATATTTGTATGTCTCTGTTTTGAGATAATATTTTGTTGGCAGCTTAATTGACTCAACTTATTACTTGGCATTCGAATTTAGCTTCAGCAAAACCATTGGTATCAATAGAAACTGATGAGGTTCAACCTATCCCACTAGAAGATTTATTGTGGCTGCCCTCTTCAATGACTACTCGGTCATATATCTTCTGTCCCGGTGATTCAACACTAATTAAAAATGTGGGCTTGCACAGGCCTTCAAATACAACCTATCATCTCAAGGTTCTAAAATAGTTCTCCTTTTTGGGAATCCGAGGTTTGAACTGGGTCTTTCTGTGAAACTCTTTAAGGAATGGATGCAGTATTTTTAAAGTGGTTTATATGTGAGGGGAGGGGGGGGGGGGTGCATTTAGGAGCCTTAGACTTCAGAGCAAATATAATCTGCCCATATGGGAATTTTGTAGATTCATGCAGCATGGAAATTTTGTACAGGCAGTGAAGCCAAGACAAACTTTCTGTCATTAACCATCTTTGAGAGGCTATGGCCCTTATAGTAACGATCTGAATAGAATGCCCCATTGAAATCAAAATACAGAATAAGGCCTAATGTTTCAAGCCTTTTACTTCCACAATGCTTTTGTCCATGATCAATAGCTGGTGTTCCAGGATCAGAACCCCAAACATAAATACACGTTTGAATGGGAGTTGGATTTTCCTATGAATTTGGATGATGAAGTGTGGTATAACTTTGCAATCTTCCATATGCACCCCGCTTAAAGAAAACATACAGTATAAAATCCTGTTTAGGTAGTACTTGACCCCTGAAAGATTGAGTAACATTTACCCAATGGCTTGTTTGCTCTGTTGGAGGGAGTGTGACCAGATGTGCTCAATGGCGCATATTTGGTGGTTGTGCCGCAAGCTTGTCATTGTGGAAGAAAGTCAATACACTAGTAAATTATCTGACCATTGTGCAAATTCCCTGGGACCCACGGGTGTTTCTTGTAAAACTATTGAAGAAATTAAAAAATAAGAATATATTACATTTAATTAAACACATTAGTGGCAGCAATGTGCCTGGTAGCTTTGAACTCAATGAAATCCAGCCCCACTCTATACCATAACTTTGAGCTAAAATTGGCCTTTTTTTTTGGAGATACTGAGTTTCTGAAGACTTTCTGGTACATTAGGTTTCTAAATATGATAACATTCTGGCCCCTTGGAAGATTTACCTTAACTCTATCACATAATTCATGCTTGGGTGTGAACTTGAGATATATTTACATTGGTTATATTTAATCTTTGTGACCACTGGCATTCATTGAATTTTGTGTACCTCTAATGTGGGGTAAATATATGTGTGGTTAGCCTATATGTCTCAATAGAAAATGACCCTCAAGTTTGCTTACATAGCATAACTTGCGACAAAGAGTGCTGTGACTTATTAGCTGGTTGTTGGGTTGGTGGACATGAAGATTTGGATACTTCAAAGTGAAACATATTTGGGATGGAGGATGGGGGCAAGAGTTTTGGGTGAGCCTTTATATTAGTCTTTATTCTTGCTTTTAATTGTTTTATTTGTTTCGCCCATTTTATGTTTCTGTCAGTCACGTACATGCCATTGGTTCACTTTGGTCATAGTCAGGACTGACCCTTTATAATAAAGGCTATTTATCAACATTTACCTACTGCACACACTCAGAAACAAACTGTGCACCTCTTGTTCCCTCCAGGGCAAAGTCAAAGAACGGTGGTCGCTGCCTCCGAGAACGGCTGGAAAAGATAGGGCTGAACTTGCCAGCGGGGAGACGCAAGGCGGCCAACGTGACTCTACTGACATCACTGGTGGAAGGTGAGAGACACTCAGGCTGCTGCTGTCGGAAAGTAACTGTGGGGCATATTTATCAGGACAAAATGGATGCAGTTGTGGGGGCAAACAAAATTTGCACCGTATGTATCACTGAAATGTACAAATGTTTGTATAGGTTTCTGCAAACCTATTTACAGTTAGTCCTCATTTTATCCGCCTTGGTAGGATGGATACAAATAAACATAAGTTTGCATCGATGTTTACGAGTTTCAGACAGAAGAGCTATCTAAATTGATACGATTTAAGAAATCCTGAGCCAGGTGGCAGTGCTATATACTGTGTATTGTCATGATAGAGAGGGGCTGGGGGCAGCAGAGGAAACATTACCAGTGTAATAGCAATCCATTGCTTTCAGCTGGGATTATTATGTGGCGCTGGGTGACTGATCAGCTCATCAATATCTAGGCTCAGTGCAGGCTGATGGATACTCTCTGAGTTTGGCCCTGGGGCTTGTGCAATCTCTGCTCCCTGTGTGAATCTGTCTCCTCCCTCCCCTTACACCACACTGTCTGCATTGTGAAGTTGATCTAAGGCAGTAAAGTGGTGTAGGGTGAATCTTGTTGTATAGCTGTGAGATTGTCATGCTGAGGATTGCAGTGTGCTGCAGACCTCTAAGCAAAGCTAGACACTGCAGGGTTAATATATAAGCCCTGTTCACAGTGTCCTATCCAGGGCAGGATATGAATGATGTTTGTTTTTTGTTTTTTTTAACGTCTCGACAACAGCAGTTTTCTTGGTACAAACAGAAAATGTGTTTTCTCTCTGTTGGCATTTATGCAAATGATGGTGCCTTGGGCTAATGTACAGAACTGGTTTTAATCATGTGTTGCTATTGGTTTTGGAGAAGGAAATAGAGATTAAATGGAGTAAAACACATATAATAATACAGACCTGCAGAATTCACAAGGGCCTGTGACCTCGAAATCTTTGCCTCACTGTAGGATGACACAGTGACAGAAAGGACCCAAAGCTATAATATGTTATTTTCTTTATAACGCACGGACAGTATATGCAGCTCTGTATGCAGAATGTTGCAGGCAGTCCCAGTTCTAGATGTAACCCCTTGTGTATGACAAGAAACACATGCATATTGCTCCCTCTCCTATGGACATGTAACTATGATGAGCCAGTAAGGAGGATGGTGAAGGAGGGAGTGAGAGGAGTTGTTAAAAGAGGGCAGCCATGACAGAGGCAGATTTGCACAGACCTGAACGATTCAGGCTCACTTCCGAATGACCTGTGGCACGGGACTTGCATGCGTCCTGTGTGGGGGAGATTGCAGTTACTAAGAGGTTAGAGAGCAGCTTAAAAAGCTGGATAGCCCAGCAGCTGAGATCGGGAACCGTACGGAGGAGAAACAGCCGACGGAAGGGATCCCCCGATGGTCATAGGAAACAGTGGTACCAAAATAAACCTTTGCGCAGTACAGGCCTGTTACACCCAGTGACAAACATGAGCTCCAACGGTGTACCGGTACCTCAAATATAGGCCTGCCTACCCAGGATTGGGAGGCCTCTTGGTTTGACACCAACACACACACAGCGTTTATGTGAACTGTAATGAAAATGTATTGTGATTAGTATGTGGTGATCCTGTTTCTAAGGATCACGAGGTTCCTGTTAACGTTTAATATATATCTATATAAATCAGTTATATAACAAAGTGTTGTTGCAGTTGTGTTCCGTTGCTGACTCCTTGCACACGTGGTACTTATTACAGGCATAAGGACTCAGGCCCCCACCTCAGCACCAGGTGCATAGTCTGAGGTACATAAATAAAGAGGGTTACATAAAGATCTTATAATCTAATTTTGGTGCTTGAGGCTCGGATTCAGACTGGGATAACTTACTTCACAGGCAGTATGCCTTCAACTAACTGAATCTGTCCCACGAAACCAGGGGTCAGTGTTAAATAAGAGTGATCGAGCCTGTACCTTTCTGGGTGACAGTGGCACAGAGTACTCTGCTAAATAACGTACATACAGAACCCTTCTAATACCTTGTTGATATATCTCTTATGTTGCACAATGACTTAACATAACTACATCTATTCAATATGCTGTGAAAACCTCTTCCCACACACTGAAGATCAGCCTCATTCAACTGAATGGGACTAAAATATTTTCCAACAGACAGCTTCACTGCGTATTGAACAGGGGCCTACATAAATTGTAGACATTTCAGGGTCACACGGGCAAGCTAACTCTAGTGTAATAATGATACAGGTATTGCACTCATAACAAAGTTCCTAGCTGACCAGCAAATGGGGAATTCTTCACCCAGGACTGGATCACGATCACACTGTTACCTGGAGTTAGGTATGAGTAAGTGTGATGTTAGAACTTGCCCTCTCCCTGTGTGTCACGCTGACCCTAACCATGTGTCTTCTTCTCTAGGTGAGGCTGTTCACCTCGCCCGGGATTTTGGTTACGTCTGTGAGACGGAGTTCCCAGCTAAAGCTGCAGCCGAATACCTCTGCCGTCAACACTCCGACCTGACGGAGCTTCACACCCGGAAAAACATGCTGCTCGCTACCAAGTACGTGTGAAGGAGTACATCATGAATCTGCACTTCACCTGTCTCTATAGTGATTAATAGATCTCCATCTGTAACAAATTATTTGTCCCCATAGACTTTTATGGGATTCCCCTGTACAAGAAATTACTTGTCCCCATAGAGTTTTATGGGATCATGCTCTACAAGAAATTGCTTGTCCCCATAGACTTTCATAGGATCCTGCTCTACATGAAATGTAATAAGAATCCCCACTTCTAAGAAAGGATAAACCTTTCAGGTTCTCATAAGATCCCCATTCTTAGTTCAGTCTACTCTCTCCCTGGGTAATGCTTAGTGTTACATGATCCCAAAAAGGTGTTTACTGATCACAATATAGCAAATAAAAATACCACTTGTGAGCACATTCACATGTCTCAGACAGGTCTCTAACCCCACCTTTATCTCTTAGCATACAGTGCTTCCACTGCAGCCAGGGATTCTGGGAAATTACATACAGTACAAATGAGCACTCAGTGTGTCACTTTGTTCTTCTTATCCAGTTTAACATGGACCCCTATAAGCATATGTCTGCCGTATCACTGCAAAGACAGGATACTAGAAAGCCCTGAAAATCAAACCATTGTTTATCCAAACAATATGCATGAATTTGCTCTGGGTGGGGAGAGCTGTAACCAGAGGAAATAAAGAACTGATGCACAGCTAGTTACAGTATTAGGGAGCCGTAGCTGCTTCTCTTAACCCTAAAGCAATGCGTTGCAGGCCTCTCTAAGAGCAAAGGGTTAAGTGGTTGAGCAGCAACAGATTCTGGGCAACTGTCTACAGACTGTAGCAATCTCAGAGGTTAAATTTAGCATGATCAAGACTGTTTTGTAGGATATACAGTCAGCAATAGGAAGTAACTGATTTATTTGGAGATAAGAGGTTTGGGCATTAAGTCTTATCTCGTATTTGTGATGCCTGAGTGCTCTCTGCCCCTTCCCCCAACATGGAAAATCTTTCACTGGAAAATAAATTCCTTCCAGATTCTCAAAGTAAAGGCATTTCTTGCAGGGGAGACGTAAGGAAACAGTGAGATCTTCAAACAGTTTGGTGAAGGTGGTACCTGTTGCCTATGTCACCTGATGCAGTTGGGAGTGACAAAGTCTTCAGTCTCTGTGTTACTCAATTGACAAACTCAATGGGCCATAGGTCCCTTTTGACAGTGTCACACTGTAGTGGAAGGCACAGACCACATCGACCATAGTCATAGGTACTGTACACTTTATCTGTGACCGTTTGAATAGGACATTAGTCTTTTCTGACTGTCACCCTGCTGTGGGAGGGACAGACTTCCTGAAACATACAGTAGATGTCAGCAGTCTGTGTCACCCTCATGCTGTAGTGACAATCCCAACAGGCCATAGGCCCCTTCTGTTTGTCACTATGTCACCCTCCAGTTGGGTAAACGGACTTGATAGGGGCACTGTGTAATTCTGCATTGAGAATGACAAACATCGAACATAGGTCTTTTTGTACCTGTGTGTCACCTTGTTGGGAAGGGACAGATTCTATTGGCCATTGGCCTATTTTAATATATGTCCCCTTTTGCCTATGTCACTGTGACATCCTTGAGGAGGGCGGGACAGAGAGAATGGCCATTGGTCACTTGTTAAATTGGAATGGACTGGCTGAGTATCGCCCCTGTTAATCTCTATATTCATCTCTCCTTCTATAGGCAGATCTGCAAAGAGTTTGCTGACCTTCTGGCCCAGGATCGCTCCCCGCTGGGGAACAGCCGCCCCTCCCTTATCCTGGACCCAGGCGTTCAGAGCTGCCTGACCCACTTCAGCCTTATCACACACGGCTTTGGAGGTCCGGCCATTTGCGCCGCCCTCACTGCTTTCCAGAACTACTTGCTGGAGTCTCTCAAAGGGATGGACAAGATCTTCATGAGCAGCGCAGGCAATGGACACTCAGCCGGGGAATCCAAATCCTCCGAGAAGGACATCAAACATCGGAAATAACCCCCGGGGAGACGTGAAGGGCTAGGGATGAAAGGGGCTGGAAAGGGAAAGTGGACGTGGTGGATGGGAGACATGCTTCTTGCGATTGTCCCACGGTGGGGCTGGACACTGAGCATGATGAAGAAGACAATGAACCCTGGCTGCTTTCAGTAAGGGGAGCAAAAAAGGTCTTTTGCGAGGGGTGAGGCCAAACCTAGAGGGTTGGAGAAGGAATCACACTGTGGTTGCTTTTTCAAGATGGAAAGAGAGGGACACTGCCATGAGTATCTGTACAGATGTAACCTGCGACAACGTATCCCGGTATAACTCAGAATATCACAGAGTTTCTATGTTTCATGGGAATATTGGTGCATTATATCACAATATATCCCATGTATTACACCACAGACAGACAAAATGAGGCCCGCTACATCTATATATGCAAGTACAAGACAGTCAGCAATGTGTTTCTAACCTCTCTAGCACTACAGTGGTTAAAGGGTAGTCCCACTCAGTGGACACAAAATTATTATTTTTAAAATAATCTACTAATGCAAAAGGCTTCCTACAACAGATAATAAATTTACTTAGCCCCATTCCCTGCCAGAGGTGTCTGCAATGTGTTGCAGAGCCTCCTCACATCAAAGGGGTTAAGGTAAAAATGTCACTTTGTGTAATGCAAATGGACAGGGTTTTCTTCCCAACACTGCAATTGTCATGAGCCACTAACAGCTTCCAGTCTCAGTCATTTGGCTAATGATGGCATCAGAAGAAGGACACAGGGTGTCACTTCAGGGGTGAGAAGCTGCCCAAGTATCAGGTTAAGGGGATCAGAAAAAAAAATTGTTTGCAATATACTTAGAAGATATTGCCTAAATTTAACTTATTAAACACATCACGGTCATTGGTTCACATTGGTCCTATGTAAGACTGACCCTTTAACCCATTACATAAAACGGTCAATAGATCACTTTGCTCCTACATGGGACTATCGCTCTAAACCTATGAAACGTCACTGTCATTAGGTCACTTTGCACCTTCATGGGACGGACCCTCTGTCACATTTGACATGTCACTATTAGGTCACTTTGTTCCTATGTGGAACTGACCCTCTAACCCCTTAAACACATCACTGTCATAGGTCATTTTGCACCTACATGGGACTGATCATTGAACCCATTAACAAGTCACTGTCATTAAGTCACTTTGATCCAACATGGGCCAAACCCTTTACAATGGGGAAGTGTTCTTCTCAAAGACTTGCTCAGCACCTTGCATGAAGAAAACCTCAGCCCTCAACACAAGGACACGCAAACTGAAAAAACCTAGCAGCAGCCGAAAAGAATTTAAACCCAGGGCCGGTTTGAACTGAGACAGACTCTTGTACATATTTATTTATGTTTAATTAAATGGGAAAGTTTTAAAGATGTTCAGTGCGAGTTATTTATATCTGATTGCGTTTGGGGGTCTTAATATTATTATTAATATTTGGGAATTTTTTCCCCCTTGCAAATGCATTCAGAGAGTTTTATGCACTTGGACTTTCACAGACACCTCTGTTGTTGTACAAAACCCAAATGAAAAACAAAACACGTTCTCATTAATAAAAAAAAAACAAAAAACAAAAATAAATCACTCAATGAGAATGTTTTTATATGGTCTGTTGTAATAATAATGTTTTTTTTTCTTGTATAGAGCTGACAATGCACACAGCGCTGTACATAGGATTTTGCGCAGGCACAATGAGTCCCTGCCCCGTGGAGCTTACAATCTACGTTTTTTGGCGCCTGAGGCATAGGGAGATAAAGTGACTTGCCCAAGGTCACAAGGAGTGGACACCAGGATTTGAGCCAGGCTCCTCCGTTTCAAACTCAGTGTTTGTAGTCAGTGTCTTTACTCACTGAGCCTCTCCTTCAAAACTATGTCACTTAGCAGACTTAGAAATATATATATTTTAAGTTATGGTGGGTGAAAAAGGCTTACAAGGGTTCCATGTAAAAATTGTTTTCAGGCAAGTCACGTGTGCTCATTTGCATGTCATTTCCCTGAATCCCTTGCTGCAGTGGAAGCACTGTATGCTAGGTGATAATGGTGAAAGGCAGGGTTGCAGACCTGTCTAAGATATGTGAATGTGCTCACAAGTGATCTTTTTATTTGAGATTTTATATATATATATATATATATATATATATAAAAAAAATATATCAATGAGAGAGCTCACATTTAACCCTTTCACTACCAGCAACACATTGCTCCGCAAGAGTTAAAAGTGAAAGCGATTACGATGCAACCCGGTGGAGTCTGCTAAGGTAAAAAATAAATACGTTATAATGCAGTGTGGATTGTTGCTTTAAATGCAACAGTAAGCTTAATTTATTTCCCCAAATTTTTGCCTGTAGTGATGGGATTCACCAATTCCAAAACCCCCGGGGAGCGCAGGATGCATGAAGGTTTATATTCATTTCAGAGAGACTATGAGCTGTACAGTATACATACCCTGCAAGACACTTTGGACTCATTCACTTAAATGGGCCGTATAGAGCCATGTTAATTGACACATGCTGGAAGGTGTGTTATGGATTAGCACTGTTTATATGGGCCGAAATCAGAGATGTGGCTTTTATCCAAACTACTGATGTGCAGTAACTTGGTACGTTGACGCTGGAAGATGCATGTACCAAATGTCTTTCTTAGTGTTATTTCACTGTGTTGCTTTGCAGGTCTCTGACCCCAAAAGGGTTATAACTGTTTTAAAAGCTTCATCGCATATCGCTTATCCATCAATATAGCATTTTTGCCGGCCTTTTTTTTTTTTTTTAAGATAGCTGCCTCCAATCTCTCTTCTCTGCCCATGTGAAGCACAGCGTAGTCACAGCATCTGGAAAATATATTATGCCCTATTATATCTATAGGATATATCTATATTGTACTATATCTATAAATATATACACATTCTTTGGCTGCAAACGCTTCATGATTTTTATCTCATCTAAGACATAGACAAACAGATGTGTTGTTCCAGCCACCTGCAAATGAACATGCTGCAGTGTATAATTATACAGAGTACCTCTACAGACTTCCAACCTCTTCTTTCAAGCAGAGATACGTATCTCTGTTCAGTCCCCCCCTTACAAAAGGAATGTTTGCTGCACTATATAATGCCAGTGAGCATCTCTGCAGCTCTCCTTGAAAATGATTACGCATTAATCATAAGGCCTCGGCCATGTTACCTGCTTGCGTGCTGATGCGCGCTGAGGCTCAGGGAAAGCGGGTGCTTTCCCTGACCTTGCGGTTGCTTGACCTGCGCGCCGTCAGGGGGCAGGCCGGGGGCGGGCCAGTTACGTCACGGAGCTGGTTCGCCCTCATTGGGCGAACCACTCACGTGACCGGCCCTGCGTTCCGGCAAGCGCTTGATTTTTAAAATTACCTAAGACCTACGCTTCCGCGCGCTTGCGGAAGAGTAGGCGAGCCCCTACTAAAGCTGCTCTAATTGCGGCTGTAGGGGCTCAGTGGCAAGCATGAGCGAGTGTCAGCACGCAAGCAGGTAACATGGCCGAGGCCAGCAGCAAAATGAGCATACAGTAAGTATAATAATGATGAGATAAGGGGATGTTTCCTAAAAAAAAAAATCTCTTTTATTTAACCCTGTGGTTGCCCTACTGGATTATCACATACTTCCCCTTCACATGTTGCTAAATGGGACCTGTGGTTTAAATTACAATGCCCATATCGTTTAAATTAACCCATTGCCCATATCGTGACTCTCCAGCAGGGAAAGGGTCAAAAAAAAAAATATTAAGAGGCGTGGGAACAAAGACATCCTTATGCAAAAAAATTCTCTTCCACCCTCCCTCCCCTAAAATACTTCCCAAAGTAAAGCCGTCCAGCACAGCTGCCTTGTATTAAGACTCTGGCCAGGGCCTGACTGGGTAACTGACTAATGGGACATCAGCACGGAATGGCCCGTTTAAAAGGACGCTTTTTGTTTTCAAGGCGGCTCTGTGGTTTCCTCTGAGACCAGTTGCTGCTCAGTGAACTCTGTGCTAAGGAGACTGGATCCAAAGTACCAAACGCATACACAGCGTTCTGTTTTACAGTGACAGGGAGACTACAGTGATTATCAGGGATGGACTCAGACAGTCCTGGATATATATATGTAATGTAAGGTGACCTCCTGGCTGCAGATTATCAGGGACAGGCTCAGACAGTCCCGAGTTTATATGAAATGTTCGGTGACCACATGGCTGCAGATTATCAGGGACCGGCTCAGACAATGCTGGGTTTATATGTAATGTAAAGTTACCTCCTGACTACAGATTATCAGGGACAGGCTCAGACAGTGCTGGTTTGTGTAGTTTCTGTTCTGAGAGCCCCCTATATGATTTATTTTCTTTCTCACTCGTCAGAGTTTCCGATGTCATTTTTAGTGAATATTGCACAAGGAGCAAAAGTGACTTTCCGAAAGTCACGAAGAACTGACACTGGGGTTCAAGCTCTTCAAAGCCAGTGACATAAGATGTTGTCGTTGTTGCGGTTTTGAATTGCATTGCAGACTAAATTCACTGAGGCGGCCTTTTTAGCACCCCAGTGAATATTATGTTAGCGTAATCTTCCTCCAAATTAGAAAATAGCAGAAGGATTTCACAAGGAGCAAAAAGTGCCGAATGAATAAAGTAGTTTGCAAAAAACATTTTATGATATATATATATATATATATATATATATATATATATATATATATATACGCACCACCTTGAGAAAGGTCCCACTGGGGGACCGAAATGTCGGTTTTTGTGTCTTCTATCAAATATAGAAAATTTATGATTTACTTAACTGCGTGCTGTCCCTTGATGTCGTGTTGCAACCGGTATCGTATGAGAATATATAATGGTTATTGAGGCAAAAAGTGACACTGTGTGCTCATTTGCATGTCATTTCCCAGAATCCCTTGCTGCAGTGGAAGTGCTGTATGCTGGGTGATAATGGGGAAAGGCGGGGTTGCAGACATGCAGATGAGCATACAGTTATATATGTATATATATATATATATATATATATATATATATATATATATATATATATATATATTTATTTTTCTTGTTTTGCAGTGCAGGCATCTCCGGCAGTTAAAGAGTTACGGCAGCAGTGACTTACTGGGTCACACTCTTTGTTGTATGAGACAGTGCCCACTATGCGAGCTGTAAGAGCATGACCCTGCTATCTCTCCATCAGAGGGGGGGGAGGGGCTGTAAGCTCCTTACCCTGCCCCGGGCATAACAGATGCTGCCTAGCACCCCACCCACACCCCTCCTATCAAGAAGGTGAGGTGGGAAGGGGGGGAAGTAATTGTTTTATGTTTATTAATCACCTGCTGTAGATGAAAGTCAATGAATCACTAAGTCAGATTCCTAGCAATGATGAGAGAAGTAACAGCTCTCGTCACTTTGTCGCGCGTGGTAAATCACTAAAACCCAGAACAATACAAGCATCTACTGTATGGACTGAGCTACCTGTGGCCTTGCATCGTAATAAAAGCCCCCCTCCCCAAACAGACACACACACACAAATAAGCCCCCCTCCCCAAACAGACACACACACACAAATAAGCCCCCCTCCCCAAACCGACACACACACACACAAATAAGCCCCCCTCCCCAAACAGACACGCATATAAGCCGCCTCCCCGAACACACACAAGTATTCCCCCCTTTCCAAACACACACATTGTGTATTTCACAGATATATATATATACACACACACACCTGATGTATAAGAAATGGATAGCCATACTGAATAAGTGTTCTTTTGACCTTACGATACTTGTAATAAAACAATACAGTAAGGAGATTGTAAAAAACAAGAAGGACATTGATAGCATTATGACCAGACATGGTGATGTCCTGACTGCAGATACTAACCCGGTCTGGACGGATAAAATCCAAACAACAATTGATTCCTACCGTGAGAATCTGATTAAATACAAAAAAGAGAAATTGCGCCTAGTCAAGGCAGACTATAAGGAACGCAAGGTCTATCGGTGGGTGTTGGGTCTAGGTGATCCTGCGGCAGGAAGGGGTACTGGTAGAAGAAACATGTCACGACAAAAAAGAGATACTCGCAAGAAGATGGGTTACACTACGAGTGAGAAGGAAATTGTAGACCGTGGTCACAGCAACTCCACCAGCCAACGCATTGAAAAAAGTAAAAAACTTTATTGAAACTTAACAGTGAGCATCAGTAACCATACACTCTGACGTGTTTCGTCCAATGATGGACTTTTTCAAAGATTGATTACCCATGCATACTGGCGGACCTTATATAGGGCGTGACGTTTCAAATTAATTATTCAATCACAGGAATGGGACTTCCCCTTCACCTGTAGCCCAATTTAGACCATTAGAATCAGTCCCACGTTACCCCGAATATACAAAAGCTGAAATATGCAACAAAACACCACACAATATTCAAATATTCTAAGATAAGAATACAGAAAAAAAAGAAAAATAATATAAAAACATGGTATTAAAAACAAGAAAACAGAATGCTCACATCATTATTATAGACAATAATAAATAATATAATGTAATAAATGTGGATACTGAATACAAAGATTAATTATTTAAATCAATTTGGTATTAATAATATTAATCCATTTAAAGGTGCCATAATTGTAAATATTATTTAAGGGCAAATACATGGAAGATATAGGGATCCTTTGATACATATAAAAAGGAAAATAAAAAAAGGGTCATACAGATAGTACATACCCAATATCGATCACATAATATAAGCTATTCTAATAATGTAATGATCGTTGATACACACTCTGAACACTCCCCCCACACATGTCACCCAACCAAGAAGTGTTTTAGCTCCCACTCCTGGTTGATACCAAATGGATGGAGAGTGTTCAAAGTGTATATCCAGTACATTTCCTGTCTATTCAATATGCCTTCTCTATCACCACCCCCTTACATGATGGGGAATATGTTCAATAGCAATATATGAAAAATTGTCTATACCACCTCTAGGACACCTAGCAAAGTGTCTATGCACCGGATGTGATACATCTTTTCTTTTTATCACATCCGGTGCCTAGACACTTTGCTAGGTGTCCTAGAGGTGGTATAGACAATTTTTCATATATGGCTATTGAACATATTCCCCATCATGTAAGGGGGTGGTGATAGAGAAGGCATGTTGAATAAGTGAGTGATACTGACTTATCGGATAACGCTGAAAGTGTCAATACAGAACCTTTTTTAGGACAGGCTACGGACGTATCAACGAAGCCGTCCACACATGGCGCAGACGTAATGCGGTCCGGAGAGGTGGGCACAAATCGCAGGTATCCCGAGCGAGGAAGAGGAGGGAAGAAACAACCGGAGAAACGGTGATCTTCAACCTGACGAATCACTCGCTCACAGAGGCGGAATAAAGTGTACTACAAAGAGGCCTTTCATATGTTCCAACCTTCAATCAGAACCCATTTGACTGGGAAGACGACATGTATAAACTTAAACGGCATTTGAGACTAAAAGACTTCTACAGCAAGACAGACCCTATACCATCACAACCCAGTGGGAGCACAAGGCCATTTAAGGCGAAGAGCACCTTTGACCCACACTCCAACAATTACAATATTTCAACCTTCATGAATCTTCTCCAAAATGAAACCCGAGATAGAATCAAAAAGTACTGTACTAGTTTCTACAATATCTCGAGGGAGGAGAAACAAGCAATAAAAACCTTAAAAAACAACCAATCCATCATCATTCGTGCTGCTGACAAAGGTGGCGGAATAGTCATGATGACGTTTACCTATTACAGGCAGGAGATTGAACAGCAACTAGCCAATGCCAATCATTATCGGCATCTAACGGGCGATCCTACCATCACCTATAAGAAGGCGATAGACGCGGTCATTGCACTCGGCCTGGGAAATAATTGGATTTCTGAAGATACGGCGAAATTCCTTACCCAAAATCATCCAAGGATATCGGTGATATACGTTCTTCCAAAAATTCACAAATCCATGACACAGCCACCAGGGAGGCCCATTATTTCAGCTATGGGATCCCTATGTCACCCATTGTCGCAATTTGTAGATTTTTTCTTGCAACCGCTGGTGGCAGAAATGGATTCATTTATAAAAGATACCACCGATTTTATTGTGAAAATTACAGATCTTCCGTTTACTTCAACAAAGAACTTGTTGGTGACTCTGGACGTTTCCTCCCTTTATACCAACATTCCAACACAAAGAGGGGTTGGAGGCTATAAAAACATGTCTCAATACCTCCAGCAAATACACAGGCCCTCCCATAGAGTTTTTGTTGCTTTTGATTGAGATCATCTTACACAAAAACTTCTTTAAATTTGAAAAGAATTTCTTTCTCCAACTAATGGGAACGGCCATGGGCTCGAACATGGCGCCATCATATGCTAACTTATATATGCACATATACGAACATATGCATATATTACACGATGCCCCTCATGTCCAGTGTATTAGAAAATATTATCGCTACATTGATGATATTTTCGTTATATGGGATGGCACGGATACACATTTACTGGAGTTTATGGATTATCTGAACTCTATTTCATCTACAATCAGGTTCACTGTGAGCTTTAGCTCCAAAGAGATTACCTTTTTGGATACGGTGGTTTATGAAGTTGATGGCATACTTGCTACTAGGGTCTATTTAAAACCTACAGATAAGAACACCTTAATACAGGCATCAAACCATCATCCAACACCTCTTAAACGTGGCTTACCCTATTCACAACTCCTGAGAGTCAAAAGAATAACCAGTGACCCTGAGGAAGCGGAAAAAGCCTTGTCATCAATGTCACAAAGATTCTATGAAAGGGAATATAACAAAACTGATATTGATAATGCCATGTCCAGAGTAAGAGAGATTGACAGACGCACACGCTTGGTACCTGTTAATAAAAAAGTTGATGCCGGATGATTCAATGTAGTGAGCACATACACTAAAGCATCTGGATTCATCAAAAACAGTGTCCAAAAACATTGGCATATTTTATCAAATGACAACAGGATAGGGAAGTATTTTACTGAACCTCCACTGTTTTGTTATCGACGGGGACCAAATTTTGGAGATATGCTGACTAATGCAGATCCGATTAATAAGTATGCGGCAAGTAATACATGGTTACACAAGAAGACTGGATCCTTTCGCTGTCACGGATGTATAAATTGTCAGTTTATGCAGATTGGTCAAACATACAATCATCCACAAAGTGGTATTCGGATAAAAATTCAACATCACCTTAATTGTGAATCCAAATTTGTCGTTTACATGATCAAATGTCCATGTGGACTATACTACATCGGTAAAACTACACAGATGTTGAATGAAAGAATGGCAATACACCGCTCAACCATAAGAAAAGCATTACAAAGTGATACTGTGGATGAAGATCTGACATTTCTACCAGTTGCACGTCACTTTAAACTACTTTGACATTCCCTGGCAACCATGCGATGTATGCCGATCTTCCAGATCCAGCCACAACCTCGCGGAGGAGATGGGGATAAACTCTTACTCCAACAAGAAGCAAGATTCATCTATGATCTAAAGACAATGGCACCTCACGGATTAAACGAGGACCTTAAATTTGGTTGCTTTTTATGAAGTGACATATTGTGATTAACATTTCTTTTTGCATGGCTTTCTGTTTCTTTTCTTTGTTTCATCCATTGATTACTTTGTATATTATATTGTGCTTTCACCTTGTCCTTTCACTTTGGTGTTTGATTTTATTCTGTGGGCTAATTATTCTTTCTATTGCTCCTTCTGTTGTCTGATTTATTTATCTTGACATAAATATTTGCTTTCACGACTCATCCCCCTTGGTTATTGATTATACTATATTTGCATTTTTAATTATGCAATGTATATTACAAATACGCAAAGATAGCTAAATATACATTTCCCATACTAATTATAATAACTATTATATGGGTTAAACATACGAGGGGGATGAAATTTGTGTCAGCATTGAAAATGTTTCTTAGACTGACAGCATGTTATGTCTGTTTATATCATCATTGATGCTTGCAGGGGGCCCCTTTCTAATCCTATTCCCACGGTTTTAAAGCTTTTTTAGATAGATATGTGTTTCATGCATTGGTGTTCATACTGGTCACGATAGCTTGTTTTTGATTTGTCTAACCTACTCATAGATTGTGCTATTATCTGTGTTTGCTATTTGATGTATATGGGGCATGGTTTGGTTGCTATGGACGCTTTTGATACACTTAAGTTAGGCGCAATTATCATGCTTCGTATGCCATTGGCTTTTGCGGTGCTGTCAGCCATGCATATGCATAGGTTAAACTTTCCTTAGTAGGGCGGGTGCCATGACAATCAGGGATGCGGCGAGGTTCGCGCGCTGTACCTGGTTGTATTAAACATGGCATTTGAACTGCGCATACTCAGGAGGCTTTCCCTTGCATAACATGGCGGGTTTCCATGACTACAGGGGACGCTATAGTCTGCACATGTGCTCTTTATACAATACGGTGTCTCAAAGTGCCATATGGATCTTCCTGGCTTCCAGTACATGATAAACACAGAGCAGCAGTCTTTTAATTGAGTCTGGGTAAACATTGACTGTCCTATCAGAGCTATCTTTCTAAGTGACATAGTAAGAACATGCATTGCAATTGGCACATTGGGTTTTAGCTACAATTTGATGTGTCATGTGGGGTTTTGAGAAGTGTTCTCATTGGTTGATTGTATGATTTGTGTGCACTGGTGGGGGTATAAGTTGCAGTGGTCTTCATTCTAACACTGTATGACCCTGAGGAAGGTTCCGTTTGTAGGAACCGAAACGTTGGTTTTTGTGTTTTAATACACTTTTACATTTCTACCCGTGTGTGCTGTCTCTCCTTACTGGACCATCATATATACACACACACACACACACACACACACACACACACACACACACACACACACACACACACACACACACACACACACACACACACACACACACACACACACACACACACACACACACACTGTGTGTGTTCAGAAAACAAAGGACCCCTTTGTTTTTTCATCATATTTTATATATTTCTCGCTCATTCCCCATAAAAAATTGCACAATTGTAGGTCTGTTATGTAGATTAGCGCTATATAAGAAGCATAATGTAGACAATCGACTGGTGTTAACTAAATTGATGTCACTGTATTATGTCAACAAGTTCATTAAAACCAGAGACATAACATAAAACACAGACAGAGCTCAGTTTTATGTCAACAAGTACCAGATACATTGCGGTAGGTTCATGTTCATTAAATGAGATGGGAGTTTGTAGCTTGTAAATGTGTTAAACTGTTGTAATCTAACCGGAAACACTAAGGGGCCTACTCACTAAACTTCGGTAAGTGCATTAATGCTGGTTAACTGCCCTTTTCAAGCGATAGTGTGTGTGTAGCTATTCACAAAGCTTTGATATCATGGAACTATCGCACTAAAACGGCTTTATAATGAGCTTTAACACTGGCTATAAGAAGTAGTGTGGTAGCTGAAAAAAAATACACAAACTCGCATTTTTGGGTCGCAATAACTGCTATTCACTAAGCTCCGAGATGCATTACGCACCATAAAACCTCACATTCTTTTCTCGCATTCTAAAGGGTGGCCAGATTAGAATCGCGATTTACATTTCACAGAATTTATTTTTACGGCATAGGATTGAATCCGGGGGTCTCTGGAGCTAACCCACATGCATTTCAGCTCCGGAGACCCCCGGATTCAAACCTCCATAACAAAGATAAAATTACAGCCAGCTTCCTTACCTTAGCGGCTAACTGCTAAGGTAATGAAAGGGTTAAATAGCAGCAACTGCTTTATTTTTGGTAGAGGGGGTCGGTGAAGCTTGTAGTTGCCCCAGGGTGGGTGTTTAAGTCTCCCGGAAGGGTTGCAGTAGGAATTAACCCAATTCATTACCTTAGCGGTTACATCTGCTACGGTAATGAAGGGGTTAACCCCTCGCGCTATCCTCCCACAAGGTCTAAACACCCCGGGGCAACTACCCCCTTCACCCACCACCTCTACCAACACCACCACACAGGAATGGGCAAAAGTGCTACTAACCAAAGATGGCTAATAGCGCTTTCTCCCATTCAAAAAACCATTACAATGCAATACATTAAAAAAAAAAAAAAAAAAAAAACACCCCCCAAAATTCTAATTATCCAGACATGGATAATAGCACATTTGCCCATTAAAAATAAAACATTACCCAGCCAGCATATAGTAAATTAAAGTTGTACTTACCCCTGCCAGGATGAAGGCCGCCCTCATCTTCCTCCACGGGCAGCAACATTAAAATTAAAAAAAAACTAGCTACGAGCCACAAACCCTTTAATCCCCTTAGCGGTTAGTAACTATCCACCCGGGAAGCCTAACCACTCTCCCTGGGGCAACTACCTCTCCCCCCCCCCTCTAACCCTTGATTGTCATTGTGGTAAACAATGCCCACAATATGGGCATTGATTGAGGCAATGGCAATAACTTGGGCGACCTAAAAAAAAACCACAAAATAAAACACGACATTTAAATAAAAACAAGCATGACAATAAAGTCATTGCTTGTGACTGTGATAAACCATGCCCATAATATGGGCATACATTGTCACAATGACAATGAATGGGCAACCTTTAAAAAAAAAAAAAATAACAAAAAATACAATACAGTACAATAAAATAAAAATAAACATTTCCCAAAAATTGCACTGCTTGTCACTGTGCTTATCTATACCCTGAAAGGGGCATAGATAAACACATAGGCAGTCAATGGGCATCCAAAAAAAACAATGAAATACACAATGAAACAAAATATAGTCAATTTATTTCCAACCTTTGCCGGGATTCACCCTCCTCATGCTACTGCGGCACCAACTCTTGTCCCACGACACAATGCTATTCAACAGCCAGACACGCTGAAGTCCCTGATCCTCTGTTGATTGAAGAGGAAGCCTGGGTGAGCAGTCTTCTTTCCTTTCTTTTCTTCCTTCATGTCTATTCTTTGTAATCCAGAGGGTCCCAGAGATGTTGATCCGATGGCTTATTGAGCTCAAATGAGACTTTAGTGGCCTTATATAAGGCCTGTAACATCCCATTTGATTGACAAAGGGTACAACCCCAATCCAATTGGTTGGTGTACCATGTGACAGCTTCCATTTTTTTAAGGATGTGACATCATCTTAAAGGGAGGGAAGCCAGCCAATCAGGGACCATATGCTTCCCTCCCTTTAAGATGACGTCACTTCAGCAAAAAAAAAAAAAAAATGGAAGCCATCACATGGTATATCTACCAATCTAATTGGTGGATGTACCATGTGATGGCTTCCATTTTTTGGAGTGAGGTGACAATCAAAAAGGGAGGGAACATAGCCAATCAGGTAGCATGCCCCCTTTTTGATAACGTCACATCACTCCAAAAAAGGAAAGGCATCACATGGTATATCTACCAATCCGATTGTTTGGTGTACCATGTAATGGCTGTGACGGTAGGGGTAAATGTGATTGCTTTTAATAAAGGTCAAGCACGCCATTACCCCTACCTGTCAATAATATATCTGTATTATGGTTATATATCTAGTTGCAGAACTTCAATGTTGCTAATTGTATGTGACCTTTCCATGTTACTATAAGTATGTAACCAAAGTTAGGTTGCATTTCAACCCACCAATAAGGGGCAGGGTCATATTGAAGACACCTGGCCTCAACTCTCTATTATTGTAACATTGTTTTGGCATGGGGTATAAAAAGGTAGGGAGGGAGGCACCTAGCTAGCTCTAGCTCCAGTTCTATGTCTCTGGCTGTTGCAGATGTAGAGCTCGTGTGCCGGTCCCACGTCTGAAGACCATTCCCTGTAGGCACTATGTGGGGAAAAGAGCAAGGAAAATCTCTGCACCTAGTTCTATAGGGTAACCCCCAGTTTTCCCAGTTGGGAGTATGTGTTGACAGTTTATGCACAGTTGTGGATACCTTTTTTTTTTCCAATAAATTTATTTTAATCAACTCTTTTCTGTCTGGTGAATTGATCCCTGGTGTGATAGTCCTGGTCTCCCGTGACAATGGCTTCCATTTTGTTTGCTGAAGTGATGTCATCTTAAATGGAGGGAAGAATATGCTACCCGATTGGCAGGTTTCCCTCCCTTTAAAATGACGTCACATCCGTAAGAAAAAAATGGAAGCTGTCACATGGTACACAAACCAATCGGATTGGTGGTGTACCATTTGTCAATCAAATGTGATGTCACAGGCCTTATATAAGGCCTGTCACGTCTCATTTGAGCCCAAGAAGCCATCGGATTAACATCTCTGGGACCCTTTGGATTACAAAGAATAGAAGAAAAGAAAAATCTACTCACCCGGGCCTCATCTGCAATCAGCAGAGTATCATGGACTTCTGCACATCAAGCTGTTGAGAATCACTGCGTCGTGGGTCGAGTTGGTGCCGCAGTAGAATGACGAGGGTGAATCCCGACAAAGGTAAGAAAACACATTGAATGTATTCTATTTAAAAGGTGTATTTTTTTTTAGGATGCCCATTGACTGCCAATGTGTTTATCTATGCCCTTTTCTGGGTATAAATAAGCACAGTGACAAGCAATGCAGTTTTTTGGCAAATGTTTGTGTTTATTTCATTATGTAATGTACATTATTTCGTAATGTATACTTTTTGCATTCATTTTCATAGTGGCAATCCATGCCCATATGGTGGGCATGGTTTACCACAGAGACAATCAATGGGTAAAGGGAGTGGGGGTAGTTGCCCGTGGTTGGTGGTTAGGCCTCCTGGGTGGGTAGCAGGGGAGGGAGGGATAACCCCTTAATTACCATAGCGGTTACCAACCACTAAGGTGATTAAAGGGTTAGTGGCCAGCAGCTAGTTTTTTTTTATTTCAATGTTGCTGCACACGGAGGACAAGGACGGCCTTCATCCTGGCAGGGGTAAGTAGAATTTTAATTTACTTTAAGCTGGTTGGGTACCGTTTAATTTTTAATGCACAAATGCAAATTTTGTCCATTATTGTACTGTAGGTGTTGGGGGGGGGGAGTAGTGGGGGTGGGTAGGGTTATTGTATTTTAATTGGGGGTAGAGGGAGTGGGTTAAGGGAGTAGTTGTCCAGGGTTGGCGGTTAGGCCTCTCGGGTGGGTAGCAGGGGGGTTTAAACCATTTATTACCACAACTATGGTAGTGAAGGGGTTAACTCCTCCCGTAACCTTCCCAGTAGGCTTACCCACCCACCCTGGGGCAACTACCCCCCTAACTAACCCCCTACAAACCCACACTGCCCCCAGCAAGCCAGGTATTCTAATTTAACCCCTTCATTATCTTAGCGGCTAGCTGATAAGGTAATGAAGTTGTTTTTATTTTAATAACAGTATTGAAGCAGGGGGTCTCTGGAGCTGAACCCCATTGATTTCAGCCCCGGGGACCACCTGCTTCCTGAGTTACAGGCCCCCCCATATGGGGTGCTGGTATCTCCGCGAAGCTTATATCTCCCGGTCACGTGACATTTAGATGCCAGCACCCCATACCAAGGCCTGTAACTAAGGGGTCTCCGAGTCTGAAATAAATGCGGTTAAGCTCCAGACACCCCCTGCTTCAATACAGTGTTATTAAAATTGTACGTAAAACTGCGCGATCGCCTGTAAGAGCTGTGTAGGTAGAGGCAGCGTCTCTCTGTGAAACTCTTAGGCCTCGGATATGGTCGAAAAGACCGTGCTGAGCCGCGCTGAGGGGAAACATTATCCCTATCAACACGGCTTTAGTCGGCGCGCGGAGGCACGTGCGGAGGCGTATGGAATTGCAGCGATGGGCCAGTCACGTGACTGCCAAAAGCCAATGGCAGTCCGTGACGTCGGTGCCGTGACACGCTAGCCCCGCCTCCCGCTCGGCACACAAGTGCGCACGCCGACGCTCATGCAGGGACACGAAAAAGCTCCTGCTTCAGCATGAGCGTCAGCGCTGCTCAGCGCTCTTCCCTACACTATGTCCCAGGCCTTAAAGACTACTGGAGCGACATGTCGCTCATGAAGCAAACACAAGGTAGTACGATTTGGCATTTTTTTAGCGTACAATAAAAAAAACTTGCGATTTTTCTTAGTGAATACCATTTTCACACAACTTTCTTATAGTGCAGTAAGAACATGCAAACCCGCTCAGTAAAGCACTGAACTTATCGAAGTTCAGCGAATAGGCCCCTTTGATCAATACAGGCATACCCCAGTTTAAGGACACTCACTTTAAGTACACTCGCGAGTAAGTACATATCGCTCAATAGGCAAACGGCAGCTCACGCATGCGCCGGTCAGCACGTCCTGAACAGCAATACCGGCTCCCTACCTGTACCGAAGCCGTGCACAAGCGGGGAGACTATAGAGCCTGTTACACATGTGTTATTTACATCCGTTATGGACGTATATGACGATTGCCGTACATGGATAAGTGGGGAAAAGGGAGTGCTTCACTTTAAGTACATTTTCGCTTTACATACATGCTCCGGTCCCATTGCGTACGTTAATGCGGGGTATGCCTGTATATAGTTTGAATTCAAAGTGTGTGCTCAAAACGTCCTCCTTCTGCTGAAATGCTGGAAGACGAGAACGTCACTGTCTGATTGCATAATCGATAACGTGATCTAGCTGTTGCCATTCCTGAACGATACATTGTTTTACAAATTAGCGACCATCCTTTATCAAGAAACGTTTTATGTAACAGTTTGGGACCATAATCTTGCTGTCTCAAGCACTTTATAAACGTGTTCGTCTCCTTTGCTAAACACCATTTTGTAACTATGCACTTGATGAGGGTCATCCCGCCGTCACCAATTCTAAAGAATATTAGATCAAATAATTGTTAAATGTAATAATCTACTGTGACAGACCTAGAATTGCTGAAAATGTCATGAAAATGTAGTGATTTTTCTGTAAGATATGACAAAAAATTGAAGGGGGTTCTGTTTTTTCTGAACACTGTCTATACACAGATTTATTTTGCACTGTGTCAGGGCCCCTTCGAATGACTCACTCCCACTTATACAAACAAAAACAAAACAAAAAAAATGGCTTTTCCTATAAAATGACTTTCACTTTGTCTTTCCCTGATCACACACGTCTGACATCCTGCAGAAGTTTTGTTTGGAGAAAAAAAACATTTTGGATGTCTTCATACTGCGATTGCCCTGATCGTGAGACGGGTTTTTGAACTGCTGCCGCAGGACGGCCTCAGCCACTGATTTAAGCCACGTGTACGTGATATTTGTTGTGCGGCTAGGAATTTGTACGTTTGCAAAGCTGTTAAAACCCCTTTTAACCGCTTTGCTGCCAGAGGCCTGCAATGTGAAGGGATACACACTGTGAAACAGCTGCTTTGAATAGTACAATAGGTATTACATAGTGAGGGTCATTGATCAGTCTCCTGGATGCAAAACCAGGGCAAATCTGGTGCAAAAACACTACGCTGGATTGATCAAAGGGCAAAATTTCATTGGTTTCAATAGGAATGTTTTTCTTTAATAAATGTGGTGCAGTTTCTTTGCTCCAGTTTTGCACCCAGGAGACTTATGATGACCCATCCGAGTGCTTTCCTTATTGCAGCTTAGATTCACTGAGGCATTAAGGAACGTGTGGAATGAATAACATTTCTGTGAAGGTGAGCTGGGATCAGATTCATGTGTTAATCCTCCCCATATGAGGGGGCTACAGATCAGAGGGGTGCAGACTCCTGGCTGGCATGTAGCACACGGTGTATTCATAAGGAGAAGGGAACACGAAGTGTTCGATTTGGTTACAAGAGGAGGCGAGAAGCCTGGTAGCCAGATACTCAGGAATGCACCGAAGCCGCGTGGAAACCAGGCAAGCGGCCACAAAAATGTGTGTACAAGTCATATATACGGTGTACATTGCAGAGGTCAATGTTGTCCACAGCTACGCTATTGAAAATTCAGGCAGCTTCTGTACCTCTACTAACTTCTCCTTCAAAAAGCATGAATGGGAAGGCAGGGACAGGCTGGGTCAGTGAGAAGGGGCATAGCCAGGGTTGCCACCTCTCCGGGTTTGACACGGAGACTCACGGAGTACTTTGGGCACTCACCGCCGAGCTAAAGCTGTCAATCTCCGTGTGGCGGTGTCTCCGGCACCCTCCTGCAATTCCCCCTCCAACTGCAGTGAACATTGCTGCGCGGCGGCTGTGACATCATGACGCCACGCGGCGTCAGGCTGCCATGGCAACACGGCGCCGCATAGCGTCATGACGTTACGCGTCTCGTTGTCACCTCGTCATTTGACGCAGTGGAGCCATGTTCACTGCAGGTGGAGGGGGAATGGAAGGAGGATACCGGAGACACATAGTGAGAGGAAAAAGTAATAGCCATATTGAAAAGGGGAAATGGGACAAAAAAAAAAGAAAAGGAAATTAAATAACCACCGTGTGGATTAGATACCAGGTTTATATTAACCCATTCAATGCCAGAGGCACTTTTCCAGCACTCCACCTCCCCCCCCCCCCCACTTCCGGTAAGAAGACTTACTACATGTTAACAGCTATTACAGAGCTCTCCCCATCCGCACACCAAAGCAGCAGGAAATACACCGGCCTCTCTCCCTTCTCTGTACTGTAGGTACTCTGCAGCCTCGGCCCTGTCCCTGCTATCCTTATGCTGTATGAATACAATATCTGTGCCCGGCACACTCACAACTAGAGATACTCACTTGAGGTATCACTTTCAAACACTTGCCTCATTGCCCAGACTGTGCAACAACCAGCAGGGGCACAATAAATCTGTGCTCCAAAGAGCTTACAATCTAATTTCTAACACCAGAAGGCTGACAGAAAGTAATTGACATGTCCCGACCTCCACAACCCCGGCAAGCACATCATTTGGATGCTTAAAGATATTTATCTGGCCTACAGGGTATGTCTGGGGTAGTGTCACATTAAGTGTAATTAGTGAGAAAAAAAAAAAGTATAATATGCATAATAAATACATATGCAGTGTGTGGGTGTGAGATGAAAGAACGCAGGAAGAAATAAAATGGAGTACTCCTAGAATTTAGCATTTTATGAATTAAGCTGCCACAGTAACCAAGCTGATGCTGCCAAAAATAAATGAAACGGCACCTATATGGGCTGGAACTAGGGGGCCGCGGACCCCCCCAGGGTTTACACAGTGTATGTTACAAAAAACTGTATGTACAGCACCCCCTCTAAAATATCTGCAGAAAAAAAAGCTTAGAACACAGAACAGATCTGACTGAATTGCATGTTATGGCAGATGTTTGGGATTCTGGAAACACGCCTGTTACTTGTGCGAGCACAATAGCTCCCTCATGCCATGAAAGTAAATATAAACCGTGCAATCCCACCTCCTGCATTGCTCAGGGCAGTCTTGGTGTGTACAGGCCTGTAGTGACCCCTCCTCCCTGGTTTAAGCTCACTCATCCCACGTTTAAATAGCAGGTCTTGTTATGCACCTGTGAATGACCAGTCTATTAAGACATTTCTCCCTCCATTAGCGAGGTTAAGAGAGCATTTGCAGGTAGTGTTAGGACCTGTAAAAAAGGGCATACCTTGGCGTGGTTACAGGCTTAAGATACTTGGGCCAAAGAATTTTACTAAATGACCCTTACTTATGTAAAGAGAGACCAAAAGTATTTAACTATAGAATTTATCATATAGGACAGGGGTGTACCAACTATTGGAGCCGAGCTCCCACTGCTTGCTTCCCCCGGTGCTTGTGCCCCCACTTACCTCGTTTTCCAGCGTCAAATGACGCCGCGGGGTCATGTGACGTCCCGTCATGACCCCAGTGTCAGTTGATGTCGCGTTGCCATAACGACGGGTCACCATGCATCTGAATCCCGGTAAGTGTTGCTCGCATCAGATTGTAAGCTCTTCGGGGCAGGGTCTCCCTTTGACTTATGTTGCCATTTACCTGTTGCGCTTATACCACCAATTGCTTGTACTTTATTTACCTTGTAATGTAATTTTGTACAGCACTTCGTACAATGTTAGCGCTGCATAAATAAAATGAGACGATGTCACGAGGACACTTTTTTTTTTTTTTTAACAACCACACAAGCCACGCTACGAAGTAGCTAATCTCACATGCCACAGGCACACAAGGATTTATTTCAACTAGTTTCAAATGCGGTAGAAATCAACGCGAACATAAAAAAGGCAGAGGAGCAGGGGTGAGGGGGTTACACTTTTGAGGCTGGGATCTTCTCCAGATCGTGGATTCCGTCCTTGTCGATGACCCGCACGGTAAATGAAGGCAGGCTCAGGATGAAACGCTTCTGCAACTGGAAGAGAGCAAAACAACAAATAAGGTGTGTGTGAACCAGGCTTTTAGTTTGCAAAGAAGGGCGAGTAGCCATGATGGTCCTTTCTTCCATGTAGAAACAAAGGAGGGAGAGGGAGGAAGGAGGTGGTATGATACCGCCTTATTGGACCAACAAGTAGTTGACAAGCTTTCGAACCTCTCAGGGTCAGTCATCGGGTGGTCTTTTAGGTTGCGGTTTCCGATATGAACAGTCTCCAAACAGCACACATTTAATGACTGTCAGTGAGATGCTGAAGTAAATTAACACTATGAAATTAGCGGACTGGCACCTTTTATTTAAGTTTATCTGTGAAATGTTTGAGAGAAATAATAATCGCTGCCATTCTGTATACACTTGTTATCCTACAATCAAATGTCTTTGTATGTGAATGTGCCTGTCAAGACTCAATTGTATTATGTGCTATATAATCTATAATCTTCTTTACTGCCCTAATCTCTCAACTGTCCTCTGCCTTTCTAGTTGGTACTTGACATGCAGGGTATGTGCATAAATGACATTTCTAAGGTGGTTGCCAATCAGTCCCAACACAAAGTCCCACTGTAAATGAGTAAGAGAAAATGTCCAGACTTCCTAAAAACACTTACTTTTTTTTTGACAGTGTATCAAACACCTAGTTTTAAAACTTACTTAAAATGGGTTCGTTGAATGAGATCCTACGTGGGACGGCAACTTTAGCACATGCACTCTGTCCTTCAACCAGAGGGGAAAGATCGCTGGCACTGGAGGGGTTAAATCAGCACTAGCAAATAGAAACCTTTCTGCCTGGTCACCTTGTGTCTGCTACTATACCTGTTCTGTAATAATCCTCTCCTATAAAGGAAATGCTCTGCTGATCTCCGTCTCTGTTCACATGTCTCCTGCCTCTGTTCCCTTTCAGCTTTAGTTCCTTCTTGGGTGCGTCCAGGATCTGAGGCGCGCTAACGCTTCTCAGAGAGCGGCTTTAGCAGGGGCTCGCGCACGCTTCCGCAAGCGTGCGGAAGCGTAGGTCTTTTTCAAAAGATAGATTTTCGCGCTCACGGGAGCGCAGGGCCGGTCACGTGAGCTGTTCGCCCAATGAGGGCGAACCAGCTCTGTGACGTCACAGGCCCCACCCACGACACGCCCCCGGACCAAGGCCAGGGAAAGCACCCGCTTTCCATCAGCCTCCGCGCGCCTCCGCACGGCTGCAGTCCTATGGACGCAGCCTTATTAGCGATGGAGGGCATCCTTGCATGTGGCTGCACAGGAAGTCACCTGATGTTCAGGTGTCAGGTAGCAAGTAGCAGTTTACATAGAAGCACACGCTCACAGAAAGTCGAGTCCCCTAATAGGGCTGAGGGGTTTTAACTTTAAAATCAAGCTGTAGATATTAGCTTGATTTATTTCCCTGTGAGAGGGGCCAGAGAGTGCAAAAATAAATATGGTTTGCCATGCTGTTAAAGCACAAATCATGGTATTTTATGGAGTCTTTTTGGGGTTTGTATTGCAGAGAAAGAATACTGGGCTACAGGTCAGACTAACAGAACAGGCAGAAACATGTATCTGCTGCTGGATTGTAGGTAATTAGTCTGGAGCCAAACGAGCCAATAAATAAGACGGATGGCGGCATACAGACAGGAGCAATGTCACAGGTTAGTGGAACACATGGTACTGAACAGGTGTCTCCTCACGCCCCAGATTCCACATTACAGATTGCAAGCACAGAGCGTTATTTCTTGTGCTTCCTGGCTGCACTTTGCCACTGGCAGGGACACAGAAAAAAAGAAATAAAACACATGCGTAACTGTGGAAAAAGTGTCCGGCCGACAATGTTCCTTTTTTCCTGTATGTTCCAGACGTTTGGGAAGACCACAACAGTCCAACCTGCACCCAATAAAAGATAAGTGGATTCTTACCTTTATCTACATTGACTGGATAGTAGCAGGCACTCCTCACGTTAGTAAAGTAATGCTGAGACTATAAATAGGGCATACCATGTTTTGCTCACTATACAGAGATATTTCTCTGAAAACGTGTGAAAATTGCAAAATCTAGGACTCATTTTTTGACATTATTAGCACTTTGATGTTTGAGACATTCAAATTAAAATTGTAAAAAAATAAATAAAAAAACATGCTAATTATTTTACAACTGAAAGTTTCAAAATGGAATTTATTAGGTATTAAGAGATGATTTGATAGTGGCTCCTAGTCACAGGGGTCACACCTAACAATATCTACCGAGATATTTGCTGCATCCCTGTTTCCTGTATTCTGATGTTTGCTCTGCACAGTGCTGTATACAGTCAGGTTTAAATAAATATGTAGGTATTGTTTCTATATACACTAGAAATATACAAACTGAGGAAAAATACAGACTAACCCTTTTGCTGCCAGAGGGGCCAGCAATGGAAGTTGCTGTCATTTCTGGCATTGGAAGTGTTAACCTCACCATCATGCTCACTGTATTCTAGTCACGTTCCCAATCCAGGGGAGGATTCTGGGTAATGGCATGCGAATATGCTCACAGTGTCACTTTTTGCTTCCTTTCCATTCGGATTATGGATATTTCCCTAGAACTGTTATGCTTGCCACAGCAAAGCGTGTTAAGAACAGAAATCCTTGCCAAACAGCTGATTCGGCACTGCGAATCAGGTAATGGTTGCAAACCAAACACACTTAGGTTATGGTGGGTTGAATAATAATTTAAAAAAAAACAAAACAAAAAAAAACGCCCTTCCAAGTCTTTCCGGTCCACAAACCCTGCCGGTTCTGCCGACCTGTGCAAATGTACCAATTGGTTTCTTTACTTTAAGATTTTTATAGAAGCTGAAAAGTAAACGTCACCTCTTAGGCCTCGGGCATGGTCAGCGCTTATGCGCTGACCCGTGCTGAGGCGCGCTGCTGCTCGGCATTGAGCCCCTGCAGCCGCAATGAGAGCGGCTTTAGCAGGGGCTCGCTTATGCTTTCGCAAGCGTGCGGAAGCGTAAGGCTGCGTCCAGGGTTGCAGCAGCCGTATGGAGGAGCGCTGAGGCTGAGGGAAAGCGGGTGCTTTCCCTGGCCTTGGTTAGCACACCGTCCGTGGGCGTATTGGGGGGGCAGGCCAGTGACGTCACGGAGCTGGTTCGCCCTCATTGGGCGAACCACTCACGTGACCGATCGGCCCTGCGCTCCCATGAGCGCGAAATCTAAAATTTGAATAAGACCAACGCTTCCGCACGCTTGCAGAAGCGTAGGCGAGCCCCTACTAAAGCCGCTCTCATTGCGGCTGCAGGGGCTCACTGGTAAGCACCAGCGCGCCTCAGCACGGGTCAGCGCCTAAGCGCTGTCCATGCCCGAAGCCTAAGACTTAGAATTTTTTTAAATTCAAGCGCTCACTTACGGGAGCGCAGGGCCGGTCACGTGAGCGGTTCGCCCAATGAGGGCGAACCAGCTCCGTGACGTCCCATGCCCCCCCTCCTCCCCCCGACACGCCCCCTGACGGCACGCGGACCAAGGCCAGGGAAAGCACCCGTTTTCCCTCAGCCCCCGCACGGCTGCAGTCCTATGGACGCAGCCTTAGAGGCACAGCTGAGCTTCACAGGCTGGGAAAAGCAAACGCGCTGGCAGAATACCAAGTCCAATATCGCACAGCTCACTCTTTGCACCGCATGTGCACATCCGCTGAGTAATGATTTGAATTGGTCACGTTAAACATATGCTGAAAGGCAATGCTGTACCCTTGCAGAGGACCATCTCCCTGCATTGATTTTAGTATACACTGTGCAGCACACGCCATACACAAATAAAGTGCTATAAGTAAGCTCCTCATACTGAAGGATCAGCTTAGAGATACATGCACTGCTTTTGGAAATGGAAACAGATTCACCCATTTTTGTGTCAGCTCTCCTTGTGACTTTAGCCAAGTTACCATCGCTGTGTAGCTCAGGTACCAATATCAAATAGTATGTTCTATGGGACAGGGACTCATTGTACGTGCCAACTTCTTTATACAGCGCTGCGCACATGGTCAGTGCCACAGAAGAGTAAATATAAAAAAAGTATTACTAATTGTGATGATTTGTGAACCTGTTATTATACACAGTTATTACATATCAAGCAGGGATATGGAAGATACATCCGTCAAACTTCCCTTAACCTTCCCCAGACTACACCTAGGATTTTATCCTCTGAGCTGCAGGGATGAGCTGAATGGGATATAACAAAAAAACGCATCCAAAATCCTTCTCAATCTCTTACCTCTGCTATACATTTCTTCAGGAGTTCTATAGCTTCCTCCCGTGTGATATCTGAAACACAAAATCATCCGCTTTTCAGTAAAGTGCAACAAAGAAACAGCTTTTATTTGATATCCGTTACACACATGCCCCCAAACTCTCAATCCTTTCTAGATTACATTGTTTGAGGAAAAGCAGCATTCTGGTTAATCCCTTCACTGCCAGACATGCTTTTAATACATTGCAGCCCCCTCTGGCACTGAACGAGTTAAGGCTCTCACTGAGGTGGTAGACCCTGTCTCTGACCTGCCACTTTCCCATGAGTGCCTAAGGCACAGATTTATAACCTGATTGCAAGCTCTTTAGGGCAGGGAATCAGTGTTAGATTCAATGTTTATATACGTTATATAAAAATGTTTTATTTACAGGTATGTATATAAATGTATATGCGTATGAATCTGTACATACACAGCTTTATTTCTGTGTATGTGCGTATAAAAAGTGTGGGTGTGTATATATACATACGTCCACACATGTATGTAATTGTAAGTGTATGTGTCTCAAAGTGCACGTGTACGTGTGTGTGTGTGTCTCAAAGTGCATATGGATGTGTTTATATGAATGTGTTTATGTGGATATGCATGTAAAGCGGTGTTCATGCGGCTCTTTTTAGATGAATACAATTCACTCTAATAGACTGTACAATTTCTGAATGAATGTTTAAACAAGATCAATAAACCCGCTCCTCCTCCTTCCTATATTTGCCTGGGAAAGAAACGTGTTCCATATGTACCCGATCCTCCTTATAACGAGGCTACTAATCGGTTCGTTACGCTGGGGAGGGAAGCGTGACGGAATTTCAGCCTCCTAAACCCGGGAGGGGGATGTGAGGAGGTGAGCTTAGCCTTCTGGGGAAGTTTATTAGAGGGGTTACAGAATGAGCTCCATCTGCCTGGGGCCATGACGGCTGCCGTTAGGGGTGGAGGAGTTGGTTTTAACCTCAGCCCCTATGCTGAGTAATATTGGTTTTAAACCCTTTGTCACCGAGTTTTATAGATGCGGTACACTGTAGGAAAAAAGCTGCCATCGGAGATTCATGCCTGTAACATTACAGTGGTAGAAGGATCTGTGAAGCAATATATTTAAGGCCAGTTCAGCACTAAAGGGATAAAGGGTACATCACCTGTCCAGCATTCGCTTTCCACAGACCCTGAAAATGTACCAGCCGCAATACAAAGCGATGCTGAATAGAAATGCAAACTGGTTTTCTTCTAGAAAACGCAAACACATTAAACAGGGACACCAAAAAGAGTTAAAAGCAGCCTTCTCCCACATCCAATATTCCCCAACCTGCTCCACACACCAGCTCTCCTGTTTAGGACTACTGCGAGTTACAGCAGTGTTTCCCCAATGTGGGGGCCAGCAGACTTACAAGGGAGACTCAGAGTCACAGGAGGGACACAGACACTGTGCGATACAGAAAGTGGCAAAGAATAGGGAGGACACAAAGTGATAATTAGTAGCAAAGAGAGGGGGTAGGTAGCGCAATACCTTTTATTGAACCAACAAGTAGTGGCTATGTTGCAAGCTGTCGAACCTCTGGGTCACCCGATGAAGGACCCTGAGAGGTTCGACAGCTTGTAACATATCAACTACTTGTTGGTCCAATAAGGAGGTATCATACCATCTCCTCCCTCTCCCCCCTTTGTTACTTGATGGAAGAAAGGACCAACACGGCTGCCCACCCTTCTTTGCTAAGTGATTAGAAAGAATGCCAGGTTTTTTTTGCAGTAGCAGCAGCTAGATCCCAATTGATATATTCCACTGTGACATCCTTATTCTATTACCTGTGATTTCCTGCAAACCATGGTCATCTTCCCTTGTGCACAAAATACAGAAGGGGGTTACCAGAGTCCAAACAATTGATAATTCTTTTTGGGGGGGAGGCGGCCATTTAAAAAGATTGGAAACGGTTGGGTTAGAGGAGCCCGGTGCGGATTAAGGATATTTTAAGAAAATAAGCTCTAAGAGGCTGGGAGAGTAAAGGTGCTGAGCATCATTTTACAGAGCCGGCTGTCTATTTTCAGGGGGTCTAGACTGAATGCAATGAGCGATTCTACCTGTGACGAATAATGCTTCCCTGTCCGCTTTACAGCTCCTATCTGCATGGTGTTTCCTCTGACCCGCGATCCCCCCTATATGCTCAGCATACTGTCCTCCTAGCATGGGGTTCCCAGCACAGCTTATTGCCTGATGCAATAAGAGGCTCATCTTTCCTTCTCATGCTCTCCTAGCACACAGGAAATATCCACTTTTTTTAGACAGGTATAAATAGCTGCTGTTTTTCCTCTTCACAGAAAATGATGATTTTTAATTGAAAAAAATTATATACTTTTATTTTAAAAGCACTGTTATTTGTTCCTTAAAAATGTTTTAGAGGGACAGCTCCTTTAAATTCACAAACCTTTCCAAATTACAATTACAGGGAAGTTTATATTTGAATGCAGCCTTGTTCTCCAAGCGCAGTTTCTTTATTTGGAAAGGTTATTATAATATTATTTTCCGCGGCGCTGTAGATAAAATTTGAGGTAGCGAGCCCCTGCCCAGAAGAGCGAACACTCAAAATGTTGGTGCCTAGGGCAGAGGGATACAGTCACTTGCCCAAGGTCACTAGCTGAGTTGACATCTCCGTTCAATCTGGACTCACCTACTTCAAAGGCCGTGTTACCACCAAGCTACGGCTTTAGCTTTACTTATTTCCTTTTTTTGGCTTCCTGTGATTTTAAACACATATCGCTGACAGCCATTGTATGTTATCCATGAGACCCGTAATTCTGGGCTTGGTACCCCGTCAATAGAAAGTGGCAATCAAAAAACTGATTTTTAGAAAGTGGTAGCAGCAGGTCCAAATGATACCCCAAAAAGAAGAGATTGACTGGAGCAGAACATACGGCTAGATTAAAGACACCGGCACTGTGTTGAGGAGATATGCTCTGGCAGTGAAAGAATTAACTCGACAAGACATACTGATTGATTGACTAAGCTACTGGGAAGGGACCTGGGGAGGGGTGAGACTGAGGTCCCACCAGGGGGTAGTCTGCTCTGTGTGCCCCTGCAAGGTGTGGTGTTATCACACTAACATCTCAGCGTGCTGGGATAACATGTTTGCAGGGCTCCGTTGCACAGCAAGCGCCTCGAACTGACACACGAGTTTGAAGAAGGCTGACACTGCTCTGCACCCCTCCGCGCCCAGACTACCACCAGCTCCAAAAAGTCTCTTCCACGAGGATCTTGGATACAATCATCCTGCCGGACCCTTCCAGGACCTCCGGTTAACCCCTTTGGAACATGGCGTTGAAGTGGTTAAGACCAGGTTTCCCAACCCAAGCGGTTCCGAGAGATGGGAGGCATATAAGAAAGTGGCAGACACAAGGGAGGGCACATAGTAACGAGGGGTACACAGCAAGTCAGAGGCAGAAGGCAGTGTCCCTGTATAGCCACCCCATTAATAGATGTGGATTTTCTCGGGACCCAAAACCTTAAGACCTTTATCATGTTGCTTTGTCCACTGACCACAGAATAGGGATCCCATAAGCTCAACAATTAGTTTTTTCGGGGGGGGGGGGGAGGGGGAGGTTTGCGTGGGGGAATGTTTTAAAAGTTTGGGAACCACCGAGTTAAAAGTGCAATTGTTTGACGCTTCTTCATCCTGCTCACAAATCAAATTAAACAAAAATAGTCTATAGCTTGGTCCCTCATCTTACTGAGATTTTGTTTTTATATCTCTGTTTAATGTAATCGCTTTGTGCTGCACTGACCCTGGCTCCTGCTTGTATTTTAATAATGTTAACAGCTGAGAAACAAACCTGTACCCTAATCTAGATGGTAAATTGGTACAGGATCTGCATTGCCCCTCCAATCTAATATCATCTTGTAATTATATAGTGCCAACATATGGGGGAGGACAATGTGGTATTAAGGGCAAACATAAAACACAAACAATGAACAACAGTGTGAAACAAGGTCTCTGCTCCAAGAAGCTGACAATCTACACAAAGTTGGACATCCCCTTTAAACCCTTTGCTGCCAGAGGCTAAGGTGTGCAGTCATTCCCCATCCTTACCTGGTTTATAGTAGCGATCCAGGATGCTGAGTGTGAGGAAGGCTCCATAGCCGTGTGCTGCAAAAGGGGGTTTTGCCAAAGCCGACAGGTGGTCCATGTAATAAAGGGAAGGGCCGTCATTCTCATCATATCCCGCCAGCAGCATGTTGACATGGTAAGGGGTCTGCAGACACAAAATATTCATAACCTCATATCATCTCTTCTCTGCTACTACCGGCATTGTGAGCAGCATGCAAATTAACCCCTCCACTGCCTACCAATCAATTACAGTACATTCCAGCAGCCAGCCTCATATCCAAGTGCACTATGGGAATGGTGTGTGTATACGTACATACGTTTATCAGAAAGCAATATTTCCAAGACATAATGCATATTTAGCTCAAAATAATATTCCTGGCCAAATAATACAAACAGATTAAAAGAATTTGTTCTGATGACAGGACAGGCGATTTCTCCAGCAATAAAGGAAAGGGCTCTGTACAGTGATGCCAGTGACATGGAGGATCTCATTGTAGATGACTGAGCATCTATTTAACCCTTTCACTGCCAGATGCATAATGTGTTGCTGACCTGTTAGGCAGCAAAAGGGTTAACAAAAGATTGGTGATGTAACCTATCAGGCCAAAAAAAAAAAACAAAAAAAACATGTGTGTGTATGTGTATATATATATATATGCTATATTGTGGAGGTTTCTTGTCGCCTTTTTCACCCACCATAACTTAAAATGTGTCTTGAAAATTGCAAAGCCAGTACAACCAACCTCACACTGATGAGACCCATCAAGGGTCGAAACAGTCTGTCTGTGAGTGGTTTCTCTGGCTCTGCATATAATCCCATGCTGTGCTTAAAAGCTGTGTGAACAGCGAGCATTAGCTTATAAGGGTTCCATGTAAAAATGGTTTTCAGGCAAAAGGTGACACGGTGTGCTCATTTGCATGCCATTTCCCAGAATCCCTTGCTGCAGTGGAAGCAATGTATGCTAGGTGATAACAGTGAAAGGTCTGCAACCCTGCCTGTCTAAGACATGTGAATGTGCTCACAAGTGACCTTGTTATTTAATATATGCTCTACGGTGGAGGTTTCTTGTCGCCTTTTTCACCCACCATAACTTAAAATGTATATGTATGTGTATGTATGTGTGTATATCTCTTAAATCCCCAATCCAATCAAAAAAACCACACACACACACACACACACACACACACACACACACACACACACACACACACACACACACACACACACACACACACACACACGCACACGCCCTAAACTATTGCAAGTGTCTCTTCGCTAATTATTACCCTGATGTGATATTAATTAATTCACACGATTTCAGGAAGGTAGCTGTAAATTCCGACACTCATGCTCAGTATGACACGCTCCTCCCCCTGTGGCTCACATCCATCTATATATTCCCAATAGCCTTAATATTCCTCAAAGAGATGACACTTATACAGCCTTCCACTAATGCCCGGGGAGGTGCAGTCTCACCTGCACAATCCAGCAGCACTTTAACTGCAACATATACAAAAGTTGGAGTCATGCAGCTCAGTAAAAAAAGCAACCTCTTCTTAAACCCCTTCAGGGGGATTAAGCAGCAGCAGCAGCCCTAAACACAGCTGCTGTTCACTCTCAGAAGTCAAAAAGTTTGTCAGCCTATTTCATTTCTATGATTTTCAGAATAGGTGAACAAAAAAATTAAGTAAAAACACACTGACTAAATTACAGAAAAAAAATAAAAAGAACAGTTTCATTGATTTGTACATAGTCACTTAAATTTATTTTTTTTGACTTGTACAGTGTGTGTGTGTGTTTGTATTTGTATAAGGATATCCATGTACATGGCGCTTCACAGCAGTAATACACATGACACAATGGGAATAAGTGCTAGACGTAAAAGTAACATTAGGAAAAGGAGTCACTGCCTCTAAGAGCTTACAATCTAATTGGAGACAGTGGGAAAGTGTTATAGTGAGTGCAGATGCATAATACTAATCAAAGAACAGGTACTTTGGAGCGACTTAAATGCTTCTTTAAAGAGGTGTGTTTCCAGATAGGCCTTAAAGGTGAGGGTGCTTGCTGGTGGAGATATACATTGCAAAACCCTAAAATAATAAAAATCAGGGATCTTCAGAACGCCTCTGCGGTTAGGAGGTCCTCTCCTCCATCTTTGAAGCCCATTAAGAACACTGGAATTGCAGTAAAAGTTGAAATGTGCACAAGAGCTGTGGTGGACTGTGCTCGGCTGTGCTCGGCACTGTCCCTGTGCAGAATCTGCAGGGATAACGCCTGCGCCCTCTGACCGAAGAGCATACCCTCTAAAGGCATCATGCGGGATAAGCTGATCAGGTCCCCATAGGAAAATTACATTGTTGTTTTACTTTATAGCTTATGAAAGATTTAACATTGTGTTTTTAATCATAGAAAAAATAACATTTCCCAACGCGGTCGCACTGACACCTACTGTGAATAGTCGTAAATGTAAAACTTATGAGAAGTTAACCCCTTTGCTGCCAGAAATGCATTGAAACCACCGAGTTCCTAACCCCTGTGAGTATTGTTTGAGGTGGTACCCAACTTTATAGGAACTTTCATGCACTTACCTATTGAAAAACACTAGTGGAGTCTGAGCAATAGGACCATGTGAAGGGTCCTTAATAGGATCACAACTCAAGGACCATCATTTCAACCTTTTGCAATGTATTGTGACAACCCCAGCCTACCTATACCATGTGCCAAAAATAAACAACTTTCTATATCATATATTATTTCTTACATTACAAAATAAATTCAATTATATTTTATTTATGAATAATGAAATATTAAAAATTAAATGTAGTAAACACAAATTTAAATAGATGCTATTTTTATATTTATTTTTTATTGTAGAAGCACAGGTTGAAAACCCCTAATCTAATTAAATAACAATAAAACGGACTTGGCTCAAGGAGCTGGCATTTGGTCTCAATCAGGTCCTCCCACTACAAAGGTAGTGCTACCAGCAGCTGTTCTGGATGCTTTCTGCACCCAGGCCGGCAGTGTATTCTGTGCAGCGGGCAGAAGGATTGGATTCAGTCTCCGCGCTCCGCTCCCTAGACGCTTTAATTTAATTAACCGCTCTAACATTTATTTATGCCTACACATCCGACACGCAGTCACAATTAACGAGGGGAAGAAAGAAGGGAAGGAATAAGGGGGAGGGGGGGAGTGTGCGGTGTTTAAAAGCACGCGGTGCTGGATTGTGCGACTTCGAGATGCCAGCTTTTTGCATGTGTGAGATGCTCAGGCATAAATAAAGGGTGTGAGGCGGTTTAATTAAATCAATACATCTGTGCCAGTTGCGATGTCAGACTCTCTTGACACGCGGCACTGTGGATGAGCTGCCGCTCGCACAGTGCCGGCTTTTAACCCCTTCATGACTGAGAGGGGAAGCAACGCAATGAAGGGGGTAACTTTAATATTGCTGCTGAACGCATACAGCCCGAAAGTTATTTGAACCCCCCCTTTATTCTTATATCTCAACTATACAAGTAACGTTTGAGTCTCATCCACTCCCCTCCCCCCACTTCAAAGACCAGTGTTTGTTTTTATCACAGGGTCTCCTCTTCTCTGTTTATGTTCTCTACTTGCTGGTGAAATGTCTCTCTCTACTTGATCTGTGGATTTAAAATCCTATTTCCTAAATCCATTCAGTTAATTTTCTCTTCTGCCCGAGTGTGGTGCATGCTATAAGGATGCAGAGTATCTCTACGTCATTATTTCTTATACATACCGGTACATATATTGTTCGTTCTTCTACTGTCTCTATAGTAGCCAAATGATTCTCAGGTTTTTTTTTTTTTTTTTTTTTACAATCCTTACTTACTCTTTTTGGCTATATGTTTGATAGCATTACATTTACTTGGACCAGAAATTTTTACATTACTTTTCATTTACAACTTATTAATGCAATTAATTTACTTGGAAAGATTCATATCACTTTTGTAAGTAACATTTTCCCATTGCTTTTCAATGTTTCTATTTTGTGTCTTACACTTTGTCTGCTAGAAAAGCAACAAGATAATGATCTGTGCTTTGCTTACTTATCTTAAAGATGACTATTTTATGGTATGTACACGCTCCCTGCTCAGAAGAGCTTACAATCTAAAGTTATTGAGCCCCTGGGATCTCATTGTTTCTCCCTGAGGCTCCTCCCCCCACTATTCAAATTAATCTGTCCTGATTAAGCAGAGCATGAAATTCCGCCAAGTTCTCAGCTCCGGGGGAGCGGTGGTGAAAAGAGACACTGAAACAAGTCGTTTGGTGACAGTGGAGGGGCGGCGACAGGCAGCGGTGAGACATCTGGCGGAAGGCAAAGTCACAGCAATGGAGGGAGAGAAGAAGAGGTGGGGAAGGAGAGGGGGAATGAACAGGAAGCATCCTGCAGAGCATGGACAGCACACAGTGGAAGGGACACACAACATTAAAAAAAGCGTCTGGCCAGGTCTGGATGCTTATTGTCCTAAAATAGTGGCAAGCCCCCTAAACCCTGGTATAATGCAAGAGTCATAACGCAAATTAACAATCCTTGTCACTTCATTTTTTTTTATCATTATAAAAGAATAAGAACTGCCAATACTGGGTCAAACCTAATGGTCCATCAAGTCCAGTATCCTCTCTCCCACCCTTACAAGACTGATCTCTGAATATTTCTTCTTTAAATGCCTGGATCTGTGTCTGGAGGGACAGAGGCCGAGACTGTGAACGTATCTACATCCTGATAGGGACAGATATGTGGTATGAAAAGAAGAACTCTCCCATACATTCCCTGTGCTTCCGAGCAGCTTCCATTCTCAAGTTCTTCCTGCTGAAGCAGCTAGCCCACAGTCCTTTGCTCTCAGCAGGTGCTTTACTGCATAGCACGTCTGTGCTCTCTAGGAGTGAGATAACAACGCTGTCTCAAGTCGGATCCCCCAGTGAGACTGAGAGGGGCTTGGGAATTTGCACCTGCGTTTCTAGAACTGTGTCAGCACTGGTAAAAGACAAACAACTGCCATGAGAGAGACGGAGAGTGACACACAAAGACAGAGCGACACACACAAAGACAGAGCGACACACACAAAGACAGAGCGACACAAACAAAGACAGAGCGACACACACAAAGACAGAGCGACACACACAAAGACAGAGCGACACACAAAGACAGAGCGACAGATTCTGAATGCATTAGGCACCGACTCGCCTAGAAGATATGCAAACATAACTAGATAAAATAGTGCATACATAATTCCTTCTTATAAAACACACATCAGTTTGACTGTATGGATACACTTAGTACACACACATACACACGTGTTTCAGCTGCCCGCTAGCTCTTATTTGAACTACACATAAAAAAAAAAACAACTAAGGCATACAATAGTAGGTGTATAGAATGGCACAGAAATAATGCACATTATAAAAGAACAGAAGGTGTATTTGATAATAGTGACTGCGATAGTGCTTATTGGGGCACTATAAAAACTCCTATTGCAGTCTACTGGCGTTTCTGTGGGGGAGTGCCCCCATCAGCACTATCACAGTTTCATGAAAAACCCTCCATATAGTATGAACATGGTCTTGGCCAAAATCAGGGAATACTAGAACAAGAGGTGATGCTCTGAATGCGGAGTGTGGGAATATCAGAGGAAACGTGGAAAAGTTCTTCTTCACTTCGAGTAGTGGACCCATGGAACAGCAGATGGAGGGCAATACAGTAATATATATTTTACTGTACTGACATATATATGGGGGAGCTTGAGAAAGGACCGTAAGGTCCGAAACGTTGCTTCTTTTTTCTGTGATTACCCCCTGATGCCTGTGTTACTTCATTAAATTGTATTTTTTGAATTTGTGAGTGCTCCAGATTCTTTGATATTGGGTATCTATTATTTGTTACTGGATGGTGATCCTGGCCACACTGTGACCACCACGACTGATCAGGTAAGTTTTTTCCTTTTACTTTTTCCCTTTGAGTGCCCTGAATATTCTTGCTATTGTGTTTATATATATATATATATATATATATATATAATCAAAGGCTCCTTACCAGGCAGACCAGAGAATCCAGGGAATCCAAAGCAGGCACAGCAAGGAAGAGACAGCACACTTGTTAGCAAAAAGAATTGTATTAGTGAAGCAGGCACAAAACACCAACGTTTCGGTCCTAAAAACAGGACCTTTATCAAGGGAGTGCTTGAAGCACTCCCTTGATAAAGGTCCTGTTTTTAGGACCGAAACGTTGGTGTTTTGTGCCTGCTTCACTAATACAATTCTTTTTGCTAACAAGTGTGCTGTCTCTTCCTTGCTGTGCCTGCTTTGGATTCCCTGGATTCTCTGGTCTGCCTGGTAAGGAGCCTTTGATTGTATTCATCCATATGGGACTAAGCACCTGTCCTCATCTGTATTTGTGTGCCATCTGCTCTGTTACCTATATATATATATATATATATATATATATATATATATACATACAAATATATATATATATACATACATCTCAACCCCCTTATAATGCTGTGCTTGTGGTCCAAAGAATCACATCGCGTTATAAGCAGAACGCATTAGAAATAATGTACAATTGTATGCATTGTACAATAAAGTATTTAAGATACCAATAATCGTGTTGTAAAGTATTCATAAGTATGAAAATTGGGAGCCATGCTTGCATCGCGTTATAAGTGGATTCGCATTGTAACGGATCGCGTTATATATATATGTGTGCTCATTTGCATGTCATTTCCCAGAATCCCTTGCTGCAGTGGAAGTGCTGTGTGATAATGATGAAAGGCAGGGTTGCAGACCTGCCTAAGACATGCAAATGAGCATACAGTTATATTTCCATTGTGTGTATGTGTGTATGTATATGTATATGTATATGTATATGTATATGTATACGTATACGTATACGTATATGTATATATATATATATATATATATACACATATACATACATATACACACACACACACAATGGAAATATTACTGTGTGCTCATTTGCATCTCTTAGGCAGGTCTGCAACCCTGCCTTTCATTATTATCACCCAGCACACAGCACTTCCACTGCAGCAAGGGATTCTGGGAAATGACATGCAAATGAGCACACATAATACACACACACACACACACACACACACACACACACACACACACACACACACACACACACACACACACACACACGTGAAAAAGAAAGTACACCCTCTTTGAATTCTATGGTTTTACATATCAGGACATAATAACAATCATCTGTTCCTTAACAGGTCTAAAAATTAGGTAAATCCAACCTCAGATGAACAACACATGACATATTACACCGTGTCATGATTTAACAAAAATAAAGCCAAAATGGTGAAAATATGTGTGAAAAGTACACCCTTACTGCTTCCATAGGAATTAAGATGCTAAGTAGCAGACAGGTGCTACTAATCAAATACCCTTGATTAATTGATCAGCAAAGTGTGACCACCTCTATAAAAGCCGAAGTTTTAGCAGTTTGCTGGTCTGGAGTATTCAGGTGTGTTAACACAATGCCAAGGAGGAAAGACATCAGCAATGATCTTAGAGAAGCAATTGTTGCTGCCCATCAATCTGGGAAGGGTTATAAGGCCATTTCCAAACAATTTAAAGTCCATCATTCTACAGTGAGAAAGATTATTTAAAAGTGGAAAACATTTAAGACAGTTGCCAATCTTCCCAGGAGTGGACGTCCCAGCAAATTCAACCCAAGGTCAGACTGTGCAGTGCTCAGAGAAATTGCAAAATACCCAAGAGTTACATCTCAGACTCTACAGGCTTCAGTTAGCATGTTAAATGTTAAAGTTGATGACATTACAATTAGAAAAGGACTGAACAAGTATGGTTTGTTTGGAAGGGTTGCCAGGAGAAAGCCTCTTCTCTCTAAAAAGAACATGGCAGCACAGCTTAGGTTTGCAAAGTTGCATATGAACAAACCACAAGACTTCTGGAACAATGTCCTTTGGACAGACGAGACCAAAGTGGAGATGTCTGGCCATAATTCACAGCGCCATGTTTGGCGAAAACCAAACACAGCATATCAGCACAAACACCTCATACCAACTGTCAAGCACGGTGGTGGAGGGGTGATGATTTGGGCTTGTTTTTGCAGCCACAGAACTTGGGAACCTTGCAGTCATTGAGACGACCATGAACTCCTCTATATACCAAAGTATTCTAGAGTCAAATGTGAGGCCATCTGTCCGACAGCTAAAGCGTGGCTGAAATTGGGTCATGCAACAGGACAATGATCCCAAGCACACCAGCAAATCTACAACAGAATAGCTGAAAAAGAAAAGAATCAAGGTGTTGCAATGACCCAGTCAAAGTCCAGACCTCAACCCAATTGAAATGCTGTGGCTGGACCTTAAGAGCTGTGCATAAACAAATGCTCACAAACCTCAATGAACTGAAGCAACGTTATAAAGAGTGGGCCAAAATTCCTCCACAATGATGCGAGAGACTGATAAAGTCATACAGAAAACAATTACTTCAAGTTATTGCTGCTAAAGGTGGTTCTACAAGCTATTGAGTCATAAGGTGTACTTAGTTTTTCCCACATGGCTTCTCCATTTTGGCTTTATTTCTATTAAATAAATCAATACACAGTGTAATATGTCATGTGTTGTTGTACATCCGAGGTTGTATTTACCTAATTTTTAGACCTGCTAAGGAACAGATGATTGTTATTATGTCCTGATATGTATAACCATGAAATTCAAAGAGGGTGTACTTTCTTTTTCACACCACTGTATATATATTAAAAAAATGAAGGTCAATACAGATATATATATATATATATATATTATTTTTTTTTATATGTATATATATATATCCACAGGGATAGCCCTAAACATTTTGGGAAAGGGCTATAGATTAAGTAGGGCGTAAGAAAATGTGCAGAATTCCTGGCCAAACAGGTATCTACAATTTCTCTGTAAGCTGGTTTGCTCGGCTAGGCTCTGTGCTGCGTAAACGAAGGGAACAGAGCGCTAACAGCAGGCGCAGCGAACGCTCTGCGTGCCCTGTGACAATGGTGTCACACGCCCCGCTCCCTCCTAGGCATCACCATCTGCAGCAACACGGAGCTGTGTCTCCGAAAAACAAACACATCTGCCTCTGCCAGTGTCCTCCCCACTGTGCTACCCATCTGGAGCAGGTGGGGCAGGTCTGGGCACAGAGGAGAGAGAGAGGAGCACAAAGGCAGGATCTCAGGAGGAAGGAGACGAGAGGCAGCGTGGCATCATGTCACATCCTGCTAAATGTGTTTGCCAAAAGCGTGTGCAATTACCCTCGTTAGCAATATTAGTTTGCGACGCATGTCGCAAATGGATTTCAGTGCTTGGGAGACCGGATACTTAAAACTCACAGCTTTACCTGCACCATCTGTTCCAGGGGTCATGTGACCGTCCTGACAACTGTAAACTGTATCCAGGCGAGAGAGAGAGGGGGGGGGGGGGGAGAAGGAGCGGGGGGAGGTAGGACGAGGTGTTGTATCCTTCTAAAAACACCCGTCCTACGAAAGGAAAATTTAACAACAACCAAAGTGTTTGTGGGGTAAATGATAAGAGTCTCCAAAATATTCAGCATAATTACTTCAGGATGAAGAAACTGCTGTCAAGTTTAAAAATACAGATTAAACACAACAGGAAAAAAAAGGCAGAAATCTCTGAAGAATGAGAGAGGGGGAATAGGACTTGTTAAAAATGGTTATGACAAAAATGTGCATTTTATAATAGAGTAGGGTACAGACACCTCAAAGGAGTAGTCTCAACTAGGACCAAAGTATACTAATGCCAGTGAGAATGTAATGGGCTAAATCTTAGTCTAAACAACAGGAAACATTTTATTTAAAGCGGTTACTGTAAGGCTGGACACTATTAATCTTGTTTTACCTATCCCAGTCATAATTTAATTATACAGACCACGTCAGATATGGGCAGCTAAAACAACTTCCAAGTCTCGTCCAACTATTTTGAAAAAGACTGAACCATTAAACATATTACAGTATATTGCACATTTACCAGTCTCCATCACTTCCGCAGTGGCTACTAACCCTTTATCCTATGGGATTTTCGACTGTCCCACTGCAAGAACTCATGAATCCTACTTTATTTCCCCAAGGGACGGATAACGTGATGGTAACTTAACTCTTGAAAGGCATTACTGCCCCATCATCCTTGTGTCCTCTATGCATTTTGCTCCCTCCGTAGATAAATACAAAGATATATCCATGCATACAGGTGAAGGTAAGGACTGTGTGACTCAAACACTTATCTACTTAACACAAGCTGCAATAAACATCAACTTTCCAAATCTCAAGCATTCCTTTAACTTGTTCACTGCCAGAGGAACTACCAAAGCTCTGGTAACGAAAAGGTTAAACACACATACAAAGGATCCTGTATAAATCATTTATTGAACTCCTCTATTTTGAGTGAAATAAGAGACCTGGTGAGAGTTTGTATGTAAAAGCCCTATATCTTCTAGATACCTGCAGTTATACCGCACTGGAAGTGTATACAGGTAATCACAGAGCTCAGCTTGCTCCCCTCTTGTACATAACTGCAGACTCCCTCTTGGCCAGTTTAAAAAAAAAGGTCATCAAACCGTTTAGACATCACTGATCACTCACCCGACTTCGTAGATAGTCGGCCAGATTTCTGCGTGTAAAGTTTGCAGCTGCCGTGGGAGATAATTCATAACCTACAGAAGAAAACAAAAAGAGAGTTTGAACATAGAAGAAAACTGGTTACTGACTGATGCTTTCATCGTAAGCTTTGTAGACGGAGTTTCAACAGCTTTATGGGCTCTGGAGAAATGACGGTTGTGATACCTTTGAGAGGAAATTATAGTACTGAGCTTTCCAAAACTCAAAAGGTTTTTTTTCTACACACTGTACACTTGTAGGGAAAAAGCTGTGAAGTTTACAACGTTCTGTACACAATTTAATTTTGGTCCCCTAACCTAAAACATGTCACAACCTAACACAAATCTACTTTTTGGGCAATAAACCTTCAAAATCCAAGCAGAGCAATGTTATTTCATGATTTCTGATGAAAATTGGAAAGAAAGAAGAAAATATATCCTGCTGTTCTGAGCGATTGCAGGAATTCCTTCCCAGACCCCCATCTACTATGTGAGTTTAAGTTATGACCTTTTTGTCCTTCAAGACAAAACCAGTCACTGACACCCAGAAGACTGTTAGCAGAAAGTGCTTAATTTGACCCAAAAAGGTCGCTGGAGATATAGATATATAGAAATATGACATCACTAATAACATAATACTAGTTATTACCCTACAATGCGTTGCTGGCCATGTATGTTAGTAGGCCTACGCATTCACTCAGACTGAACAGTGCTGTTATGCACCAAGACACCTCCTATATTGTAACATGAAACAACATTTTGGGAAGTGGGATTTGGATTTGAAAAAAGGCTGCATCGTGGGGACAGGAGAGCGGCAGGCACTCGTACAAAGCCCGTTGATTCTTTCCAGGGTAAAAAGGTATCGTAACGCACCATTTCTCATCTTGTACAGCTGCACGTTCTTCTGAATGTACTCAGCAAATTGTACAGTGTCTCCAGCTTCACCCACGCACAGCAGGAGGATCTTCTCGCTCAACTTAAACATTTTATCCGCATCTGGACATAGCCCGGGGAGAAAGAAGGGGGGGGGGGGAAAGGAAGTGTATTATTTAAAGATCAAGCGAATCATCACAGGTTAATAGCACACACACAATTTATTTAATTTACTACGTGCGTGCGTAAATTCTGAATATGGCATGAGAATGGTATGCTTGCTACAGTGGAAAAAATGATGGTTTCTGTAAATTCTCAGTGGCATACTAACAATACAGGTAGTCCTCGCTATCCAATGTTTCGCTTTACAACGAATGGCATATCCAACGCTTTACAACGCAACCCTAAGGGCCGTTTTGCGACGCCGGAATGCGTTATCCAACGCTCACCGCCACTGGTTAACATGGGACTCACTTTACAACGGTTTCACTATCCAACGCTACTTCCAGAACGGACTCCGTTGGATAACTGAGTACTGCCTGTATATATATTTTCTATATATGCACTTCTTTAACCGAGGCTGTGCTGAAGAAACGGTGTAATACAGCAGGCATATGATATGGGTCCAAGTTAACATGGATAAGAAGCAAAAAGTGACACACTGAGTGCTCATTTGCATGTCATTACCCCAAATCTATGGCTGCAGTGGAAACATTGTATGCTTAGAGATAATGGGGAAAAGCAGGGCTGCAGACCTATCTTGAGACGTGAATGTTCTCACAAGTGATATTTGTATTTGCTATATTGTGGAAAGAGTTTTGCTTTTGTTATGGTTTATGGAAAATCAGCATATATCATTTTATGAGGAGCACAATAATTTCTGGAGCAGAAAGTACTGGCAAATGTTTCAAAGCTCCAGAGATACACAGACTTTTGGTATATGTAGGCGACATGACAGAGTCAGAGATCTGCAGAAACTAACGCACGTTACAGGCTCTTTCACTTTCACTTTAAAAGTAGCTCGCACTGACACCCCAGCTGGTCTTATAAACTGATTTACTGCTGCACAAGCAGCGAGAATTGAGTATGCATCACTTTGTGCCCCTGTACTAACCTTTTTGCTGACACAGAGGGTTAATAGCCTTTAAGACACTTTATTATTTTTTATTTGTACAGCGCCAACGTACAAGGGCTGTACAATATCGGAGGCAGGACAATAACGTTGTATGATAAGAGTACATATATTCTAAGACAAACAGACAATAGGAAGGAGGTCCCTGCCTTTTATGTATTGTATGTCTTTATTTATATAGCGCCAAAAATGTACTCAGCGTTTCACAAAGAATACAGTACAGGGAATTAAAATACATTAAGTGCAGCAAAATCAGACAATAGAAAGCATATTTTGCGTTTGAGATTGATTGATATATATATTATTATATATATCAATCTCAATCTCAAAGATAACATTCCAAGATGCACTGTTTTTATGTAAAACCCTTTCTTGCTTTATTCAATGTAACATCGCCGGAAGAGGAGATCAGTGTATCTTGAAAGCTCGCACAAATAAAAGCATTTCATTAGCCACAGAACGGTATCGTCTATTCGTTTTTTCAAAAAAAAATTTTTATGTAATTAACTGGCACCCGGCCGAGCAGGGGGCCCAGCCCTGACTCACGGGGCCCGGGATACCAGTACCCTTTGTGCCCCCCTGTTTGGGTATGTATGTATGTATGTATGTATGTATGTATATATATACAGTGGTTGACAAATCACCAAAAAATCTACTCGCCACACAAAAAAATCTACTCGCCACCTAGTACCAAACGTGTGCTGCTTGGGCCAATATTTACTCGCCCGGGGGTTAAATCCACTCGCCCGGGGCGAGCAAATGTATAGGTTTGTCGAACACTGTGTGTGTATATATATATATATATATATATATATATATATATATAAATATATATATATATATATATATATATATATATATATGTATATATATATATATGAAAAATATTTAAATATTCTATTTTAAGCAAATTACAACCTTATCTAAATTGGTGTAGATGACATTACCCCTGGATAAGGCATCCCTTGTTTGTTTATACTCTGAATGTAATGTCACCCTCCCTACTTGCAGATTTGGGACAGTTTACCTGTAGGGACCATCGGCATCAGCATTTAAACTCCAGTAAAGTAGTATTTGCTCCTCATTGTAACTTATTCTCTCCCCCCCCCCCCCCCCCGGCTCAATATCTGCCCCTCAGTCAGCATTTCCACCCTCCCATTTAGTACTAACCCTGTCTCTCCCCCATGTGTTACAATATTTGCTTCTACTTGTTAGCATTTGCCCATGTACCTCAGTAATTGCCCCCACTCTGTTAGTATTTCCACTAGCATCTCAATACGTACCCATACCTCCATGATAGAACATGTGCCCCTCTTGTCATTATTTGTTCCTCTTCCCATTCCTCAATTCTTGTCCACCCCGTTAGCATACTGCCCCCCATGCTTCCTCAGTCAATATTTGCCCCCTCTCTACCCAGTTAGCATTTTTCCTGTCTATCCCCCTTTAGTATTTGCTCACTTACCCTGTTAGTATTTGCACCCTCTCCCCATTAGCTCCCTCTCTTCCCCCCTTTAGTATTTTCCCCCTCTCCCCCGTTAGTATTTGCTCCCTCTCTCCCCCCTTTAGTATTTTCCCCCTCTCCCCCCTTTAGTATTTTCCCCGTCTCCGTTAGTATTTGCCGCTCTCCCCCCGTTAGTATTTGCCCCCTCTCTCCCCTTAGTTTTTGCCCCCTTTCCCCCCTTAGTATTTGCCCCCTTTCCCCCCTTAGTATTTGCCCCCTTTCCCCCTTAGTATTTGCCCCCTCTCCCCCCTTAGTATTTGCCCACTCTCCCCCCTTAGTATTTGCCCCCTCTCCCTCCTTAGTATGTGCCCCCTCTCCCCCCTTAGTATGTGCCCCCTCTCCCTCCTTAGTATGTGCCCCCTCTCCCCCCTTAGTATGTGCCCCCTCTCCCCCCTTAGTATTTGCCCCATCTCCCCCCTTAGTATTTGCCCCGCCCCTTCGGGCCTACTTACCGTGCTTCATCTGGATAATACTGTTCGCACACACCGTATCCGCCGCAACCAGCACGAAGTCCGCGCCCTGGATGCCAACCAGATACTCCATGACCGCGGTGTTCTGGCTCCGGTGCCGATTTGTCTCTTCTCTTCTCCGGTTTCGGTTCGAGATTGCGGTCTCCGGCTGAACGTTACACAGCAATTCACCTCACTGCCGGAGCTGGCGCCTCACAGTGACGTCATCACAACCAGCCGGCAACGCAGGGGCTGTTGGGAAATGTAGTCCTAAACAAATGGATCGATAGATGATAGAGAAAATAATATTTAAATATTATATACATGCAAAACAAATAATATATATAATACATTTCACAACCTAAAAAATAGAATATAGGTACATTGCATTGAGTTTGGCCTGCAATGGCATAAAAGGAATACTGGCGTGTAAGGGTTAAAGCTGCGAAACGTGAAATCTTATATGTTTTTTTTAAATAAATCCATACTGTAGTATTAGATAAGTGACTGTTTTTATTTCAATTCAACTCTTAATGCTATTTTTAATATATTTTGATTTCTATAACACACCTCCCCAGCAGAGCAAGATCTTTGTAATACTTTCCTGTTTGTGATCATTTTTACCAGTTCCCAGCAGTTTGAGCTGTAAACTGTAACAATAGTCAATGTTTCCTTGGTAATATCAGGATACATTGTAGCTGCTGAGTCACACTGACTGAAAGATTGATTTAAACTAGTGATGTACCGAGTTCCTCGAAATTACCCGGTACCCGGTGCTTTTTCTGCTACCTGGAATTTACCAAGACCCGGCAGCGGAGGGTAAGGAAGGCCGCTGCGGATGGCGAGGAGGACCACGCGACATCGTTTGAGCAGCAGCATCAGACGTGGCGGTGGTGGCAGCAGCAGAAGTGCTTGTTCAGCTGGCGGGAGCAGCGGGACACAGTACACAGTTGATCCTGATGGGAGCCGGGGAACCATGTGACCAGAGCAGGAGCGTTCCTATTGGACAGCCAGCTCCTCCCCGACTGTCCAATAGGAATGCTCCTGCTCTGGTCACACAGCATCAGCTGTGTGCTGTGTTCCGCTGCTCCTGCCGGCTGAACAAGGACTTCTGCTGTTGTCACCGTCACCAGGACATCTGATGCTGCTCCTCCAACGATGTCGCCGTGGTCCTCCTCACCCTCCACAGCGGTCTTCCTCACTCTCCGCCACCAGCTGCAGGTAAGCCAATGCTACCCAGCCGGGTACCCGGTACCCAGCCTGCATATTGGCTCATATACCCAGTACCTGGTACCCGGCAAACATCAGGACTCGGTACAACACTAATTTACACTAAAAGGCGGCCATTTTGTTTGGCACACAATCAGAATTTTTACAGATTTATAATAGGACGTGGTGTAACTACCGCGCGGGGGGAGCCCAGCTTGAGGGGGCCCGAAGGGCGGTAGTTACGCCACAGCCTGTTATATATCCTGCCCACAGGTCATGACAATCCGTCGCCACGTGACGTCATGATGTAGCGGGATGAGGGCTGGCAGGTAAGTGAACTGCCCCGGGGACCCCTTACACTGAAGTTACACCACTGATAACAGGAGCACCACACATTATACATTGTGGGATGCTTTACATATAGAAATAAGAAAGGGGAAAAAGAGTCAATGCAGTATTACTGCGTTAAGGTAGAGGTGGAAATATCCAGTGCAGGGATTTGTGTATTTGTTTTCAATAAATCTACGGCAACTTCTTTTCCTAGCTGCATATTCCATAAAGGCATTGAATGATACATTCCGATATAGGGGTAGGTTTGATCTCACCCAATTCTGTTTTGCTAAATAGGTTTTTGGGGAGGTGTTTGACCCCCTCCTTATAGGTTCCCGAGCTCCCTGTCAACTCTCCAATGAGAAAATAGGTATAAAACACCTGAACAATGTGATGCTCCCGCTCTATAGGAGAATGTGATGCTCCCTCTCTATAGGAGAATGTGATGCTCCCTCTCTATAGGAGAATGTGATGAGGTCCTGTAGCATATACAGTATATACACAAACACACTTCTCTTATTTATCTATTATTACTTTTCACAACTTGTGCACTCACAATTTTTCATAATGCGAAGGGAATGTTATTTCTGTTTATTGACAATTTTAACGGCATTGAATTGCAGATACAATTATGCTCAATAAAACTTAACCCTTTCAACAACTTCACATAAATCACTATGTTTAGTCCACAAACACAATTAAAAAAAATTCACTGTATTTAGGGTAGGTACCTGCTGAAATGGGGTTAGCAGGCTCGAATGATTTTGTGATCAAAATATGCAGCTAAATGATTCCTTTGTTAAAAGACAGGATCACAAATGCTAAATGTCACTAATAAATTGCAAAGCAGTTTGGAAAGTAACGCAGGGTTTTCGTATTTGTTTCCAATAAATGTATGGCCAGTTCTCTTTCCCTAGCAGCCCTCCGAAGGCATTGAAAGATATAGTGTTACTGATTTTATTAGGTGGGGAGAGAGAGCTGTACATTCCTCTTGCTCACTTTAATTTGAATGGGACATGTATTGACAGCACATCACGCTCATATCTTACACACACAGTCTGCAGTACACTTTTATACAAAAACCTATTCAATGTCAGGATTGCCTCCTGTTACCCAGATATTTAATGCAATAACTCCCTTTAGCAAACCGACTCCTCTTCTTTGAAATGCAAAGGGTTAAATATTGTCTATGCTTGTATGCACTAAAGCTAGAAAAAAGTCCCATATAACCCGGGGTATTTCTCTGGGGCATGTGGAGCGTGATGGATGTGTGGCTGACAGATCAATAGACTATAGTAACACAAAGAGATATGGTAGAAAGTAGGAGCACAGCCGAAATCCAGAAGAAACAAATGTTCCAGGGCAACTCCAGATTCAATAAAAACTATTTATTGCAAAATCAGCTCACAACGACAGTGACGAGAACGCACCAACGCGTTTCGTCCAACGGGACTTTATCAAGGTGTGAGCACAGAATACAGATGCAACCATTTTAAAGGCCTCGTTCAGGGTGGCAGAGGCAGGAGGTGGAGGGCGCGTCCGCGTGTGCGCATGTCAGTCTGCTGGGCGATGTGTGCACATCATCCCAAGCAGAACTTTTCAAGCGTTCAGGAGGCGGGTCTACAGACCTGAGGTTAGGGATGGGTGTTGCACTGTTCAAATCATTTTCAAGAATGATTTGATTGGCTGCCGAAGTACCAGTGACGCTGCTGCAGCTTGAAAAAACAACTTGAGTTGTTTATGCAAACTGTAGCAAGCGTCAACTCCGTACTTCGGCGACAGGACAGCTGCTACCCTGGCAACCGCTATTGAGTTTAAACACTTTGTTTCCGACGTGCGCGCGCACATAACCGCGCGCACACATTGCGAAGCAGGCACCCTGAACGAGGCCAAAGAAAGTAATTTGCGCCATTGATCACTACGAGTGACATCATCATCACGCGGTAATGGTAGTGGTAGTAACACAAAACCTGAGGTGAAAAATGGTGCGTGCGGACACAGGGGCTTCTCATGTCACAGTCTTTAATGTTTACTTTTTATCCCAAGTGGTTATTCCATGGTTTTTAAAGCTAGATCTGAAGGCCTAACCCTTTTTTCGCGATGCATGGCAGGACCCTTTGGCGAAGAAGGGGTTATGCTGGAGCCTCTGCAGCATGTCCTGTCCGTCTCAACTGTTTGGGGTCAGTCTCACTGATTTTTAGCATCTGTATCTGATGGACTTTAAACGCTCCTTTTTGGTCAAGAATCTTCAAATCTCACTGGTTTTTTTTCGGTCCGTTGAGGCTGACATCTCTGCAGAGCGAGAGCTAACCCTTCGTCTGCCAATGCGTTGCCGTTTTAGGGCGGCCATTGGGGGCCTCTCATATTCCCGATGCTTGTATGGTGGTGTGAGGATGGGATATTGATCACTCAACGTAGGTGATAATTGATTGTGTCCAGGTGTGAGTTCTGAGCGGTAACCTCCGGAAGAACGAGAATAGGTGAGAATCTTATGGGGACTGTCAAAGGTCCCATCCCGACTCCACCCCATACATCACTTCTCCATATATTCTGCTTTTAGGTTGACGTGACTGGCCTCAGCTCTCACAATCTGAAATGACTGTAGATTGATTTAACCCAGCCAGTACTCATGTATTTTTAGTACAAAGAGCAAAAACAAGTTGAAACCCACATGTGAGATAAAATTTCTCTCAATCTGTGTAATTCAATGTTCTGGCACTTGTATTTGTCCTGGAGAAGTGTATGTATGTATGTATGTGTAACGGGTTTCCCCCCCCCCCCCCAATCGCAGATTATACTGTGGGTGCGGGGAAACATACAGTGTTACCAGGTGTGGTGCTTCACCTGTTGGCTCGCAGGAGGGCTGAGCTTCCGCTAAGGGAAACCTGGGGCAATTATAGGATAATATGAGTAACCGCGTACTCGGTGCAGCGCCTCCACCTGCGATGGCTCCCACCAGAGGGGGAGTGGTTCCTCGCAGGACAATACACAATAACCACGTACAACTGATTGGATAATAACTAATACCTTTACTAACGTGCATAGAAGACATGTAATATCAACATATAACAACAGGTGTCCCTCTCTAAAGACAACCTGACTACGGCGTCTCGCAGGACGCTAACGCTAACTTGCACCACAGCGGGCGCCCACACTTTATGCGTCACGGCGGACGCTAACACCTTATGCGCCACGGCGGACGCTAACACTTTATGCGTCACGGCGGACGCTAACACCTTATGCGTCACGGTGGACGCTAACACTTCCACAGAGTGATCCCACCCAGTGTCCAGTAAACCCAACCCAATGTCTCGCACTCCCAAGTCATATACAGGCATACCCCGCTTTAAGGACACTCACTTTAAGTACACTCGCGAGTAAGTACATATCGCCCAATAGTCAAACGGCAGCTCACGCATGCGCCTGTCAGCACGTCCTCAACAGCAAAGTTGAACTCCTTACCTGCACCAAAGCTGTGCGCAAGCGGGGAGACTATAGAACCTGTTACAAATGCGTTATTTACATCAGTTATACACGTATATGACGATTGCAGTACTGTACATGCATCGATAAGTGGAAAAAAGGGAGTGCTTCACTTTAAGTACATTTTCGCTTTACATACATGCCGCGGTCCCATTGCGTACGTTAATGCGGGGTATGCCTGGTACAAGTGTGTGTGTGTGACTGCGCAGCCACTATGTCTGGTGATAGGCCTTGTTGGTGCACGTGAGGTTATGGGTTACCTGCCGAGCATTCCAGTGCTCGGACCTGCAGCGGACTTCACAAAGGATCCAGGCGAACTCCTGCATGATATCCGGATCCACCACAGGATGATCCAGCAGGGGCGATCCTCACCCTGATAATAGTCCAGCTCTCTCTCTCAGCAAGACAGGCAAAGTTCTTCCTCCCTACTATCTAATAGCTAGTGGGGCAGGGTCCCTAACCTAGGGCCTGTCCCTACAACACTTCACTAGGATGACTCAGGGCTATCTGGGGCCTAGGGGAATGCTGGCCTAGTGCAGGGAGCCACTGACTCCTGCACCCTACCTCCTTCCCCTAGCTGCTCCTGTCACCAACTGCCTAACGTGGTCCAAAACCCGCGAAATGTATCAATCTCCTTGCAGGGAGATGCTGCAGCCCTATTGGCTCCCTGGGGTCATGTGGCTCTGCCCCTGTGCACCCTGGGGGTGGGCTGCCTGCACTGTGCATGCGCGACCTGTCTGTATCCCTCCCGACGCTCCTGTGCCCTGGCGCATGCGCAACGCACCTAGCAATGGCGGCGCCCTGCTCAGCAAGCCGCCGGGACCCTCGCGACACGACCGCGGCCCTAGCAATGGCTCGCTCGCGTCCCCGGCAACCAGCCCGCTCGCGTCCCCGGCAACCGGCCGCATACCGGAGAGACACACTGTGCACGCACCGACAGGGGGCCTGGCTACATATGTATGTATGTATGTATGTATGTATGTATGTTTAGTTATATAGCGCCATCCATGTACATAGCGCTGCACAGCACTAATACACGGGGCATAACAATATAACACATAATGGTAATAAGCGCTTCAGACATAAAAGTAACATTAGGAAAATGAGTCCCTGCCCCAAAGAGCTTACAATCTAAGTGGTAAGCACAGGGCCACCCACAGGGGGGAGAGAACTGGCACAAGTGTCCCGGGCCCGGTGGCTGCGGGGGGCATGGCCGCCAGCCAGAGGTCTGGCCCAACTTGTGCGTCTGGCTACCTCCAGGCCCCAGCTGCTGCCGCGGGCTTGCCTCTCTCCTTAACTGTGTTGAGCTGGGCCTCTTTCTGATGTCGGTGTGTGCTGGAAGCTGAAGCTGAGGTCAGTTTTCCGGCGCGCACTGGCATGAGAGACAGGCCCAGAGCGAAACAGTGAGGGATAGAGGCAGGCCCTCTGCATCAGCTGGGGAGAGCCAGGGACCGGCAGCAGCCAGAGGCCCAGCAGCCGGACACACAAGTTGGGCCCAGCACAGGCCGGCCGGCCGCCCCCCCCCCGAACACCCATCATTAGAGGCCCGGTTTTGGAGAGTGAGAGAGGCCTGCAGCAGAGTGGGACAGAGGCAGGCCCGCAGAAGCTGGGGAGAGATACCATCCGCAAGGTAAGTGTAAGAATGTATTTGGGGGGTGGGGGGTTGTGTAAGAATGTATTTGGGGGGTGGGGGGTTGTGTAAGAATGTATTTGGGGGGTGCGGGATTGTGTAAGAATGTATTTGGGGGGTGGGGGGCTAGTGTAAGAATATATTTAGGGGGAAGTGTAAAAATGTATTTGTAAAACAAATTGTCATTTATTCCATTGAAACAGACATACACACAGTGGATTACAATTATACAGAGGGAAACACACTTATTGGGGGGATCTGGGCTAAAAAACTAACCTTTCTTAACTCAGATAGTCCTGAAAACAAAGTCTTTGGTTGATCGGGATGTACCCGCAAAAGTCCTGGAACTCAACTCGGCACGAGTTACCAGACGCCACCACTGTACCTGCTCCGGAGCTGCCAAAATCCATTGACCGGGAGATAGTACCAAACACCTTGGTACTCTTTTCGGCTTGTAGTTCCAGCTGTGACCGCTACGTTCTATTCTGAGAACTTGGCCCTGAAAAGTGGGACTTAGAAAATTTCATGCCTTGAAATTTCTGAAGCCGGCTCGTGTCTATTTCTCTCTGAGCATCTTTTGAACAATTCAAATCTGCCGCTGCTGTCTTGGCGCTTAGAATCTCTCTGACCTGATTGGCTGCTAGGTTTCTTATAGGATTTTCAGTCCCATTCACAAAACGATACAGCCAATCAGTGCGTGGGAATTTTTCTACCAGCCTATCACAGATTTGCTGGCACTCTGAAGCCGGGCGGGTACTGATTTCAATTCTGCTAAGGGGCATGCACCAACCTGGCACCTCTGCCACTTAGCATAGTGAACCCCCCATTGTGCCAGGCTCCTCAGAGTCTGGGGATGGGATAATGGTTGCCGGATAGCCCTTATTCATCTCAGGACGTGGGTACTTGAGTGTAACTCCGGTACCATGCCCGCCCTAACACCTTGGCATCTCTGAAACTTTCAAGTCTGGGACTCAGCCAGACACCATGGCACCAAGCCTAGTGGCCATCTGGTCTCTCTAAACCACGGACTTGGAAATTCCCCAGTTCATATACAGGGCATACACATATACACTGTTATACACCATGTTCATAAAAATCATACAAAATTCTTCTAAGTCCCTCATCCCCTAGGATCTACTCAAAAGACGCACACGTTCATTTTCAGAGCTCCAAGACCTTCCTATAAGAAGTTTTAATAAAAGTTGCTTCAAATAATGCTTAGGTTCATTTTCAGAGTTGCTTCAATTGTACCGAAGCTGGACTTAGAAATAATTTTACTCTCGCAACCTTATACATAGTTGGAGATACCCCGAACCCCTATACTGGGTCCGGGGGTTTGGGCATATACCGTGTGGCACTCCCCCTAAACCAGTCTATACCCGAGATACACAAATCCCTATGCCCCTTTTTACCTTTCTGGTCTGTGCTGAAGCAGGGACTCCTAGCGGTGAGCTGCAAGAACGTTTTCAGGGTAGGATTTTGACCGGAGCATTGTGCTTCAAGGTATTCGAGAATATGCCATGATCCCCGGGTACCTTTTTGGGGTACCCAGTAATGCTGGAACCCCGATTCGTGGCCACAATCTGAAAAGACTTTCTCCTCCAAACCCACTCTGAACCTCATAGCCTAGCAATCTCTGCTTGCTGGCACTCGTGGAAAGGCAAAACACAACAATTCTTTGTCGCATATTTTCACACAATAGCAGTACATAAATGACGGCCAGGTCCAAGAGCTGACGCTCTGGGACCCCACCAGTGACTCAAGGGCAACCAACGGAGCTTGACCTTTTTTAGTGAGCCTGGTTACCGCCTCACCGTCACGGGGGTAGTGCAAGAATGTATTTGGGGGGTAGTGTAAGAATGTATTTGGGGGGTAGTGTAAGAATGTATTTGGGGGGTAGTGTAAGAATGTATTGGGGCGGTAGTGTAAGATGTATTTGGGGGTAGTGTAAGAATGTATTGGGGGGTAGTGTAAGAATATATTGGGGGGTAGTGTAAGAATGTATTGGGGCGGTAGTGTAAGAATATATTGGGGGGTAGTGTAAGAATGTATTGGGGCGATAGTGTAAGAATGGATTGGAGCGGTAGTGTAAGAATGTATTTGGGGGGTAGTGTAAGAATGTATTTGGGGGGTAGTGTAAGATGTATTTGGGGGTAGTGTAAGAATGTATTGGGGCGGTAGTGTAAGATGTATTGGGGCGGTAGTGTAAGAATGTATTGGGGGGTAGTGTAAGAATGTATTGGGGTGGTAGTGTAAGAATGTATTTGGGGGGTAGTGTAAGATGTATTTGGGGGTAGTCTAAGAATGTATTGGGTGGTTGTGTAAGAATGTATTTGGGGGGTAGTGTAAGATGTATTTGGGGGTAGTGTAAGAATGTATTGGGGCGGTAGTGTAAGAATGTATTTGGGGGGTAGTGTAAGATGTATTTGGGGGCAGTGTAAGAATGTATTTGGGGGGTAGTGTAAGATGTATTTGGGGGTAGTGTAAGAATGTATTTGGGGGCAGTGTAAGAATGTATTGGGGCGGTAGTGTAAGAATGTATTTGGGGGGTAGTGTAAGATGTATTTGGGGGTAGTGTAAGAATGTATTGGGGCGGTAGTGTAAGAATGTATTTGGGGGGTAGTGTAAGAATGTGTTTGGGGGTAGTGTAAGAATGTATTGGGGCGGTAGTGTAAGAATGTATTGGGGCGGTAGTGTAAGAATGTATTGGGGCGGTAGTGTAAGAATGTATTTGGGGGGTAGTGTAAGATGTATTTGGGGGTAGTGTAAGAATGTATTGGGGCGGTAGTGTAAGAATGTATTTGGGGGTAGTGTAAGATTTATTTGGGGGCAGTGTAAGAATGTATTGGGGCGGTAGTGTAAGATGTATTGGGGCAGTAGTGTAAGAATGTATTGGGGCGGTAGTGTAAGAATGTATTGGGGTGGTAGTGTAAGAATGTATGGGGGTGGTAGTGTAAGAATGTATTGGGGCGGTAGTGTAAGAATGTATTGGGGGGTAGTGTAAGATGTATTTGGGGGCGGTAGTGTAAGAATGTATTGGGCGGTAGTGTAAGAATGTATTGGGGCGGTAGTGTAAGATGTATTGGGGCTGTAGTGTAAGAATGTATTTGGGGGTAGTGCACAATTATATTTGGGGCGGTAGTGTAAGAATGTATTGGGGCGGTAGTGTAAGAATGTATTTGGGGGGTCGTGTAAGAATATATTTGAGGTGGTAGTGTAAGAATGTATTTGGGGTGTAGTGTAAGAATGTATTTGGGGGTAGTGTAAGAATGTATTGGGGGGCAGTGTAAGATGTATTTGGGGGTAGTGTAAGAATGTATTGGGGCGGTAGTGTAAGAATGGGGGGTCGTGTAAGAATGTATTTGGGGGGTAGTGTAAGAATGTATTTGGGGGGTAGTGTAAGATGTATTTGGGGGTAATGTAAGAATGTATTGGGGCGTTAGTGTAAGAATGTATTGGGGTGGTAGTGTAAGATGTATTGGGGCGGTAGTGTAAGAATGTATTTGGGGGTGTAGTGTATGAATGTATTTGGGGGGTAGTATAAGAATGTATTTGGGGGTAGAGTAAGAATATATTGGGGGTTAGTGTAAGAATGTATTTGGGGGTAGTGTAAGAATGTATTTGGGGTGTAGTGTAAGAATGTATTTGGGGGTAGTGTAAGAATGTATTGGGGGGTAGTGTAAGAATGTATTTGGGGGTAGTGTAAGAATGTATTGGGGGGTAGTGTAAGAATGTATTGGGGGGTAGTGTAAGAATATATTTGGGGTATAGTGTAAGAATGTATTTGGGGGTAGAGTAAGAATATATTGGGGGGTTAGTGTAAGAATGTATTTGGGGGTAGTGTAAGAATGTATTTGGGGTGTAGTGTAAGAATGTATTTGGGGGTAGTGTAAGAATGTATTGGGGGGTAGTGTAAGAATGTATTGGGGGGTAGTGTAAGAATGTATTTGGGGGTAGTGTAAGAATTTATTGGGGGGTAGTGTAAGAATGTATTGGGGGATAGTGTAAGAATGTATTGGGGGGTAGTGTAAGAATGTATTTGGGGGTAGTGTAAGAATGTATTGGGGGGTAGTGTAAGAATGTATTTGGGGGGTAGTGTAAGAATGTATTTGGGGGTAGTGTAAGAATGTATTTGGGGGTAGCGTAAGAATGTATTTGGGGGTAGTGTAAGAATGTATTTGGGGTGTAGTGTAAGAATGTATTTGGGGGTAGTGTAAGAATGTATTGGGGGGTCGTGTAAGAATGTATTGGGGGGTCGTGCAAGAATGTATTTGGGGGTTAGTGTAAGAATGTATTGGGGGGTAGTGTAAGAATGTATTGGGGGGTAGTGTAAGAATGTATTGGGGCGGTAGTGTAAGAATGTATTGGGGGGTAGTGTAAGAATGTATTGGGGCGGTAGTGTAAGAATTTATTGGGGCGGTAGTGTAAGAATGTATTGGGGGGTAGTGTAAGAATGTATTTGGGGGTAGTGTAAGAATGTATTTGGGGGTAGTGTAAGAATGTATTGGGGGGTAGTGTACAGACACAATAACATTAATTTATTTTTTTCAACTTTATATTTTATTGATTTTTCAAATGAAAAAAAGCAATGGGGGTACATAAATTAAAAAGGAAGAGGGGGGCAGGATTTGGCATGGGTACAGAAACAAGATAAGACTTGGGGGAGATGCGGGTTGTAGGGTACATTTCCAGTCATACAAATACACAGTAATTATAACATTTGGTCGTAAGGTATTTTTTAATATTTAACCACAAAGGGTATGGTTTAAGTCAAATACCGCCACTTGTTACGATTGGTCTTAGACTCCTTGTTTCTATCGGTATCGGGTGTCTCAGGTTTGCTTGTGTGGTTGTACCTGGTTGAGGGAATCTTCATAAGGTGAGAAGGTTCTGGTGTTGTCTTGGGTGTCCCATTTTACTTAACCAAGGGTCTCATGTATTGCTACATTTGGTTAACTGGTCATTGCCCAGCTGATAGATATTGAGGCAGTCATATTCCAAATTTCCTCCCAGCAGGGCCGCCAACAGAAATCATGGGGCCCGAGACAAATGAATGGAGCAGGCCACCCACCCCCGAACCCATAGCGCACCCCTCCCCCACCGCCCAAACCCATAGAGCACCTACCACGAAAAAAAATCTTTTAGCGCGCAACTTTTACTTAACTGTTTTCTTATTGTGATACAGAAAAAAATGATGAATGACAGTGGGTGGATGGGTCGGTGGGTAAATGATGAATGACAGTGGGTGGATGGGTGGGTGGGTGAATGGCAGTGGGTGGATGTGTGGGTGGGTGAATGACAGTGGGTGGATGAGTGGGTGGGTGAATGACAGTGGGTGGATTGGTGGATGGGTGAATGACAGTGGGTGGATGGATGGATGGGTGGATGGGTGAATGACAGTGGGTGGGTGAACGACAGTGGGTGCGTGGGTGGGTGAATGACAGTGGGTGTGTAACAGGAGAGTAATCCCTGTTCAAGTAATGTGCCATTAATCTAGCAGTGTGGTGGTTAACTGCTGGTAGTCAATTAATAAACACCACCTGCCTGGTTTAGATTGCTTACAAAAGCCTGTCTGTTGAGACAGGAAGTGACTCCTTAGCTCATACCTGAGCTGAACTTTGGAGACAACCTGTCTTGAGCTCTGCCAGAAGACACAGCAGAGCTGCTTACAAGACACAGGGAAAACTTCTAAACCTGAATGCTGACACACCCTGAGGGAAGGGAGCTGAACCAGAGAAGATTTTCCCTCCAAGGAACAGATAAGACTTTCATTCTTAAGAGACTTCTTATATCTGCTTATTTCATGCTATATGTTTGGGGCTGGGATACATGCTTAACTAAGGGAGTTGTGAATTGCATATTATTTCACTAGAACTAGTGAATAGAAGTGAATAGAAGCTTTGTTCCCCCCTGTGTTTGGATGGTTTCCTGATAAAAAGGAAAAGGCACAATAAAGCCTTGTTATAATTTCACCTTATAAAGTCTCCAATTGTGTACCTCTGTGAACGTCCGTCTACAGGGTGGATGGGTGGGTGAATGACAGTGGGTGGGTGGATGGGTGGGTGAATGACATTGGGTGGGTGAATGACAGTGGGTGAATGACAGTGGGTGGTTGGGTGCATGACGGTGGGTGGGTAGGTGAATGACCGGGTGGGTGAATGACAGTGGGTGGGTGAATGACGGTGGGTGGGTGAATGGCAGTGGGTGGGTTGGTGAATGACAGTGGGTGGGTGGGTGGGTGAATGACAGTGGGTGGGTGGGTGAATGACAGTGGGTGGATGGGTGGGTGAATGACGGTGGGTGGATGGGTGGGTGAATGACAGTGGGTGGGTAGGTTAATGATGGTGGGTGGGTGAATGACAGTGGGTGGGTGGATGGCTGGGTGAATGATGGTGGGTGGGTGAATGTTGAATGTGGGTGGGTGGGTGAATGACGGTGGGTGGGTGGGAGACAGTGACTGGGTGGGTGACAGTGACTAGGTGGGTGACAGTGACCGGGTGTGTGACAGTCAGTGACTGGGTGGGTGACAGTGACTGGGTGGGGTGACTTACCTTGATCGGGTGGGTGCAGCTTGCCGCCGGACGCTTCCCCCTCCTGCCCCGATATCCCCGCGGCAGCTGCCAGGGACGGGAGGTGGGCTCGGGGGAGGGGGCTTGGGGGGGGGCACAGGAGGTGGGCTCTGGGGGGCCACGGGAGGTGGGCTCGGGGGGGGCCACGGGAGGTGGGCTCGGGGGGCGCGTGGGAAGCTGGCTGCGGTGGGAAGCGGGCCATAGGAGGAGCTGGTACTTCCCCCTCCGTCCCACATGGGGGAAGCAGGCAGGAGGAGGAGCTGTTACTTCCCCCTCCGTCCCACGTTGGGTGCGGGGCGGGGGGGCGGACTGCAGAGGAGCTGGTACTTCCCCCTCCGTCCCACATTGGGAGCGGGGGAGCGGGCCCTGCTTGCCCTGCGCATGCGCGCTGGGACCGCGGGGAATCGCCGCCATTTTTTAAAACTTTTTTTTGTATTTTTTATTTAATCAACTGGCGTCTGGCCGCGCAGGGGGCCCGGGCGCCAGTACCCTTTGTCCCCCCCTGTTGGCGGCCCTGCTTCCCAGTCTTGGGGGTCCAGAATCTCGCTTAGGTCTGACTCCCAGTGTCTAATGTAATGAAGATCCCCATCTCTACATGGGGGAGTGATTGTTTGATATAATGTTGCGATAAGGCCTCAAAGCAGCAGTTGCAAAGGATTCTGGGAGGAAATACATGCATAGGCACAGTTGTATAGAGAATGGGATTGGTGAAGGCAGAGCAAAACTCACCAGGAATGTTCACACTACGTTAGCAAACCCTCAGTGAACACACCGACTGTGACTGTGTTATAGCGTCAGACCTGTTGAAAAGTCAGAGATTCCAACCCCCACAGATCCAAATAAGTGGAGATTGTTTCGAAAACTGTATTACTATAAGATGTACTTTTTATACCGTGTGCCGCAGTAAAATACTTAAGCCCCTCCCAGTTTGGAACCTTTCACTGCCAGCACATTGCAGGTCCCTCTGGCCACGAAAGGATTAATGACATTGAATAGTACACTTTCTCTTCCTTTGACTGTAGTGTGTCTGTACTGGGAGCCTCTGTCACTATGTGATGGCTGTTTGATCCCACCTAGAGCAGCTGAATCTGCTTGTCTTTGTAACATGCACATGGGTACGTCTGCACGGTGAGGAGTGTGTGGAATTGTTCTTTTAACAAAGCAAGCTGTGCCGCCAGACTCAAAAATAGATGATTTTATTGGGCGCCCGTCTGAACCCTTGTGTAATTTTCCATTCTGGATCCCAGGGTTTGCCATTAAAGCCAGGGTTTGCCAAAAACCACAGACGCCAAACCAAAGGAAAAAGATCAACACTTACTTTTTATTACTGAGAATTAAAAAAAAATGTTAAGCTTTATTAGCCAAGCTGTACCAGAACATGGCCTTAGCTTCTACTACAGACCTATTCAACTAGATTAGATTGTGAGCTCTTCGGGACAGGGACTCCTTTTCCTAAGTGTCACTTTTATGTCTGAAAGCACGTCTTCCCATTACAGTATGTGTTATTTGTATTATTTGTTATTTAACTGATTATAACGTGTGTTACTGCTGTGAAGGGCGGTGTACACGAATGGCGATAAATAAAGATATACATACATACATTCATAAATACATTGATTTAGAGTCAGTCTCACTGATTTTATTTCCATTTCTAATATACCTTAATAAAATCTCACTAATGGAAATGTGCACTTTTTCTTGAGATTACACTTTTGGGTCAAGATCCCCAAATCTTGCTTATTTGGATCTGTGGGGGTTGGAATCTCTGTGACTTTTCAACGGGTCTGACACTATAACACAGTCACAGCCGGTTGCTAACGTAGTCTGTGCATTCCTGGTGAGTTTTGCTCTGCCTTCACCAATCCTATTCTCTATACAACTGTGCCTATGCATGTGTTTCCCCCCAGAATCCTTTGCAACTGCTGCTTTTAAACAAGCAGTTAGAAATCAGATGCCCTGTAACATAATGGGGTAGGAGTTTGAACCTAGGATAAATGTGGTTGATTCTGTACTTTAGGGGTGGAATGGGTCAGGTTGTGAAGATGACCTCCTGCAGACACCAAAGTGCAGACTTGAGACAGATTCCTTGTGACATTTATTTTTCACCACGTCCCTTTCCAGCAAAATGCTCTGTCCCCTGTCAGCGGGCCTGAAATGATTGAGACAGACAGACGTTTCAGTGACAGTGCTGGGCCCGGGGGATGAGGGACCCATCCGCCTGAACAGTGAAGGTCACAATACATGGAACACGCAACACGCACATACATGTGTGCAAGCAATGCTGGACAACATGTGGAAGCTGCTATTGGGAAGATGGGTCAGGAAGGGTGATCTCTGCCATTTCCTGAGACCTGCATTTGGGCGAGGGAACTTTTATCGGGAAGAAAATTTAAATTAGATACAGATATGTAACAGTCCGTATGGTGTCTTGTAAACCTCATAGGTCTCTTCTTCATATGTACTAATTCTGTAACAGTACATGTCGAGAAGATATATTTGAAAGCTATGTACATAATGCTACAGTATATCTATGAAGAACGCTCTGGTTGGTCCATTAAAAGGTCAATGAAAAGGTGTTAGAACGTACAACTCTATACAGTTCTCCAGGACCAAAAGGGCTATTAGAACATTGTACAATGAAGGTAATTCTATATTGTCCGACATGGCCCATCACTCATTCAAGGCAATGTTTTTTTTTTTTTTTTTTTTACTGCGATTGGTTATGGCGGACAATATATAATGATGCCCTATAGCTACAGTATGTATTAAGGACTCTTACCGATAATCCAGGATGAGGTAAACAGACGTGGATGTATGCAACGTAAACACACAATACACATGTACGTACTTGCGTTCTGCTCAAGGATGTCTTCTCTCTGTCCCTTTTTGTATCTAAAACCCTCTGCCGCCTTAAACCTTTCTCACTGACTGCTGCACACCTCTGGAATGCCCTTCCCCTTAATACCCGACTAGCACCCTCTCTTTAAGACCCACCTCAAAACACACCTGCTTAAGGAAGCATATGACTAGCTACATAATTAACACCACATTCATAAATCTTTGCCCCTTGCAGACGCACTTACCAGAACACCCTCCTACTGTCTCTATACGTTCTTCCTACCAAACAATTAGATTGTAAGCTCTTCGGAACAGGGACACCTTTTCCTAAATGGTACTTTTGTCTGAAGCACTTTTGTGTGTTATTTATATATTTTGTTATTTATATGATTGACACGTGTATTACTGCTGTGAAGCGCTATGTACATCAATGGTGCTATATAAAGACATACATACATACATACTTGACTTCATAATGTTTGTCATTTGTTGCGACCCAGCAATTTTGACTTAAATAAGTGAAAAAGCCCTCACATGAGTGAGACTGCCTTCCAGTGAGTGAGACTGCTTTCAAGTGAGTGAGACTGTCCTCCTGTGAGTGATACTACCCTCCAGTGAGTGAGACTGCCCTCCAGTGAGTGAGACTGCCCCCCAGAGAGTGAGGCTGCCCTCCAGTGAGTGAGTCTGTCCTTCCGTGAGTGATACTACCCTCCAGTGAGTGAGACTGCCCTCCAGTGAGTGAGACTACCCTCCAGTGAGTGAGACTACCCTCCAGTGAGTGAGACTACCCTCCAGTGAGTGAGACTGCCCTCCAGAGAGTGAGATTGTCCTTCCGTGAGTGATACTACCCTCCCGTGAGTGAGACTGCCTTCCAGTGAGTGAGCCTACATTGCCCTCTCACCTACTTCAGGTCTCTCTCTCTCTCTCCCCTTTAGGCCTTTCTCTTTCATGTTACTCCTTCCTCCTTCAGGGCGCTATCTCTCTCACTTTCTCTTTGTTCCTCACTTCCTTATCCTTTAGGCCTCTCTCTCTCTCGGCCCAGGTTCACTAAACGCCGTTAGCCTATTTAACGCGACGTTCACCTAAGCTAACGCCGGTTAATCATAACACAGTAGAGACAGAGTTAAAGAGACGGACAGATTGAGAGAAAGTAAAGAGACCCTGGGAAAACAATAGCCATTCCTGTTTTAGGTAACATCACATCATTTCCCCTGATTTCATGGAGTTTAGGCCTTTCCGTTTCCATCTTTCTTCTCTAAGTTTTAATTCTGAACAGCCGGCCCCGTTCAGCCTCACTGGTTCGCTATGGCTCATAATTTGTGTTAGGATTAATTAACTAATTACCGACAAATGTCCGTTGGCGAGAGGCTGCCTCTGCATGTCAACTCCAAGTATTTAATTATTTTAATCATTTTCTTTCATCTTCACAATTTATGCTTTTCCAAGACGGTTTCGAGGCATCTTTTAATTATTATGCTGTTTTCTTTTTTTCCTGGGGTAAGCTGCATCTATCATCGCTCATTAACCCTCTCACGGCCGGAGAGACCTGTGCAGCCTCGCTGGGCACCGAGGAGACCGCTTACCATCACGGCTGCATTTAAGACGGCTTGCAAATATGAATTTACACAGCACTCCTAACAGTTTACCTCTTGGGTGGCCAACTGCAGTCCTCACGGGCCAACAACAGGTCAGGTTTTAAGGATCTCCCTGCTTCAGCACAGGTGGGTCAGCCGAAGACCGAGCCACTGATTGAGCCACCTGTGCTGAAGCAGGGATATGCTGAAAACCTGACCTGTTGGTGGCCCGGCAGGAATGGGAGTTGCCCACCCCTGGTTTGCATCCTCCTGTGTTTTATCTTAATTTTCCGTTTTCACCCCGAAAACCAGACGCCGCGTATTTGATCGTACATTGCTCTAATTTTACGGGAGAGAACGGCAGCCATATTAAAAGTGGCCAAAAGACTAGGAATTCTCAAGCAGAAAGGAAGGCGTCGGCCCGCATCCATCATCAACAGAAAAACAGCGTTTTCATAGAGTCAAGGGGGTACCATTTCTGGCAGCGAAGGGTTAAAGAGACACGTATGTAAAGCCCCTGGAATAGAAATGTTTTGTGAAACCTTGCGTCTCCCTGATATTTCCCCTTGATGTCTCCTGTTAGTTCCCATAAACGTCCTATGGATTCACACCTTAACGCCCACAGATTCCTGCTCTCTCTCTCTCTCAGTGAGGCTTGCTTTCTTGCTCTAAGAACATTCCATCACTGCATTCCCCCTGCAGTGGCGCATCCCATGCCCCAGTGGAAAGCTGAGCTCCTAATTCGGTGACATGACCCAATCAAAAGTGACTTTTTTTTCCCCCCCAGTCTCCGAAAGTTGTTTTTGTTTTAGGCAGCAAATGCCCCCAGAAAACACATTAGAACGTACTGACAATTCCATTATACAAAGGAGAAGCTCGCGGGGGCGTTATTATTCCTTAAATAATGAGGGGCAGGCAGTGGTTTCTTATCAGGCAGATGCCTCAGCCTGTCACTCATATCTCTTGGGAGACCTCACTGTAATCTATATGCATCCTCACCGCAGGTCACTTTATAATGGGGACTCATCAAGTTTTTCGAGCCCAGAAGGTAACATGAGTGCAGACACTTGATGGAATATATTATTATTATTATTAATAATATTATTAGCGTTTATTTATAAAGCGCCAACATATTTTGCAGCGCGATACATTGGGGGTACAGAGATTTGATTTTTACATAAACAGCCACATACAAATAAGGACAAACATGCACCAACAGATACATATGTGTATACATACAGTATATACGTGTGTGTGTGTATCCATCTACAAATCAATGTATTATCTGCCTGTCTATAATCTATAGACAGGCATACCCCGCTTTAACGTACGCAATGGGACCGGAGCATGTATGTAAAGTGAAAATGTACTTAAAGTGAAGCACTCCCCTTTTCCCCACTTATCGATGCATGTACTGTACTGCAAACGTTATATACGTGCATAACTGATGTAAATAAGGCATTTGTAACAGGCTCTATAGTCTCCCCGCTTGCGCACAGCTTCGGTACAGGTAGGGAGCCGGTATTACTGTGCAGGATATGCTGCCAGGCGCATGCGTGAGCTGCCGTTTGCCTATTGGGCGATATGTACTTACTCGCGAGTGTACTTAAAGTGAGTGTCCTTAAACCGGGGTATGCCTGTATAGTTTTTATCTGTCTATATACAGTATTTATCCGTCTATCTATATATCAGTCGTCTATCTATCATTCTCTCTCTATCTAGAGATTACCTAATCTACCTTCATGTACCTCTGTTTTATGGTTAGAAATATAGGCCGGATCACAGTTGACATAATATGGTAATCTAGTTGGTAAAAACTGTGCCAGATGTAGGAAACTGCATCACTTTTCTTTGCCTCAATACATTTACCCATATGAGCAGTAGGAGGAGTTATATGGGGTAACAGGAGAAGTTATAGGACGCGGTTATATGGAGTAATAGGAGGAGTTATATGGGGTAATAGGAGGAGTTATATGGGGTAATAGGAGGAGTTATAGGGAGAGGTTATATGGAGTAATAGGAGGAGTTATAGGGAGAGGTTATATGGAGTAATAGGAGGAATTATAGGGAGAGGTTATATGGAGTAATAGGAGGAATTATAGGGAGAGGTTATATGGAGTAATAGGAGGAGTTATAGGGAGCGGTTATATGGAGTAATAGGAGGAGTTATAGAGAGAGGTTATATGGAGTAATAGGAAGAGGTATAGGGAAGAGTTACATAGGTTACAGAGAGTGATTATATGGAGTGGTTATGGAGTAACCTGAAGTTGCATTATCATCTGACTAATAAACTTGTATCAACTGTGTAGCACCTGAAATGAAAAACAGTTTGAAATGAAAAACAGTTTCTTACATTTGATTCAAAGCCCTTAAAGGCCCTATACCGTACTATTCCCCACTAAGGCTCCTATACCGTACTATTCCCCACTAAGGCCCTATACCGTACTATTCCCCACTAAGGCTCCTATACCGTACTATTCCCCACTAAGGCTCCTATACCGTACTATTCCCCACTAAGGCTCCTATACCGTACTATTCCCCACTAAGGCTCCTATACCGTACTATTCCCCACTAAGGCCCTATACCGTACTATTCCCCACTAAGGCTCCTATACCGTACTATTCCCCACTAAGGCTCCTATACCGTACTATTCCCCACTAAGGCCCTATACCGTACTATTCCCCACTAAGGCTCCTATACCGTACTATTCCCCACTAAGGCTCCTATACCGTACTATTCCCCACTAAGGCTCCTATACCGTACTATTCCCCACTAAGGCTCCTATACCGTACTATTCCCCACTAAGGCTCCTATACCGTACTATTCCCTACTAAGGCCCTATACCGTACTATTCCCCACTAAGGCTCCTATACCGTACTATTCCCCACTAAGGCTCCTATACCGTACTATTCCCCACTAAGGCTCCTATACCGTACTATTCCCCACCAAGGCCCTATACCGTACTATTCCCCACTAAGGCTCCTATACCGTACTATTCCCCACTAAGGCTCCTATACCGTACTATTCCCCACTAAGGCTCCTATACCGTACTATTCCCCACTAAGGCCCTATACCGTACTATTCCCCACTAAGGCTCCTATACCGTACTATTCCCCACTAAGGCTCCTATACCGTACTATTCCCCACTAAGGCCCTATACAGTACTATTCCCCACTAATGCCCTATACCGTACTATTCCCCACTAAGGCTCCTATACCGTACTATTCCCCACTAAGGCCCTATACCGTACTATTCCCCACTAAGGCCCTATACCGTACTATTCCCCACTAAGGCCCTATACCGTACTATTCCCCACTAAGGCCCTATACCGTACTATTCCCCACTAAGGCCCTATACCGTACTATTCCCCACTAAGGCCCCTACTCAGTCTAGCGAAACCTGGGGTAACACAGATAAGAACGCAGCAACTTCCTAGAAGTTAAAGGGTCAGTAACTGTGCTTCTCACTATTGTGAATGGGAGTACGAGTGGTGCCTGACTGAGGGGTTAATGTGTAGCTGAGCATGTCGCTTCCTTTCTGTGCTGATCTAGCAGGTTGGAGACACAGAGAGAGAAGGGGAGAAGGAGAGCCAGAGGCAGGCGATGCGGTGAGGTGTCTCAGACAGAAGATTTAATGCTCTCGCCTGCGGATCACCTGAACAGATGAGTGAGGGCCGCGAGGAACGAGCGCCAGAGATAGGGAGCGTAGCCGTCATTTTTCAGGCTGGCAGCTGCCCCCTGGACATCATTTAAATGCCCCACTGGTGGGGAGATAGAGACGCGTGGAGTGTATATCTTTGCAGAGCAAGTGTATCTGGGCTACTATATATGCAGAGCAGGACATATATATATATGTGTGTTCATGTATATACAGAGCAGTGCATATCTGTGTTACTGTATATGCAGAACAGTGTATATCTGTGTTACTGTATATCCAGAGCTGTGTATATCTGTGTTACTGTATATGCAGAACAGTGTATATCTATGTTACTGTATATGCAGAACAGTGTATATCTGTGTTACTGTATATGCAGAGCTGTGTATATCTGTGTTACTGTATATGCAGAACAGTGTATATCTGTGTTACTGTATATGCAGAACAGTGTATATCTGTGTTACTGTATATGCAGAGCATCCATTTTGAACAGGCGTCATTTGAATAATTAGCATTTAATTAAAGTAATGTTATTTTCATTATGTAGGTAATGATGTTCTTTACCATTATTATTATCTGGGTTTTTTATATGGTGCCAACACATGCCACCACGCAGTACAACGTAGGGATCAGGGTGCGAGCAAAACATAAAATACATTCAACTTAAACATAACAAAACTATAGGTAATTAGGTTCCTGTTCAAAGAAGCTTACAATCTTAAAGATCATTTTAGAAAAAAGATTCATACTAAACTTTCTCTAAAACTAAATGAATTACTTTTTCCTGATAAATTAGGTGGAGTCAGTAAATAAAAAAGTAGTGGTGCTCTGGGTTTGTATATATAAAGTACTGATACACTGGGTTAGTACATATAAAATAGTGATACTCTGGGTTTGTATATATAAAGTACTGATACACTGGGTTAGTATATATAAAATAGTGATACACTGGGTTAGTACATATAAAGTAGTGATACTCTGGGTTTGTATATATAAAGTACTGATACTCTGGGTTTGTATATATAAAGTAGTGATACTCTGGGTTTGTATATATAAAGTAGTGATACTCTGGGTTAGTATATATAAAGTAGTGATAAACTGGGTTAGTATATATAAAGTACTGATACTCTGGGTTAGTACATATATAGAAGTGATACACTGGGTTAGTATATATAAAGTACTGATACTCTGGGTTAGTGCATATAAAGAAGTGATACACTGGGTTAGTACATATAAAGTAGTGATAAACTGGGTTAGTATATATAAAGTACTGATACTCTGGGTTAGTACATATATAGAAGTGATACACTGGGTTAGTATATATAAAGTACTGATACTCTGGGTTAGTGCATATAAAGAAGTGATACACTGGGTTAGTACATATAAAGTAGTGATACTCTGGGTTAGTACATATAAAGAAGTGATACACTGGGTTAGTACATATAAAGTAGTGATACTCTGGGTTAGTACATATAAAGTAGTGATACTCTGGGTTAGTACATATAAAGTACTGATACTCTGGGTTAGTACATATAAAGAAGTGATACACTGGGTTAGTACATATAAAGCAGTGATACTCTGGGTTAGTACATATAAAGTAGTGATACTCTGGGTTAGTGCATATAAAGCAGTGATACTCTGGGTTAGTACATATAAAGTAGTGATACTCTGGGTTAGTGCATATAAAGCAGTGATACTCTGGGTTAGTACATATAAAGTAGTGATACTCTGGGTTAGTGCATATAAAGTAGTGATACTCTGGGTTAGTACATATAAAGTAGTGATACTCTGGGTTAGTACATATAAAGTAGTGATACTCTGGGTTAGTACATATAAAGTAGTGATACTCTGGGTTAGTACATATAAAGCAGTGATACTCTGGGTTAGTACATATAAAGTAGTGATACACTGGGTTAGTGCATATAAAGTACTGATACTCTGGGTTAGTGCATATAAAGCAGTGATACTCTGGGTTAGTACATATAAAGTAGTGATACTCTGGGTTAGTGCATATAAAGTAGTGATACACTGGGTTAGTACATATAAAGTACTGATACTCTGGGTTAGTGCATATAAAGCAGTGATACTCTGGGTTAGTACATATAAAGTAGTGATACACTGGGTTTGTGCATATAAAGTACTGATACTCTGGGTTAGTGCATATAAAGTAGTGATACTCTGGGTTAGTGCATATAAAGCAGTGATACTCTGGGTTAGTACACATTTAAGTAGTGATACTCTGGGTTAGTACACATAAATTCGTGATACTCTGGGTTAGTACATATAAAGAAGTGATACTCTGGGTTAGTACATATAAAGTAGTGATACTCTGGGTTAGTGCATATAAAGTAGTGATACTCTGGGTTAGTACATATAAAGTAGTGATACTCTGGGTTAGTACATATAAAGTAGTGATACTCTGGGTTAGTACATATAAAGTAGTGATACTCTGGGTTAGTACATATAAAGCAGTGATACTCTGGGTTAGTACATATAAAGTAGTGATACACTGGGTTAGTGCATATAAAGTACTGATACTCTGGGTTAGTGCATATAAAGCAGTGATACTCTGGGTTAGTACATATAAAGTAGTGATACTCTGGGTTAGTGCATATAAAGTAGTGATACACTGGGTTAGTACATATAAAGTACTGATACTCTGGGTTAGTGCATATAAAGCAGTGATACTCTGGGTTAGTACATATAAAGTAGTGATACACTGGGTTTGTGCATATAAAGTACTGATACTCTGGGTTAGTGCATATAAAGTAGTGATACTCTGGGTTAGTGCATATAAAGCAGTGATACTCTGGGTTAGTACATATAAAGTAGTGATACTCTGGGTTAGTACACATAAATTCGTGATACTCTGGGTTAGTACATATAAAGAAGTGAAACACTGGGTTAGTACATATAAAGTACTGATACTCTGGGTTAGTACATATAAAATAGTGATACACTGGGTTAGTACATATAAAGTAGTGATACTCTGGGTTAGTACATATAAAGCAGTGATACTCTGGGTTAGTACATATAAAGAAGTGATACACTGGGTTAGTACATATAAAGTAGTGATACTCTGGGTTAGTACATATAAAGTAGTGATACTCTGGGTTAGTACATATAAAGCAGTGATACTCTGGGTTAGTACATATAAAGTAGTGATACTCTGGCTTAGTATATATAAAGCTGTGATACTCTGGGTTAGTACATATAAAGTAGTGATACTCTGGGTTAGTGCATATAAAGTAGTGATACTCTGGGTTAGTGCATATAAAGTAGTGATACTCTGGGTTAGTACATATAAAGTAGTGATATTCTGGGTTTGTATATATAAAGTAGTGATACTCTGGGTTAGTACATATAAAGAAGTGATACACTGGGTTAGTACATATAAAGTAGTGATACTCTGGGTTAGTACATATAAAGTAGTGATACTCTGGGTTAGTACATATAAAGCAGTGATACTCTGGGTTAGTACATATAAAGTAGTGATACTTTGGGTTAGTATATATAAAGTAGTGATACTTTGGGTTAGTACATATAAAGCAGTGATACTTTGGGTTAGTACATATAAAGTAGTGAATACCATGCAATAAAAATGCATTTACAGGCAACATCATTACCTTAGCGGCTAACCGCTAAGGCAATGAAGGGTGTAAGGAACAACAGCAGCCCCTAACCCCTTAATTAAAGTAGCGGTTAATAATCGCTATAGTAATTAAGGGGTTAACCCTTGTCCCCCGCTACCAACTCGTGAGGCCTAACCACCCACCCCGGACCCACTATACCCATCCTGTACCCATTGATTGGCACAGTGTGTATATCATACTCATATAATATAATATAAAATACATTAGTATTCAATTTAATTAAATTAAAAATGTTTGATCTCTGGTGATATTTGCGCAGGGACAGGCGGCTCTCTCTCTCTGCATCAGAAAGAAATCGTCGGGTTAGCCCTTTTCGGAGGGGCGATCATCACACCGCCGGCTACTAGCCAGTTTTGTAAATGTTGCTATCACAGATATTCAGGGCTTTCTGCATACCGTGATTTAAACAGCCCAGCGATTTTGTTTCTTGCGCTTGGTGCATAGGCCCCTAAATCTGTTGTGGCTGTTGGTTCTAATCCTTTGTATAATGTAACACAGCTAGATTCTGTGTAACCTTTCAATAAATGTTCTATTGTTTATTCTTACAAAATAAAATGTTTTTGGGACACTTTCGCTATTTTATTTTTAACATCAACCGGACCATTGGTCTTTTGTGTTGTATTATTTCTAAGGCTTAAAACACCATAGAAGGTGCAGTTTATTATTAACATCCATCTTCACCCTCTATATTAGGGGTGGCCAACTTCAATCTTCAAGGGCAAGATTTTCCGGATATCCCAGCTTCAGCACAGGTGGCTCAATCAGTCCCAGCTTCAGCACAGATGTCTCAATCAGTCCCAGCTTCAGCACAGGTGGCTCAACCACCTGCGCTGAAGCAGGGATTTCCTTAAAACCTGACCTGTTGGCGACCCTTGAGGACTGGAGTTAGCGACCCCTTCTCTATATAAATAGTACATAGGCCCAAGTAAATTTGAGTTTTCTGTGCCCCAATTTTGCACCACCGAAAAAGCAGTTGACGAAGCTTAGTCCATAGGCCCGAAAGAAGGGAAGCACCATTGCCTTCACTTAGTGCCTAACTCTGAATGTGCTTGTTTATCCCTCTCTCCCTTTTACGTTGAACATTAGGTAAAGTTAATAAGTGGCCCGTGCTGAGCAGATGGGGGGTGCGTGTGTGCCGCAGTAACGTTTGTGCGATTAACATGCACGACCGACAATAGAAAACTTACTTTGCCCCAGGAGAATAATTTGAGCGATCCTTGCATATTTTATTTAAGAGCGCTGGCGATTAGGTGAGACCTGCAGCCATTACAACCTGGAACCTTTTTTTTTACCTCCTCCTTTCCAAAACCCTGGCTAAAGGCGCAGTCCCACTTCAAAGTAAACACATAAATAAAAGTCTCCCTAACGCCTTCGCTGCCCGAGCGGTCAACAATGCCTTCTCTCTGGCAGTGAAGAGGTTAAGAAGTTTTAGGCGCACGTTTACTAAGTGGTGCTATGTCCTAAGAACACACACAACTTATTTACACACACTTACTTGCCCACACACACTTACCCAGACACACACTTACTTACCCAGACACACACTTACCCAGACACACACTTACTTACATGCCCTCCCTCACTTACACACAGACCCTTACCTTATTACATCACACTGCAGCCAGAGTTGCCACCTTCTGCTGAAGGCTAACCCCGAGATAAATGTAATTTTTTTTATCCCTTTCCGGTGGCGGTGGCGGAGGCCTCTCCCGGCGTCTCCCAGCATCATCCTGCATCTCCCGTGAACATGGCTGCGCGGAGTTAAATGACAACTGGATGCTAAGTGATGTCACAACGTTACGCGGCGCCAAGTTTCCATGACAATGGGAAGCCTTATGGTGTGGCGGCGTCACGTGACGCCACGTTGTAATGGCAACGTGACAAAACGTAGTGTCCCGTTGTCATGGCAACGGGTGTCACATGACGCCGCCACATCACGTAGCGTCCCAGTGTCATGGCAACATGGCGCCATTTGACGCCACACAGCCATGTTCATGGGAGATGCAGGAGGATGCCAGAGGTCGCCGCCGCCGCACGCCGCCACCCAATTAACAAGGTAAACCCGTAGCCTGGAGATACATGGCCAAAACCTGTAGTCTCCGGGTCAAACCCAGAGTGGTGGCAACCCTGACTGCAGCAAGGGAGAGGAGGAGCTGCATGAGCCACGTAGCGCCACCACATGGCAGGAGGAGACATTGAGCTGCAGCTGCTCCTCTCCCAGGACATTACACAGATTGTCGGGACACCGAGACAGAAGCTTAAAAACCAGGGCGTCTGGTCACCCTACCTGGGACACCACATGATGGCCCGTTCCAATGAATAGGCCGCAAAGTGTCTTGTGTAGTAGTAGGAAGGTCTTTCATGGCATAGCACCGCTTAGTAAATATGGCCCTTAATCCCAGTTACAATAAAAGTATAATCGCTTTATGTGAAAAATATTTTTATTTTCAATGGGAACACTCTAATTATCTCTCGTTTCTGCCATTTCTGCAATCTAATGATGGTATGACTTTTACTTCTCAAAGAGCAGACAGGGAAAAACGTGTGTGTGTGTGTGTGTGTGTGTGTAGGGGTGTGTGTGTGTGGAGGGGTGTGTGTGTGTGTGTGTGTGTGTGTGTGGAGGGGTGGGAGGGGTTAGGGCTTTTACTGTGGAAAGAGAAGTGCTAGAACAAGAGGTCATGTGCTGAAGCTGGACGGAGGGAGGCTCAGGAGAAATGTGAGGAAGTTGTTCTAAACTGAAAGGGTGGTGGGTTTGTAGAGTAGCCTCCCAGCAGAGGTGGTAAAGGCTCAGTAGAGTAAGGGAGTTCAAAGCTGTTCGGGATAGATATAAGGCTATCCTAAATATGAAAGAAAATGAAGGCTCTTATGGGTCTTATCTGCTGTCAAATTCCATGATTCTAAAACAAGTACATTTGTTCAACAACCCTAGTATTCCAGGGTTGAGACCAGCGAGAAACATGGGTTCTGGGCTGATATCCTGTATCATCATTTGTATCACTGGGACTCCATTGAGGTCTATGAGATGCTGATGCTAAAAATCAGGGAGACTGACTACAAATCAGTGACGGTCGAAAGATCTCCTGAGAGTTGTAGAGAGAGGGTGCTGTTTGGGTGAGTGCTCTCAGTGTACCGTATTTCCAATACACCGCTGTAAGTGGAGCTGATGCTTTAAAAGCTGTCTTCTTCTCTCCTTGCTTCTGCTCCCCCTATTAATGTAAGCTTCACCCTTCCCCTCGCCACTTTCATTAATGAACTGAAGTGTTATTTCCCTGCAGGGCAGGAGAGGCCTGGACATGAAAGGGTGAGAATCCGTTCTATATAAAACTGGGTGGGATCACATTTTATCCCCCCCGCCCCCCAAGGCTTCAGACGGGAGTGACAAAAGTATTTGACCTGTTCACCCCTTTGCTCTCAGAAGGCTCAGCTGGCAGCCGAAGGGTTAACCTGATTTCACTCTTAGACGACCCTGAAAACCTACGGTGATCAGAGTGCAAGCTCTTTGAATGAGAGTTTACTTGTTATGCACTGTTAACTTGTATTCTGTCATCAATAACCCCTGTATGGACTTTGTACTCGTTTGATGCTGTTTTCATGCTGAATTGTTAGTAGTAATATAAAATAATTATATATAATTATTATTATTATTAATATCACAATATAAAAGTATTAATGAGAAACCAGAGACTTAAAGCTAGTGAGCAAAGTGCCTTAAACCCTGCATATAATGTTATTATATTTATATTTGTATATTATCTGCGTGTGTGAGGTATATTTACATATATATTTATACTGTATATGAGAGAGAAAGAGAGCGCACGCGAGGGAGAGAGAGCGCGAGGGAGAGAGCGCGAGCATTTGGAAGAAAGAAGACTATATTTCATGGGAAACTTCCACTGTCTCAAGAGGAAAGTCTTCAACCACCGTATTCTACTTGTGCTCACGCTTGGATGGGAAACTTGGACCCCGACAATGCAAAGAAGCATGGAGAGATGTATGCTGGGTATTACCCAAAGAGGCAGGAAAAAGAATGAATGGGTTTGAAACCAAACAAAGTCTGTAACATCATCACAAGGGGGAAGAAATGAAAATGGCAGTGGGCCGGACACAGGGCCGCCGACAGATTTCCCGGGGCCCAGGTCTTAAGTTTCGACAGGCCCCCCCCTCCTAAGACCAGCGCCCCCTCCCCCGGGTCACTGGTCTTACGAGCACCCTTTCACACGTCCTCGCCAGCCCCCTCCTCTATTTCCCCCCTCTTCCCATGTATTTCTCTCCCCCCTTCTCACTCTTTCCCCCCACACCTCTCTCTTCCTCTCTCACACACCCTCTCTCCACATTCTCCCCCCCTCCATCAATTACCCCCTCTCACTCAATCCCCTCTCCTCACACTCATTTCCTCCCCCCCACAATACATACAAACCCCCCACCCCTAGATGCATACAAACCACACAGCCCAAAATACATACAACCCCCCACCCCCAAATACATACAACCCCCCCAAATATATACAACCCCCTACCCACCAAATACATACAACCCCCCCCCAAATACATACAAAAAAACCTGCGCCCCCCAAATACATACCAACTCCTCTCCCCCCCCCCCCCCCCAAATACATACAAAAAAAAAAACGCCGCCTAAATACATACAAAACACACACTTACCTTGAGGATGGTCTTAGGCCCTTGGTGCCCCGGATCTCCCCCAGGTGCTGCAGACCTCCTGCTTGGCTTCCCTCTTTCCCACACTGTTCGGGCATGCCTCTCCCTCACACTCCTGTGCCGGTCCTCTCATGCTGGTGGGCGCACCGACCTCGGAGAGAGGCCCTGTGTGGGACAGTGAGGGAGGCCTGCAGCAGGGGAGAGACGGGGCCTGGCAGCCGAACAAAGCAGTTGGAACCAACTTCTGGCCAGGCCCAATAGCTTTGCCCGGCTGCCGGTCCTTTCGTTGACGCCGGGCCCCGGCTCTCCCCAGCTACAGGCCTCCCTCACTGTCCTGCGCTGAGTCTCTCTCTCATGCCGGTACGCGCCGGAAGCTGGACCCAGTCTAAAAATGTGACTGTGCCTACATAAAGCACAGACAAGATTTCTGGACATGCGGGGCTGACTAGCTTCTTATAATATTCTCTGCTTCATTTATTTAAGGTGCCGGTAATCTACTATGCATTTTATTGCCACTGTTACGTGACACGAGACATTTAAATGCATAGGAGATACCGGCAACCAATAACGGGGCCTGCATCTCGGGGAGCAGGGGGTCCCCGGACCTGAAATCAACGCTGTTCTGCTCCGGAGACCCCTTTCTCATCTACACTAGTATTAAAATTTATATTAAAATCTTTTGATCGCTGGTGAGATATGCGCAGGGAGAGGCGGCTCTCTGTGCAGCTGGAACAAATCACCGGGTGAGTTGTTTTGAGAGAGGCGATCATGCCACATCACCTTAAGAACATGGGTACACTCCCCGAGGCTCCTATCCTCATGTTCTCATGGAACCTAGCCTTCCAGAACCATCTCTCCTCCTTAAATATCCCTGCGTGACGTCTGGATCCCGATTGCAAACCAGAGTGGGCCTAGCCAACAATAACACTGCTAGTAACCCTTTAGGAGGGGGTTACATCTTCGTAAGAAGTAAATACTTCTTATAAACTTTGAGACACTGCTGATGCACAAATAAATGTGCAACACGTCACTTCCCTATCAGCAGACAGAATCGGGGGAAGTGAATGGCCACACTGAAGGATGGGGTACAAACTGGTAATGTATGCTGCATGCCACTTATTCTAGACTACATCACGATTAACTTTGTATACAAAGTAACATTTGCTGCTTTTACTGGAGGCACGGGTATACAGTAGGTATTGGTGACACGGAATACTCTCCTTATGCACTGAATCCAATCCTGCATCAGAGCTTTACAAATCATAGTTACATCGTTACATGAGGTTGAAAAAAGACATACGTCCATCAAGTTCAACCTATGCTAAATTTAGATGATAGATACTTTATCCTATATCCTTACTTACAGTATATTGATCCAGAGGAAGGCAGAAATCCGCAGGTATATACTGCTCATGGACTTGACAAAAGGTGTCGACCACCTTATATCAAACTTCTGTCTCTCTCCCTGTGGCCAGAATGTGTGATCTGCATGCTGATACAATGTTACACTAATTCAGATCGGAATTTCAAGCGGGGGACAATTATGATCGGCTTTTGATTCGTTGTATTGTCTGCTTTTTGACGTATAGCACAGGTTTATCTCTCAGCTGGCCCGTGTGCCATGCTATGATTGCACCTTGGGACACATTGTTTTTAATATTCAGTTCATTGTATGTATACGTTCAGGTTGTTTACACTTGGTGTGCACTGAATACACATACAGACTGCGGTCTGTGTGCGGGTCTTGTGGAGTAGCCCACGCAGGTTGTTGTTTATTCCCGTTGCTAGGCAATGCAAGCAGCTTCTATGACATCACAGCGCTAGGGGAAGGGTATTTAAGGATATGTCCTGTACACTTGTGGTTGTCTTGAGAAAGGCTGCCTGTAGTAATCCGAAACGTTGATAGTTTTGTAATAAACTTTATTTCTTTTTTTCTAAGCCCTGAAGACACCAAGTCCTCAAAACTATACTGTGCTGAGTAAAAAATATCAGTAGAAGGAAAGGGTAATATCCCCAGCACTGGACACATATAATATATATAGAATCCGCCCGAGAAACATGTTTATTAGACATGTTTCTTACATTTGTATCAGGGGAGAACGGTCAGGCTAAAACATAATTCACGTGCTGCATGCAATTGATGCCCTCTGCTTCTAGATTGCTCCGAGTCACAGAGCGAGGTGCGCAGGGAGAGCAAGAGGTGGTGCGTCTGCACTTTCTTTATTTCGGGGGTTTTTATCTGCCCTTTTGGACAGCGGCAAATGTGAGGAGGTTGGTAATCTGCTTTCTAACATGTGAAGCAGATCTGTTAACCAGGAAGATTGGCATCATCTCAGACCTGACGAAAAATGGGAGAGATAAAGAGACACTAAGAAGAAAGGAATTTGAGCCCCATTACAATGTGTGTAATGTAACTTGTCCCTAACTCCTCCTAGTGCTCCATCTAACTGGTCCCTATGTGGGATCTGGCATTAACTGCCATACAATTAAAGGGCAGTTAAGGCCGAATTGGGTGTGTTACCTCTCAACAGACCTTAGTGAATAACCGCTCCCTATAACTCCTTGTATTACTCCATATAACAGCTCCCTATAACTCCTCCTACTGCTCAATATAACAGCTCCCCATAACTCCTCCTATTGCTCCCTATAACCGCACCCAATAATTCCTGATAGTGTCCCATCTAACTGCTCTGTAACTTCTTTCTAACTCCCTAAATCTCAACCTGATCCTTGCATAGAAACATTTCTGCAAAAGAATCTTGATACATTGATGCTAGGAGACACAGGATGAAAATGTCCCTCTTAGCATCCGTTTTGCACCCAGGGTGTCAGTTTTAGTGCAGAATTGACTTAATTGATACCTCCTGCCACCCTCATTGCATCTACACACAAGCATTTCCAATAATTTGACGTGGGGGCTTTTGAACCCTTTCTCTCTTCATAGAAGCATAGCTGTCTGCCTATATCCCCTGTTAGTATAAATGTCTCATCTTCCCTTTGCTTGGGAAGATTTATGCACTATTCATTTGAATGGGTGTTAAAGCTTCCCAAGCAAGAAGAAGGCAGCTTCACAGCATTTTTAATATATATTCTACCAGATTAAATACCTTTATTGGATATTTCCTTCCCTAGTAAGGGTTCCTTTGTGTACCTAAGGGCCGTTCTATACAGGTTGCGGGCGCGCGCGTCCATGTGCAAAAGCGCGTGCACGTGCCGCATGCTTTTCCCTGTATATAGAGCCGGGAGCTGCAGGTACTGTGTATGTGTGTATATGTGTGAGTATGTGTGTGTGCATGGGTTGTGTAAGTGAAATAAGTCCTAAATAAGATTTTTTAAAGAAAAAAAAAAGTTTAATAAATATTTTTTTATTTTATTTGTGCAATCATTGACACACACACACACACACACACACACACACACACACACACACACAGTCACACACAGTCACACACAGTCACACACAGTCACACACAGTCACACACAGTCACACACAGTCACACACACAGTCACACACACAGTCACACACAGTCACACACAGTCACACACAGTCACACACAGTCACACACAGTCACACACACACACACACACACACACACACACACACACGAGCACCGGTAGCGGCACGAAATGATTTCCCCGTCTTCGCTGCTGTCTGTTGGCTCCCCGCTCCCTGCCGTGCGCGCGGGCGGCCCTTGTATAGAAGGGCTGGCTGACCTCAGCCATCTATATCTGCCGTGCGCGCGCACGGCGTAGCACGCAGCCGCACTATAGAACGGCCCTAAGAAGTCTCTTATTTCTGGCTCCTGGAAGGCTGTTTCATGCACATTCTACTCCTTCAGTAAACAAAAATAAAGGATTTCTCTTCACATAGTAACACAGACCTGATAAAAAAAAAAGACAATTGTTAAAAAAAACATACATAAATCACAGTGGCAAGTAGGAAAATAATTTGAATGACAGCAAGACAAATAAATACAAATCTTATATCACTAAACTATACAGAGCAGAGAATATAACATAAAACTGGAAGGTTTCTTAAGTAACAGAAGCGTGGAATTCTTCTGTGCTGTAAACTTCAGGCCCTATTTGAGCCTCGATTTTATTTCATATTTCGGATCCCCTTATGTCTGTTCCAAGCATTTTTTAATTCCCTTACTGTATTATCCGTTATCACCTCTGTTTTGCAGAAGTAGGAAGGGCAAATTCCGAGTGGAGTTTAAATATGCACGTACAACCTCAGCTCAGAACCCAAACCCAGCTCACCATATATATTTTGTGTCAAAAGGAGCGCTGCTGGGATTGTGACCTCAGGTATACAACAAAACACAAGAAGCCCCAGTGCTACATCCAAAATGACAAATTAAATCGTTAAATACTTGTGTTTTTCTTCTCATAAGTAAGGGCCATTTAGTCAAATTCTTTGGCCATTGGAATATAGAATTCAATCAGGTTCCTATGTTCTTTGCTGGTCCCTCTTGTTGCAAAAGAGGTTATAGAAATTCAAATGTGCAGGAAAGGCAGGGTATGCTACCATCCTCTACTAACACATGCTAGTTTGGGATACACAGAACCATTACAGAAGCCCTTCCTATGACCAAGGGGTTTACCAACATGATAAAAAATCAACTTCCAGCTCTGTTTTTACTAGCTGTTTTTTCTTTTCTCTGGATCAGAATACAAAATAGGCCAGTGCAGGAGCACACATATTACAATTGATGGATAAAGCACACCCCACTTTGCAGACTGCCTTAGGCATTGTTCAAACGTCAATTCACCATGATGTTTTATCCCACTACTTCCACCATCACTGCCACCAAATCCTGTGAGGTTAATAGTCCCCGTTTCCCCAAACAGCATCAGCTCTCTGCTAATCCGTTTTTATTTTTTCAGTATTAGGGACCTCACTTGGTTTCAGCACTTTGTTAAGCCTTCTACTAGACTCTTCTGGAAATCATGTACCATTTAGCTGTCTGCTGAATTAAAAAGGGGAGTCAAGTGATATTTTTTTTTAAAGGGGATGGGGAGGGGAGGCTATTCATTTCTGCAGCTGCCCTGTCCTCCCCCTCTCTCAAGTCTGCCTTAGGGGCACACAGATTGTAAGAGGGAACATGTGCTCGCTCAAACTTGTCCCATACACCTGCTTAGCAATGACATTCACTTTCATGGCTATCAAGATTAGAGACTTAACATGTTGTTCCAAATCGTGCAGATAAACCGGGCAAAGACTGTTTATCTGTGGGGGAGTATTCGGTTCTGCTCTTTGTTTGAGAGATTTTTATTGGTGGTTCTGATCTCATGAGGTTTAAGTGCTTGTGTAGAATTACTCAAAAGAATAACCAGAGATGCTTCAGAATAATGCTTTTGCTTTCAGAGTGGAACATGCATTGCAATATACAAGTTACCTCTATAAGGCTCCATAACTCCTTTGTGAGAATTCTGCGGAGAAACACTTAAAAGTTTTTATCATGTTAATGCATGAAGGGATGAAAGAAATACCCCCCGTCCCCCATCCCCCTCTTACAAATGCTCTTCCAAGTGCTAAGTGTGATAATCTAATTACACAGCGTATTCACAGTGTCAGAACATTCCTTCCATTATTACTACACATGGACTAACACTTCTGCTTGAAGCTTACCGACTGCTGACTTATTCAAACATTGAGCTTTGTGGCTCTGTTTTGAACAATGGAAGATGATATCCCAGTTTACACCAAGTGTAGACCAGAAAAGCTGCATTGGATAAATAAATATATAGTAAATAATATATAAATGAGTACAAACTCAGACATTGTGTAGGGCAGTGTTTTTCAATCAAGATTCCTAAGAACCCTTGGGTTTCCTGGGCATCCCAAAAGGGTTCCCTGCAATTTTTAGTTTGTTTTAAAATCGTGACAAATACAGAAGAATTTACAATGCATCTGATCTCGGATGCACTATTAGAGAGGGCTGGGGTTACTTACAATGTATCTGATCTCGGACGCACTATTAGAGAGGGCTGGGGTTCCTTACAATGCATCTGATCTCAGACACGCTATTAGAGAGGGTTGGGGTTCCTTACAATGTATCTGATCTCAGACGTTCTATTAGAGAGCATTGGGGTTACATACAATGCATCTGATCTCAGCCACGCTATTAGAGAGGGTTGGGGTTCCTTACAATACATCTGATCTCAGACGCACTATTAGAGAGGGTTGGGGTTCCTTGCAATGCATCTGATCTCAGTCGCACTATTAGAAAGGGTTGGGGTTCCTTACAATGCATCTGATCTCAGTCGCACTATTAGAAAGGGTTGGGGTTCCTTACAATGCATCTGATCTCAGACATGCTATTAGAGAGGGTTGGGGTTCTTTACAATGTATCTGATCTCAGACACACTATTAGAGAGGGTTGGGGTTCTTTACAATGCATCTGATCTCACACTCACTATTAGAGAGGGTTGGGGTTCCTTACAATGTATCTGATCTCAGACACGCTATTAGAGAGGGTTGGGGTCCCTTACAATGCATCTGATCTCGGACATGCTAATAGAGAGGGTTGGGATTCCTTACAATGCATCTGATCTCAGACGCGCTATTAGAGAGGGTTGGGGTTACTTACAATGTACCTGATCTCAGACACACTATTAGAGAGGGTTGGGGTTACTTACAATGCATCTAATCTCAGACGTTTTATTAGAGATGGCTGGGGTTCCTCAGAATTTCACATAGGGTTCCTTAACCAAAAGAAGGCTGTAAACCGCTGATGTGTAGCTTAATACACTATCCCAAATGGGAAGAAAGTGTGTTCCTCTCTTATTGGGAAGTAAAAAGAGGGGAGGGGAGACTGGGATCTTGTTATAAAAACATAAACTTGGAAGGAAAAAAGAAAAACAAATAACAGCTCAGACACTTGGTATGGAAAACAATCTGTCCTTAAAACTGATCACGAGAAAGTTATTCTTCCAAACAAAATTCAGCCTCGCATAAAAAGACCAAAAATATTAAATTTTTCTTTCAAATAGCTTTCTGTAACACATTGTAAGGACAGTTTACGAGTGGTACACGTGTTTCAGCCGACATTAGTTGTTTCTTTCTTTCTTATATCTAAATATATGTTTTATTTTACATAAAGTGTCAGAGATTACAGCAGCCCCTACTCTGTGTCTAATATATTGCTGTCACTGACACAGAGGCCACAAATCCATGTCACTGCATTGGGTCAGAAAGTATTTCAGACCATATTTACTAAATGGTGCTATTCCATAAGACACCTTGCATCCATTGAACTGAATTGGTCTTAAGGTGTTTTTTAGTGCCGGAAGGCATCTTATGGGCAGGCATGCTGCATTACAAACCAATACTGTGTATGACCACAATCCTCTACTTTCTATAAGGTGAAGGAACATGTTATGTTCATTTTCTGGCATGTTTGTCTGCCCTGAACACGAAGCTCGGTTTCACCCCAGTAGAATATGGGGTGTCTTGTCACGCACTGGTACCTCTGATTTTCCTTTTGATCATAATCACTAGATTGACCTGCTGCCTGTCTTTGTTAAACTGATGTCTGCCCCCTCCCTGCAGTAGCCTTCTCCCTGGGTGCTGCTACCACAGGGACTTTGCTTCCCTTTCTGCGAGGCAGGCTCTGTACTAGGCCTTTTCAGGCTCCGCTGTCACATTGTGTTATGTGTATGGTGTGAAGTGACAGATACATCCATCATTGTTTGTATTCAGTGCTCCTTCAAGCAGTCACTGCTGATATAAATTAGAAGCACTGAGATAAAAACACACTTAGATATTCATAGAGGTACACACAGACACATACATATATGCAGACAAATATAGGCTTATATAGATTTATACACATAGCTATAGATTTGCAGAGGTATACACAGACACACAGAGATTAAAGATCTTTTTGCACACCTAATCAAACTTTGTGAATGTAACCCTTTTTAGTTAATCAAAAAAGTTATTCTTCGATCCAAAAGTTTGCAATAATTCTTAAAAGTCAATGGGCATTGCATGGTCGATTTATTTTAATTACTTTTGCTTTTCGAAATTCGATCGAACTTAAAAATAAATGTTATAATGACTCAGGGCTGCTGTTTTGCCACTGTACAAAAACGAAGTAGCAAATTTCAAATAACTTGAGAGTTTCGCTAGAACATGTGGTGACAAAAGTTCTAACAACATTTTTGTGAGATTTCCAAACTTTTGACAAGTTTGATCTAAACTCTGTGCAAAGCGAATCTCGTCAGGTTTGCCCGTCTCTAACAGAAACACAGAAACAGACAGATACACAGACACGCAGACAGAAACGCACAGATAGACAGAGACACAGACACGCAGACAGAAACGCAGGGCTAGACAGATACACAGACACGCAGACACAAACGCAGAGATAGAGAGATACACAGACACACAGACAGAAACGCAGAGATAGACAGATACACAGACACACCGACAAAAACTCAGAGATAGAGAGATACACAGACACGCAGACAGAAACGCACAGATAGACAGATACAGAGACACGCAGACAGAAACGCAGGGATAGACAGATACACAGACACGCAGACACAAACGCACAGATAGACAGAGACACAGACACGCAGACAGAAACGCAGAGATAGACAGATACACAGACACGCAGACAGAAACGCACAGATAGACAGATACACAGACGCAGACAGAAACGCAGAGATAGACAGAGACACAGACAGAAACGCAGAGATAGACAGATACACAGACACGCAGACAGAAACGCACAGATAGACAGATACACAGACGCAGACAGAAACGCAGGGCTAGACAGATACACAGACACACAGACAGAAACGCACAGATAGACAGAGACACAGACAGAAACGCAGAGATAGACAGATACACAGACACGCAGACAGAAACGCACAGATACACAGATACACAGACACGCAGACAGAAACGCAGGGCTAGACAGATACACAGACACGCAGACAGAAACGCACAGATAGACAGATACACAGACACGCAGACAGAAACGCAGAGATAGAGAGATACACAGACACGCAGACAGAAACGCACAGATAGAGAGATACACAGACACGCAGACAGAAACGCAAAGATAGACAGATACACAGACACGCAGACAGAAACGCACAGATAGACAGAGACACAGACACGCAGACAGAAACGCAGAGATAGACAGATACACAGACACGCAGACAGAAACGCACAGATAGACAGATACACAGACACGCAGACAGAAACGCAGGGCTAGACAGAGACACAGACACGCAGACAAAAACGCACAGATAGACAGATACACAGACACGCAGACAGAAACGCAGAGATAGACAGATACACAGACACACCGACAAAAACTCAGAGATAGAGATATACACAGACACGCAGACAGAAACGCAGGGCTAGACAGATAAACAGACACGCATACAGAAACGCAGGGCTAGACAGATACACAGACACGCAGAGAGAAACGCAGGGCTAGACAGATACACAGACACGCTGACAGAAACGCAGAGATAGACAGATACACAGACACGCATACAGAAACGCAGGGCTAGACAGATACACAGACACGCAGAGAGAAACGCAGGGCTAGACAGATACACAGACACGCAGACAGAAACTCAGAGACAGACATAGTACAGTTGATCCTCACTTATCCACCGGAATTCGTCCCGCAAACCACTGTCGGATAACTGACCATCGGATTGCAGGTCCATGTTAATCCGCGACAGTGACGGTTCCGACGTTGAATAATGCGTCCAGCGGACTATATTATGCGGTGTCGGATAGGGCATTACGGAAAGTGGACCATCGGATACAGAGGACCACCTGTGTATGTGTATGTATATATATATATTTATATATATATATATAAATATATATATATATATATTAACAGAAATATAGACAGCGCCCTTCACACACTACACCTAAATTGCTGCAGTACTGATAAATGTGGCAAGTGTTTGCACCAGGTAGATTAGCTCAATAAAATAGTTAAATCAATATTATATGGCATGAATTACATATATAACTTGCCTAAACATTAAATAAAAAACAAAAAGAAGTGTGCATATAATTACAAAAATTAATTAAAAAAAATAAAAAATAAAAAATGATGATAAAAATAAATTTGCTAAGCAAATTGCAAAAAATGACACAAAGTGTGTCATAGGACTAAGCTAGACAAAAAATACAAGTGAAATAGGCTCGTTAGATAACAAAAATGTAAACACATAAAAAACAATATGAAAAAATGAGCCAATGTGAATGATTGTAAAAAGAGTACTTAAGTCCTCATAAAGTCCATGATAAGTAGATTACAAAAGTCCAGGCTGCTTCTTCTTGGGCTCACCAAACTCCCACAGTACCTATTAGAGAAAAAGAAAAAAGAAGCGCCCGATCCTTGTGTAAAATCAGATGAAAAGAATTTTAATACATCATGGACAAGACAATTGCACACTTACAATTTGTCCGATAAAATAAGGCATATTATGGGACCAGCCCATGCACCAACTGAAGACTCCACGGTCACCTCTGTGTGTGTAGGTATCCACAATGGTTCCAGATCTTGTGTCTGTATCAGCCGCTGTCTCCAAGATGAAAGTTCTTTACTTTAGGAGCGCTTATTTGCAGCGTGCGGCCGCCATTCACCTCTCTTGTGGAACACCGGGACCCGGGAAGTCTTCCCGGAAGGAGGGGAGGGGGACGGGGGGAAAGGAGGGGAGGGGGGGGGGACAGTGGACAGGAGGAGGGGGACAGTGGACAGGAGGGGGGGGGACAGTGGACAGGAGGGGGGGGGACAGTGGACAGGAGGGGGGGACAGTGGACAGGAGGGGGGGACAGTGGAAAGGACAGTGGACAGGAGGGGATGGGAGGGGGGGGAGAGTGGACAGGAGGGGGGGGCAGAGTGGACAGGGGGGGGACAGTGGAAAGGACAGTGGACAGGAGGGGATGGGAGGGGGGGGAGTGGACAGGAGGGGGGGAGAGTGGACAGGATTGGGAGAGTGGACAGGAGGGGGGGAGAGTGGACAGGAGGGGGGGTGACAGTGGACAGGAGGGGGGGTGACAGTGGACAGGAGGGGGGGTGACAGTGGACAGGAGGGGGGGAGAGTGGACAGGAGGGGGGGTGACAGTGGACAGGAGGGGGGGGGGGCAGTGGACAGGAGGGGGGTTGGTTTGCTTTAAATTGACGGGTCCCTCCTCTCCACTCCCCCTGTATCTTTCTCCGCTCGTGACCCCCCCGCCATGTGTAGCTCCGGTCCCCACTCTACAGTGTCTGAGACACAGTGTAACACACACACACACACAGACACACGCACAGTGTCCCACACACACACACACGCTGTGACACACACACACACACACACACTCACCTCTCCTTCTGGCCGCCGCCATGTTAGTTAGTCCGCGAGGGAGGAAGGGGTCCTTCCGTCCGCCGCCATCTTAGGTGCCGCGTGGCAGCGGTAGGCTGCCCTGGCCAATGCCTGTTCCCGCGCCAGGGAGGTGAGCGGGAGGTGAGTGGAGGGAGCGGGAGGTGAGTGGAGGGAGCGGGAGGTGAGTGGAGGTAGCGGCAGGCTGCCCTGCCCACTGCCTGTCCCTGCGCCGGGGAGGTGAGTGGAGCGGGAGGTGAGTGGAGCGGGAGGTGAGTGGAGGGAGCGGGAGGTGAGTGGAGGCAGCGGCAGGCTGCCCTGCCCACTGCCTGTCCCCGCGCCGGGGAGGTGAGTGGAGCGGGAGGTGAGTGGAGGGAGCGGGAGGTGAATGGAGGCAGCGGCAGGCTGCCCTGCCCACTGCCTGTCCCCGTACCGGGGAGGTGAGTGGAGCGGGAGGTGAGTGGAGGGAGCGGGAGGTGAGTGGAGGCAGCGGCAGGCTGCCCTGCCCACTACCTGTCCCCGCGCCAGGGAGTTGAGCGGGAGGGAGGTGAGTGGAGAGGGAGGTGAGTGGGAGGTGAGTGTGATGGGGGGGGGAGAGGACAGAGAGAGAGGTGTGTGTGTGTGTGTATGTGTGTGTGTGTGTGTGTGTGTGTGATGTGTTCTTTGGCCCATCACTCCGCCTCAGGCCAATGAGAGGTGTACGGGGGCGGGCGGGCCAAGGGACCAATGAGATTGCCGCTAGGGACACAGGCCATGCAGACATACAGTGCTTTCAGATATATATATATATATATATATATATATATATATATATATATATATATAGACAGAGGGTTGTCATAAATTGAACTTTTTCAGGTTGGGCTAAAGTTGTGAGTGAAGTACTGTACCTCAGGGATCTGATTTTTTAACTTGTTTATTAATGACCTTGAGGTTGGCATAGAGAGCAAAGTCTCCATCTTTGCTGATGACACTAAATTGTGTACAGTAGTAGAATCAGAGCAGGATGTAATTTTCCTCCAGAGGACTTGGAGAGACTGGAAACTTGGGCAGGTAAATGGCAGATGAGGTTTAATACAGATAAATGTAAGGATATGCATTTGGGATGCAAGAATAAACAGGCAACTTACAAATAAAATGGGGATACATTAGGAGAATCCCTGTTGGATAAAGATTTAGTGCTTGTAGACAGCAGGCTTAGCAATCGTGCCCAAAGTCATGCAGTAGCTGCAAAGACAAACAAGATCTTATCTTGTATTAAACGGGCAATAGAGTATATGGGGGAGGGACATGGGAATGGGAAAGAGTGCGCTAGAAAGGTCACTACTAATAGGCGGTGGATATAACACCAGAAGTGAAGAATTATCAAGGAGCTGTACAGCCAGCTCAATCTGTAGCTACTGGGTATACTCTAAGGCCAGGGTGGGCAACCCTGTCGCCATTCGCCACTTGTGGCGAATTGGCACTGAAACTGTGGCGAACAGGGCCGCCAGGACTTCTTGTGTGCCCCCCTCCCCCCCTTTCTCCTCCCCTGGTATGGAAGGAGCGCGCTCCAGCGGTGTGACGCGCTCCCTTCCCTCACCCCCGGCCGCTTCAGCACATGCGTGCCGTGCGCACGCGCTCCAGCACGTAACACGCATGCCCGCTCCAGGGCTCCGAATGCGCGTGCTCCCTCCCCTCCGAGCCGGCTTCAGAAGTTGACACGCTACCGCGCTCCCCTCTGAGCCGGCTCCAGCTGAAGTTGACGTGCTGCTGCGCTTCCCTCCTCCCCCCCTCCCGCCACCACTGCCTCCATCGCCTCTGTGCCGTGATCTGGTAGGAATGGGGGAGGGGTCCTGATGATGAGGGGGAATTCTGAAAGGGGCTGGGGGGAGGACAAGGGTGTGGGGGAGATCAAGGGTGCTAGGGGCAGGACAAGGGTGCTGGGGGAGATCAAGGGTGGTGGGGAGATCAAGGGTGCTGGGGGCAGGACAAGGGTGCTGGGGGCAGGACAAGGGTGCTGGGGGGAGGACAAGGGTGCTGGGGGAGATCAAGGGTGCTGGAGGCAGGACAAGGGTGCTGGGGGCTGGACAGGGGTGCTGTGGGCTGGACAGGGGTGCTGGGGGCAGGACAGGGGTGCTGGGAGAGGAAAGGGTGCTGGGGGAGATGAGGGGGGATTAAATGAGATGATGATGATTGGGGTGAGGAGATGATGATGATGATGGTAGTGGTGGTGGCGTGAGAGGAGGATGATGGGGGGTGAGAGGATGAAGGAGTTTGCGGTCTGAGGGCCGTTCTATAGTGCGTGCGCTTGCTGCGCCATGCGCGCGCACGGCAGTTATAGTTGGTTGAGGTTAGTCAGCCTTTCTATAATGGTGCCGCGCATGCGCACGGCAGTGAGCGTGTAACCAGCCGACGGGGGAAGAGGAGGAAAAGAAACATTTCGCGCTGCTACCGCCGCTGAAATGTGTGTGTATGTGTGTGTGTGTGTGTATGTGTGTGTATGTGTGTGTGTGTGTGTGTATGTGTGTGTATGTGTCTGTATGTACGCATGTACAATGTTAATAAATAATTTATTAAAGTATTAATTAATTTATTTCAAACGTATTTATAACACACACATATATACACACACACACACACAGTATCTCACTCGCTCACAGCATACACACAAAAAGCATGTGGCACGCGCGTTCGCACAGGCACGCGCGCACACACTATAGAACGGGCCTGGGAATTTATAAACTTGTTTTCACATGCGCAACATAATACCTCCATTTTTACATGGTGTGGCTATTTTCACTTCTAATTCGCCACACCTGTGGCTACATTGAAAAGTAGGTTGCCCACCCCTGCTCTAAGGTCACATGACATGAACCATATGCCTGATGTATAAAGAGTATAAACCTAAACCCAAGCTAACTAGGTAACAAAGCAGATCTATGGCTATACAGTATACCAAAGGGTATATATTAGACAAGTATACGTTATGAAGTAGGTGTAATGTCCCAAATCTGAAGAGGGGAAATAGCACCCCCCCCTCAGAGGCACAAGAGTTAATACTCTTAAATTGTAGAGTTCCAGTCCAAATAGAATAAACTTCTAGCTGTGTGCTGCTCCAACACCACGGGTCACCAATCCTGGATATAGACAATAAGACAAAACACAAAAAACAGGGGCGCTGTAGCAAATAAAAGGTGTTGTATTGGACTGAACAAAACAAAGAAATTCAATGCATGAATGACAAGATAATATATAGAATAAAAATAGAGTAACCAGAAACTATTGCCTGTATATGTATTAAACATATGTTAAACATTAAACATTATGGATGTCACCTCTTTGACAAAGCGCACGCATGCGCCAAACGCGTCAGAGGTTCTTCTCAGGATTCCTGTTTTGTTCTATGTTGCATTAGAGTCTCAATAAAGTCTCAATAAAGTTATTTTTAGTGATCCAGCATCCATCAGTTTTTTCCATTTTTTTGGAACGCAGTGCATTGCCTTATCCCTCCGCCTCGGGATACCACTTCCCACACTCAATGGATGGAAGGGAAGTGAACATAATTATGCCCCTTTATAAAGCATTAGTAAGACCGCACTTTGAATATGGTCCTAGAGAAAGTGCAGAGAAGAGCCACCAAAGGAATAAAGGGGATGGATTATCTGATATATGAGGAGAGGCTAGCTAAATTAGATTTGTTTCCATTAGAAAAGAGGCATCTAAGAGGGGATATGATAACTATATACAAATATATTAATGGACAATACAAGGAGCTTTCAAAAGATCTTGCCATCAACCCAAGGGCAGTACAAAGGACACAGGGTCATCCCTTAAGGTTGGAGGAAAGGAGATTTCACCAGCAACAAAGGAAAGGGTTCTTTACAGTAAGGGCAGTTCATTACCCATGGAGACTGTGATGGCAGATACAATAGATATGTTCAAAAAAAGGTTGGACATATTTTTAGAAAGGGAAGGTATACAATGATATACCAAATAAGTAAACATGGGAAGGATGTTGCTACAGGGAGTCATCTGATTGCCAATATTTGGAGTCAGGAAGGAATTTATTTATTATATTTATATCATTAGATGATATTTCACTGGGGGGTTTTCTTTGCCTTCCTCTGAATCAATATACTGTAAGTACGGATATAGGATCAAGTCTCTGTCGTCTAAATTTAGCATAGGTTGAACTTGATGGACGTATGTCTTTTATCAACCTCATCTACTATGTAACAATGTAAAAGTTGGAGAGGGCCTCACTGTAAGATATATATATATAGATATATATATATGAGAGAGAGAGAGAGAGAGAGAGAGAGAGAGAGAGAGAGAGAGAGAGAGAGAGAGAGAGAGAGAGAGAGAGAGAGAGAGAGAGAGAGAGAGAGAGAGAGAGAGAGAGAGAGAGAGAGAGAGAGAGAGAGAGAGGAGAGAGAGAGAGAGAGAGAGAGAGAGGGAGAGAGAGAGAGGGAGAGAGAGAGAGGGAGAGAGAGAGAGGTTTGAGTGTATAGTTATGTATTGTATTGCATTGAATCAATGGAGTGTAATATTCTAGTAACCATCTTGGTCCTAGAGAAGTGCTGACACATCAGAGGATGGGATACCATTTAATGGACCAATAAGGACAGTCCAAATTAGAGACCTGTGATGTTTGAATGCTCTATGAACCCTATTACATCTGTGCTGATCCAATAAAGGGTATCACAGCCAAAGACAAAAGGGTAAGTGTGGCACTTTCTTTGAAGTCTCTGTTCCTGGTAAAGGTTTTTTTTTTACACATTAACCAGAATAAGTGGAAATTCCAGAAAGCATTATTTCACACACAGTGGAAATTCCATGAATCACCCTCTGTGTCAGTTAATTGGGTAAGTGGCTTGTGTAACATATGCTCCAAAAGCTTCCTATGAAGAGGAGAGTTGTTTCCCTATGGTACCTCATTGTGAATAGACAATGTATTTGTGAGATGTATTTATATACCATGTAAAGCACTCACAATACACACATACTGCATGTGGGCTAGTAACCAGCATGTGGTGCTAGGCACAGACTTAATGGGCCATAGATCCCTTCTGTCTCCTAGTTACTATGTCGCACTGGAATAGAGGGGGGGGGGGGGGGATAAGAGGAATGCAATTCGGAAGCTTAGCTACACCCACACCTAATATCATTACGTTACAACTATTGTTAATACAGGGTTAGTCAATGTATATGTTGGACAGTGCCCCGGAGATAGTAGTGAGTGTAAGGGACATTTACGCTATTGAGGAAAGAAAGAAAAAGTTGTGTATATATAACATTGTGTGCTCATTTGCATGTCATTTCCCAGAATCCCTTGCTGCAGTGGGAGCACTGTATACGAGGTGATAATGGTTGAAAGGCAGGGGTTGCAGACTGTCTAAGACATGTGAATGTGCTCACAAGTGATATTCTTTATTGGCTACATGCTAACGGTGGAGGTTTTTTGTTGCCTTTTTCACCCACCATAACACATATATATATATATATACACTACCGACACACTTTATTGCAGCACGGCTAGCACCGCAAGCCGGGGGATGCCCCGGCGTGCTAGCCGCACTCCCTCAGCATGCCGCGCATCACCGATGCGCGGTCACGCGTCATCGGGTGCCTGCGCCCCCTGCACGCGCGTCCCTCGGGGAGCCCTGGTGTCCCGCGATGTGGGGGACGGCGGCAGGGGGTTCCGGGGGACCCGGCGGACCCGGTAGCGGGAGGGAGAGCGCCCCGATCGGAGGGCGCTCTTCCGCTGCTTCGGCTCGTGCCCGGCACCCTCCGGCGCGCGCCAGGTTACTGCTGCGGCCGAGAACGGCAAATGCTCGAATAAACTCGGCCGCAGCAGTATATATCAGACAGATATAGATAGGCAGATATAGATAGTTAGACAGAGACAGATAGAAATAAATAGATCTAAACAGATAGATATATAGACAGATATAAATAGGTGTGTATATATAGATATAAACAGATAGCTATATATATATATATATATATATATATATATATATATATATACATATATATATATACACATTTAAGTATAATGAATGAGTGCAAGAGAGTACAAAGAAAATATAAGAAAGAAAGAGTGAATGGAAGAAACAAACACAATGGCCTAAACCTTGCCTGGTTACCTGAGGCGTTATTTACAGCCTCCCCTCTCTGTCCCTCCTTCACGTCCTATTCTTTGAGCCTCCACGCAGCTCTAAACATAAAGAGAGGTTTAAGCCTCTTTTCCCCTGCAGCCCGCAGCCCTTCAATGTCCCTTATCAGTGGGATAAAATGCAGGCAATGAGCCTGGGGCCGCATCAGCCGCTATTCCTCCTGCTTGCTTCCTTGCTCTCTCGCTGCAGCCTCCTCATCCCTGTGCCTGAAGAAGGTTATCGCAGCAGCCCCAGCCCCTCGCAGTTTCCTTGCTGGAAGACTGTGCATTCGCCCTGTGGCTATCAACATGCCAACTAAATCTTATTGCTTTGCAGTATCAACGCAGCACAGATTAAACACTCATTTTAGTTATGCATTCATTTTCCTAAAACACTTTTCCTTTTCCCCAGTCCCGTCTGTCTTACATCAGCCCTGCGAATAAAAGAGATGTCCTGTGTATTAAGCCCTTTGCCACCAGAGAGCCCTTCTGGCTAAGAAAGGGGTTAGCTGGTAATTGGAATGATTGGAAACTTTCATTTCTGTGTCAAATGTAAGACACTTTTTATTAGGTGGAGGATTTTATTGGTGCACAAAAGTTGAAGAAAGATGCTCAAACATTGGTACTCCCTGTACCTCCTTTCTTATTCTCCCTATATAATCATATAATCACTTCCCCAAATAACCTGGTGACCCAGGCAGGGCAAAATCTACACGTAGAAACTTGCATAAACTCTAACATAATATTCAAATAGCATCGATTTAATGACTTTCCCTTTTTCATCCATATGCTGTTTGTCTCTGTCCCAATTCCCCAACACTCTATTTCTGGAAAATATTTGTGTAACATAGTTTTTGTGGGGCCTCTTTAATAGGGCAACCACCGTTAACTCGAAGTCTTCCAAGTGAGGGGAGCGCAGGAGGCTCCCAGGGTGGATATGAAAAAATAAAAATAATATGCAATAGTGCGACCAATATCACAATGGACCCATGGAAGTGTATAATTCAGTTCCACTCACGTGACAGGAGTGGCTCAGTGAGTAAAGACCCTGACTCTGAACAATGTCACTGAGTTTGAATCTGGTTTAATTCCTTGTGTCAGCTCCTTGGGCAAGTCACTTTATCTCCCTGTGCCTCAGGCACCTAAAACATAGATTGTAAGATCATCTGCGCAGGTACTGTGTCTGTAACATTCCTATGTGGTGTGTGCTGCGCACTCACTATACTGTAATTGTGATGCGCTTTGAGTCCCATTGGGGAAAAAGCCCTATATAAAAGAAAGTTATCATTAAACACTTACAAGGGTCCATTGTGATATTGTTCGCACTATTGTACATTCTTTTTATTGGTTCATATCCATGCTGTGAACCTTCTGCGCTCCCCTCACTTGGAAGACTTCGAGATGTTTAACTATTTTTGCACTATTCACAATTTTGTGATATCACTGCTGTGTTCTAATATCTGTTCACTTCACTCTATATTTATTGTCCATTCACATTTACATTTGTTCTTTTGCACTGTTTGCACTAGCACTTTAGATTCTTTATCCACTCAGCATACCAGGAGGGCCCAATTACACACCCTCCAGTTTCTTTCAACCACTGTTAACTAGCTATCAATTACCTAAAAACTCTGGGCATTTCTCTGCAACGTTGTATTTACTGCAGCATCCTTTCGCCTTTCAGGTTTGATGCCCTAACTAAAACCTATAGAATGTGTAATAAATGTAACCCAAAGAAAATGTATACAGTGGGTTTACTTCTTGTGCATTCACACTTTTCCTTAACCTCTCTGTTGTCCAATGGCATTGCGCAGCATTACGATATCCCTCGGGCAGTGAAAGGGTTAAATGGTGCAGCAATTTAACTGCTACACGTAAGAGAAAGCGGTTTAGGTATATGTTCTTGAAATTTTATTTTCATTATTTATTACAACATGGGTGAATAGGTAGACCTGTAGCTCTCCTCTTGTAGATGAGGCAGTGAGTTACCTGTGTTAACATGAATATTTGGATTGGAGAAACCAAACTCCCCCAACTTGGTCCCTCTGCTTTGAATTGCTTGGCCCAAACTCTTCCATGTAGTACATGCTGGATGGTCAGAGTTGCAGGACCATGGGATGTGGGGTGTAATGCTGGTTGCTTGGTTTAGGGGAGCTGTTGAAAGCATTTTGTTGGAGGTTTCATGCTGCTTCTTTGGCTGGGGTCTTGTTGCAGCCATGCTGGGTGTATCTCAGGATCTCCTTGCGGTTGTCCAGGATGGTATCGAAGCTCTCCTGCAGCCTGTTCTGCTGATCCCTCACCCTCTGCTGGAGCCCTCTGATCCACCTCAGGAGAGCCAGGCGTCTGTACATGGTCAGCTGTGCATGGTGCTTCTCCTTCTCCTGCTCCTTCAACTTTTCCTTGTCCTGCAGACTCTGGAAAGCTTCAGACAACGTCAGGGAGAGGGCATCTGAGTCTGATGAGGACTCTTCCTCAGAGTCTTCTGTCTCAGGGTCCTCGAGTGGGGTGGATGTCAAGACTGGGGCAGTCGTGTTCTCCCACGCGTTCCCAGAGACACTGTCTGGACTATCTATGCTAAGCGAGCTGCTGGCATAGCCATTGTCCTCTAAAGGAGAACCTGCCCACTCATCACACTCTCTTGCAGTGTTCTCAGCTGGTGGGTCCCCTCCCAGCTGCATAATCTCTGCCCCTTCTGGTGGACTCCTCACCTCTTCCTCCGATGACGATAAGCTGATTCCTTCAGACTTGGCTGCCCTCAGCTGCCCTATTCCCCTCTTCTTTAACAGGGCTCGGTTATCTTCCAGGGAGGGCCTCTCTTCCTCCTCCTTGGATTTCTCTTCTTCCTCACTCTCTCCGCTCTTTTCCTGCCTCCTGTCTTCGTACTTGTCATAGGCTTCCTCCAGGATGTTGAAATTGGTGTCCTGCTTCCTCTCCTTCTCGCTGGGGAACGCCAGACTCCCCACAGACTTCGCGTCATGAAAGGACGACTGGTGAGGGGCAGCCTCCGGTTTCTGTATGGCAAACATCTCCACCAGCCCCGCTCTCTGCCCTTTGCTGGAATAATTGGGAAACACGTTTATTATGTGTCGGTAGCTAGAGAGGAATCAGAGTAATTGAGTGCAAGTAGCTGACTCATTCCTGTCCTGTGTATTAGAACATCCTTGGGGAAAGCCCACTCTATACGAGAAGAGTGGCAGAAAAGGAGAAGGGGAAGATTGCGCTTTCTCCTTAGGCCCCTGGTTCTTACTTTTTTGAGTTAGGGAAGTGCCCTTGTAGATATGGTCTGTGTGCCAAGGCAACAAATAAAGAGTACAGGTTGCCTCGGGGGGAGACCTCTGTCCCATAGGGGATGCCCCAGAAGTGGCCCTCGGACTCCAGGAGAGATCAGTATAAGAGAGCCCACTATAAAGTATCTGGACATGGACCCAGACGGAAGGAGGTGTAGTCGATGGAAAATGGATACCCCTGTTGCCTCAGCACCAGAGTGCTATAGACTAGAGGTAAGCAGGCCAGTAAAGTGAGATGGTGATCCCTGGAATATATCAGTGAGGGTAGCCCAAGAGGGACCCAAGGAATTCACAGAGGCATGGACCCTATACAGAGAGATCCCATAACAGAAGGTGAACACAGTAAAAAGTAGCAGCACCTCCCTAGGGGCATTAAGTGAGGGTGTACACTAGGAAGCAACAGTTGGTATGAACCCATTGAAGATTACACTGCTTTGTATATATAGAAGATGCTGTCAAATAAAGGAGAATGTTTGTACCATAAAGGTTCCTGGCTCCCATCATTGCTTACCAACGCCCAGCCTGCACAAATCCAGCATCCTGATAAAGGTAACCACAAATGCGCACTGCCACGTACATAAACTATTAATGTAAACTCCTTGGAGCAGGGCAAGGAGGGTTAAATGTAGGAAGGTGGAAGAGGAAAGGTTTGTGCTGGTCCTGAAGAAGCAGAAGGGGATTGCTAATAAATCTTAGTTCCTTACATCCTCCAGTGTCGTAAATGGCAGCCCAAATAAAGGATGACAGCATGCTGTGAATGGCTCAGCTTGGTTGTAAGTTGAAGTGGTGCTTATGGATGTCACGTATGTTTATTTTGGGCTATAAAACAGTTGTTTTTCACAAGACACATTCGAGCCTTTAATGTGCAAGTCACATGAAATGTAACCAACAGAAATAGATGCTTATGTGGAACTAACAAGAAGGGCCTTTGTCTAACACACACACAGGGGTCATTTACACCCCAACACACAGAAATCACTCATCTTCTAACAAACGCGAGACTGTTAACAAAATATGTCCCTCTATTAACCCCTTCACTTTATGCTTGGGAGAGTAAAACGCCCTCCAAAGAGTACTGTATATTCCTACTGAGTATTACCACACAGTTAATTCTTACTCTCCTTAGTAAAGCTATAGTTGACTCACCCTGCCATGTGTGTTGGGCGTACTGTCATCTAGCGCAGATGAGAGATTCTTAGTGGCAGAGATTAGAAATTGGCGAATCTGTTGGGAAAAAAAAAATCATAAACATGGAGCATCTTTCTCCCCCGACTTGCAAATGTGCGAACATTTTGCTGATTTTCACATTTTCAACTCTTCAAATGTAATCTAGTGTCGGTTTTATGTTATTTTTTAAAACTTGCAATCATTTGGAAATGCTATAAATCGCCATGTTTGCTGTGAATTTGCAAAGCATCCCCTATCTCAATCAGAGAGACACTAGATATCAGATCTTCGGTTACCCTTGCTCTGCAGAAATAGTGTATATGTTTATGTTATGTATATTATGGGTTATTATAATTCTGGGTGTTTAACTTTCTTCTGAAAAGAGCATCTATTTTATGTGCATGGAAGCTACGTAATAACTGGAGGGGAAATGTCATGATGGCGACAAATGTAAGGGGGTCATTTAACCTCTTCAGTGCTAACGGGGCTTGCAATGCATCTTTTATTATCATATTGCTTTCATTTGTATTCCCGTCCTCTGCAGTGCCTAGCACTCAAGGGGTTTGGATAGCAATAAGAGTGCAAGTATTAGAATAATAAAGTACAATGATCCCACCTTTCATAGCCTCCCACTTCAGAGGCCAGAGTTTTACTGCTGATACATGCTGACTGCTATTGGGAAAAAGGGGACTTCAGCAGTGAAATATGTTATACCCTAGGACAGTGTTTCCCAACTCCAGTCCCCGGGAACCCCAACAGGTCAGGTCTTAAGGATATCCCTGCTCCAGCACAGGTGGCTCAATCAGCGGCTCAGTCATTTTGACTAAACCACCTGTTCTGGAGCAGGGATAACCTGAAGACCTGACCCGTTAGGGTTCCCGGAGGACTGGAGTTGGGAAACACTGACCTAGGAGCATATGGTAACCAAACCCCTAAAGTTACAATGTTTTACTCACAGGGCCACAGGACTGCTTCTCTATTGTTGGGATCGGCAGACAATAAGAGTCCCAAACCTCCCATCTCGGCATTTCTCATCTACAAACAGAGACTGGGCATTAAGTGCCCAGATCTGAGATGATTCATATTATTAACTTTTATATGGCGCCAACATTAATTCAGACCTGCTTGGGATACACGTATAGATATCACACTGTGCATTTTATGGGGGCTAATTGCTCCCCTGTAAGACAGTGTCAGGATTCCGCATTGGGAGCTGGTGGTGAGTCAGTTCAGTCTGTGTTTGCAGAGGGAGGGGAGGAGTCAGCTGCTGCTGTATCCTTCCTGTGTTGAATGAATGGTGCTGAATGGACAGCGACTGCTAGACTCAGCTTTGCACTGTCTGCCATACTAAAGGTGCAGTCCCACCTACTATATCCATTTACTTTGTGTAATATTATTATTTGTATCTTTTATTTATATGGCTCCCACGTATACTGCAGCGCAGTACAATTTGGGAGCGGGGGTAACAATAACATTGTAAAAAGAGTACAACTATGTTAGGTCAAACTGAGACAGTAGGGAGGAGGTCCCTGCCCCATGAAGCTTACAATCTCAAACCTTTCTTTTCCCTTTTGAGCAGGGAGAGGTATCTGCAGCAAAAAAAGGTATTAATTAATTTTATGGGTCATTCATAAAACCTCACCTAGGATCCCGACCACATCTCCAGGACGTAAACAAATCAGAGGATGGGATAGATGTTCGTCCTATGCATTTCGGGCCCAGCTGGGGTCAAAATACGTAGGATGAATATGTATATCCAATAAAGAAACCCTTTTTCTTCAATCCTACGAGTACCCGCTGCCTTCCTACAATTGAATCTATTCACTACATCTACTGCAACATCAAACCCCTGACAGCATATGGTACACCACTATTCATGTGATCCAGTGCAGTGAGTAACAGAGTGCAAGCACAACAACCAGTGTGTATATGTCAGAAAAGCAAAGACATGGTGCATCATAAAACTTATCAGGAATGACTAAAGTTCCCAAACATGTACAGCTTGGAGAGGAGAAGGGGGGATATGATGCAGACTTTTAAATGCATCAAGAGTATCAAGAAGGAACAGGAGAGACGCATGCAGGAGAGGGGTCATGAATGGATAATGGAGGGTGGAGAGCTCCGGGGGAAATGCTTATTCACTTGAAGAGTAGTGGAACCATGTTACCAGCTCCCAGCAGAGGTGGTGGAGCTAAATACAATAAAGGGATTTAAATCTGTTTGGGATAAACACACGAGGATCCTAAACATGGTAAAAGGCCAGGAAGCAAATGGGGTCTGAGGTTTTCTCAGCAGGGTATAGCTAATGAGTTATGTGTTCATAATATCTATGTTCCCAGGTTTAATCTTGATTAAATGCTGTATGGTGACAAGCTATCTTTAAAAAAAAAAAAAAAAAAAAAAATATATATATATATATATATATATATATATATATATATATTGATGCAATGGCTGAAGACAGGGAAAAGGTGAGTCGGTGAAAGGGTTATAAGCCTATGGGGAACACTTATTATTGATAATACCCAAACCCCTGATGATTCTTTTTTACGTAATTAATGTAGGAGGTTAAAAAAAATCTGCATGGTGACAGCACCCAGCAGGTTTGAGCAGGAAAACTGAATTGAAAATGTTTTTCTTATGCAGTGTATGACATCTGAACTGGGAGACAGATGCGTCATAGTTTGATTTTACTTTATTATTTAGGCTGCAGCCATGCTAGCGCTGAACGCGCGGCGCTTGCCGAGTTTAGTTTCGGCAATTCAAATTGTCCCGTCCCCGCTCACGTGGTGCACACTCGTGAGCGGGAACGCACGCTCACCCAAGCTTTGCACTTGAGTAAACAAAAAAAGAGACTTTGAAGCGCGCTCAACTTGCCCGCAACCCCCCCCCCCCCCCGCGCACTTGTGAAATAGCCAGGACACCCGGCGCTCATGCTTAGAGAGCTGGTGACATCACCGCTCTCAAGCATGAGCACGGTCAGCGCCAGCGGGGCCGCAGCCTAACGTGCACTCTCATTACGATTTAAAGACCTTGAGTGGCAGGCACTGAAGAGGTTAATGCTATTGCTAATAACAATGAATGTAATATGGTAATAAATATGCTTTGTGAGCACTGGATTTCTACATTTCTCACCACCACATCCCCGTTCAATAATTACATTGTGTTCCTGCAAATAAAACACACGCTCCTTTTACATGAAGATTAAACATTGAGAATGATACTGCCCCATGCAAATAATACAGTACAATTATAGTATGCACATCCGTATACAGTAACAAAAGATCTGATCCCTTCCACTAAGGGCCTCACGCCTGTGCTGAGATTGGGTGTCACAGGCTCTCTGCCTTAACCGACCTACCGACAGTGTGTGGCCTAGGATATCCGAGTCCACCTTGTCCCTTTTCCAGACTGCTCCTCCTGCTGCAGCTGCAAAACGGAAATGTTTTCCTCAGCAGCAGGAAAACGTCAGTGGTTACACACTTCCTATGGGGCAGAGCATCAGTGCAATGCAGCTCATCATCACACACTGTATACCGACTTACACTGCTGTCTTGTATACACATTCTTCTGTGTTATGTATAATGACACACATCTCTCTGTTAATGTACATATACTCACAGTCCTGTGTTATATAACGATACACACTGCACCATCTGATACATTCATGTACATGTATTATATATACACAGGTACGCATTGCTCTGTATTATTTTTACAGATTGCTATTATACAGAGACGCACTTCTCTCTGTTATATATAAAGCAGGTATTGCTCTATGTTATATATAGATACATATTATGTTATATACAGATACACATTGCTAGGTGTTATGTACATTTACACATTAGGGTATGTACAGAAACACATTGTTACAGTATATATAGCTACACATTGTTATATAAAGAGATACTTTGATCTGTCTTATACAGGGATATTGTTCTACAGTATGTTATATACATATATATATATTACTCTGTATAATAGAGATACATATTACTCTGTGATGCATACCGATACACATTATGTTACATACAGATACAAACTACCTTGTGTTATAAAGTTATGGCTGTTTGTACATAGAGATACACATTGCTCTGTTATGTACACTATAGATACACCCACACCTTGTTCTGTGTGATGTAAACATACATTAACCCTTTGAGTGTCAGAGAACCCACCGCACCCGAGTGCCATGGCCCCTTCAGCCCTCGCAATCAGGAGACCGCTTCTCCGAAACGATCACGCGATCGCTCCATCACCGATCCTCTTCCATCCTTTTCCTGGTAAGAACGCGTGCTGGAGCGTCAGACCCCATGACAGAGTAGCAAAATCAAATGGCACCCAAAAGGTTAAAGCTCCAAACCACAGAGCTTCATTAAATCAGGACTTATAGCATGGCGTTACCTAAAAACAGGAACGGACACTATGTTCCCCTAATTAACATGGTATTCTCAAAGTGAGTTATGTGAGAGAAAAAAAACAACGTCCCAACTGCATCTCATTAGCAAAGGCCAAATGTCACCTTATTGTAGGATAACGTTGTGTTTTCTTCCAATAACGTGACTTTATGTATCTCTTGGCGTTACTCCGATCCAGACCCCAAAATAGGGGGTTTGCTGAAGTGGAGAGAGAAATAATGCCCGGAAATAACACTATGTTATTTAAATTATGCCTAACTTTGGGGTTACACCCATGCAGTCCCTGTAAAAGCGCTATATTACGGTCTGGATGTGAGTAGCGCCAAGTTTACGTACATCTTAAATAATGTAATGTTAAGTCCCCGCGTTAACCTTAAGAGTATATGCAATGTTATAGTAATGCCTCATTTGCATATAATTTGTATGTCATTATCACTAACAGATGTTATCGTTAACGCTCTTTACGGGAAAGAACATGATTTCACTTTATGTTATTGTCCTTTGAAGATATACAGTTACTATTAACATAACGTTATGTTAGATTAATGCCATATTAAGCGACTTCACAGAGCTTTATGGATCTGGGCCATAGTTAATAAATAATAATAATAGCATGTTCTTGTATAGCGCTGCTAGTTTTACGCAGGAGTTAATACCGCTGAGGTAATGAAGGGGTTAACCCCTCCCGCTTCCCACCTGGTAGGAATAAATACCCACCGTCCACAGAATGAGACCATATTATAGCATTTCACCGCGCAAGAACTTACTGGCACCTGCAGCTCTCTCCTCTGCAGCTCTCCCTGTTTCATCAGGCTGCGTCCACGCGCGCGACACGTAGACTTTGGAGCGCAGAGGAGGGTCACATGACACACACACAAACAAATTTAACATATAGTACACAGTGCAGTCCAGAGATGTTAAGTATATATAGAGTCTGTTTTCTAACACCAATCCTGTGGCATAGCAGGTAGGGAATTGGTACTATCATATGAAAGGTCCTGGGTTCGATTCCTGCATGTTTATTATATAAAATGTGTTCATGTTCAATTCCCACATTGTGTGTTTGTGTGTGTGTCTGTTAGCAATACCATCAAAAATCTTCAAAACAATTGACAAAAGGCTAATCCATATAATATGATTGGAGCTCAAGAATAATTAACGGGACCTTCTCCAAGATAAACCCATTCTTCCAACACATCTACTGCACTATAAATGTCTGTATTCTGATATCTATTTTGGGAAGTGCTGCGTGTAAATAAAGCAGATGCATACATGTAAACGTGTACTTGTATATATGTGTTTTTATATATATGTGTTTTTAAATATATACACACATATATATACATATTATATACATATACACACAGTATATAGTCACATATAAAATGAATGAAGCATGTGACAGGCACACACTCGGATCCTTCTGTATTTCAGGCTTCACTGGGCCTCTCATTAGATGCCAATATCCCCACTTTGAAGTCCTCTGAATCACTTCATTGAAGATGACCAGCTAATAGAGAGATGCTTCTTAAATGGGAAACATAACCCTTCCACTGCCAGAGAAGCTGGCAGGACATCACCAGCCTACGGGTCCAGCAAGACAAGAGTGGGCGACTTGGATTTATAGTGACAGACAGAACTTTATTCTCGTTTTAATTGATCTACAAATTGCGGATTATTTCACTGAACCAAACCGTTGCCTTTTACTACAAAACCATGTTCTGTTACATTACACTGGGGGTACGATCTGCAACATTCTCAATCGTGACAGCGGTTTGAAGGGGTTAATTATGACTCCCATTAACCCCTTCGCCTTGTAGTTTTAGACTTAAGAAAGCAGTGGAGCAACTCCGTGTATGAAATGGTCTCTTTTTGGGGAAGTCCTTCTGTTCTTAATTTTGGGGACATGTCTGGGACTGAGGAGCATCCCCATGTGTTCACAATTAAAGAGCTTTGACCGGAGTAAGGAGAAGGGGAGGGGTGTGGGATGGGGGGTGGAGGAGGGGGGGCAGAGGGCCAGCTATTGTTTATTTTAATTTCTTTGGATCTCCTCGAGAGATGTGTTTCCTCTCCTTCTGCGTTTATTAAATTCAGATGGAAAGTTCAAAGGAAATCTTACATGACGCTATAAATATATATATAAATATATCAAATTAAAGATGCTTTAAAATTATAGTTACAATTACACACACGTATGTATGTGTCTATACTGTGTATATATATATATATATATAAAAAGAAAAAAGTCCAAAAGAGGAATATTACCAGCACTTGACCCATAGATTGAAAGCAACTGTGTGTTTCATTATTCCATAACACGGCATATCGAAGAAATAAAGCAGCTGCACGCAAAGGATATCAACCATTGCAGTGTTATTGTACTGCACTTTATTATCAGTGCAAGTCCTCACTTGTTTCTTTGCGCTGATAATAAAGCGCGGTACTGTAGCGCTGAAGTGGGTGATATCCTTTGCGTGCAGCTGCTTTATTTATTCCATATGCCGGGATGTTTTAAGAGGTCGGTGGCAGGACGGCCCCGGCAGGACGGCCCCGGCAGGACGGCCCCGGCAGGCGTACACGAGACGCCATATTGGGAACCACTGATCAAGGTGATTAAGACATCCTGCGAGTGTGCTACAATAGACTTTCTCCATTATTCCACACCAACCATTGTAGCCTAACGTATGTATGTGTATATATATATATATATATATATATATATATATATATATATATATCCACCCCAGCAGGGGCAGACACAGGACAGCACTCAAAGGTCAGTAAGAAAACTTGTATTGCAAGTAAAACACAGCACAAACATGACCAACGTTTCGGTCCTCGTAGGACCTTCCTCAGGGTGGTGCTTGAGACTACTGGCCAGTGGGTCCCTTATATACCCCCACACCCAGATGACTCAACCAGGATAGCTGTTTGGTCATGCACCCAGTCCCATGATCAGTCCCAATTATTGCTGAAGTCGCACTATGGATGTCATCAATACAGCTGCTCAGTTCAGAATAATCAAGGATATGCATGCAGTACCACCAGAGCGCCACTGCGGGGGAAGAGAGCATTCTTCGTTTCCATGGTGCCGTGCTGCTAGGAGACCGCGATGCCGTGGTCCATCGAAGAAGACTAAACAGCTGGGCATACTGCGCATGCGCGGCCTCAACACCAGCAAAATAGGCAGCGCGGCGTATCACACAGTCAGGAGGAGCGCTGTCCATCCCTCACATCTGGGTCATGTTGATACTGGGGGTATCATCTAAATATACATCAGGGAAATGGTCTCGTATACAAAAATATGGTAATGAGCAGGACATCAGGAGGGATCTCCAAGGGTACTGGAAAAAAGTGAAAAACATAAGTGAACATAAAGTGAGGAGAATAAAAGCAAAATGTACCATGAGTGCAGGCTACTAAATAAAATGATCATTTCAGTAGTATGGCTAAAGAGTGAGATTATAATTTCACTAAAAGGCCATGGAATATACGAAACAGCCACAGCGGCCATAAGATTATCACAGCCAGGGAAGGCAGTAATGGTCAACTACTATAAGTATGTAGAATAGGTATTAGGTCAGTGATGGTTGCACACAGAACATAATGGGGGAGGAAGGGAAAGGGGAGGGGAGCAACAGAGGGGGGAAAAAGGGGAGGAAGAGAAGGGGGGAAAAAAAGGAGAGAGGAAAATAGGGAATGTGGGAAAAGAATCAACAGAGAGCAATAAATCCGTCCATAACAGAGATCAGCAAGAGGATGTTAGAGAAAGCACCCTAGTTTAAAGTCCTCTTTGGGGCCATTGTATTAAACTCAAAAATGAGCCTTGCTTCCAACTGTAGTAATAATCTGTCCCTGTCGCCTCCTCGTGCTGGCATGTGGGCTTGCAGGATGGGCATACACCTCATGGTGGCAAGACTGTGTTTGAATATTTTAAAATGTCTTGCAACCGGTTGTAGCTTTTGATCATCACCATCACTCGGTTCTGATAGTGCCTTCCGAATGGCAGATCTATGAAGACAGATCCTTTCCTTCAATTTCCGCGTGGTCTTGCCCACGTAGAACAAGCCACATGGGCATTGAATGAAGTAGACCACGAAACGGCTCTCACAGTTCATAAAGTCCCTTATCTTAATAGCCTTGCCGCTATGTGGGTGCGCGTATTTATTACCCAAGATCATATGCTGGCCATTCGTGCACCCATGGCATTTGTAGACTCCTGGGGTCCTTGTGAGCCATGTGGTGTTATTCGTGTATTTGGTCACAGGGTCGGATTGTAGAAGAGAGTCACCAATATTCCGCCCTCGTCTGTAACAGAACAGTGGAGGTTTGTTAAAATCCATGCCAATCTTCTTATCATTGGCGAGTATATGCTAATGCCTCTGTACACTTGATTTAATCAGACTCGAGGCCGTGCTGTAGGTACTGGCAACGTGAAACCTATCCGTATTCTGTGTTTTTGTAGTGGATAGAAGTAATTGATCACGTGGAATTACTCTAGCCTTCTCCAGTGCGGTATTGATCTCTCCTCAAGAGTAACCACGGTCCCGGAATCGACGCGCCATGCTGAGCAGTGCCGGCATCGCTCTCAACCATATCACTGGTCACCCTCCGTACCCTCAAAAACTGGGAATATGGTAACCCCTTCTTGAGTGGTGAGGGATGATGGCTGCTAGCCAGAAGCAGATTATTCTTATCAGTCGTCTTTTGATGAATCTTAGTTAATAGCCTGTTTGCCTCCCTGTAGACTATGGTGTCCAGAAAAATCACTTCGTTGGTTGGCCGAATGAGACATGGTAAAATGAATGTTTGAGGGGATATTGTAAAGATAGTCCAAAAACAACATAAGTTCCCTCTCTGTGCTATCCCACAGCATGAAGATATCATCAATATATCTCATGTATTTGATGATGTGTATAGTATGAGGTGAATCACCCAGGATGTGTGTCTGCTCGTACTGATCCATGTACAGGTTCGCATACGATGGGGCCATATTGGACCCCATCGCTGTACCCATTAGTTGGAGATAGAATTTCGTTTGAAACTTAAAAAAGTTTTTGTGTAGCACAATGTCCACCAAGAGAAGTAGAAATTCCACAGGAGGTCCAGAGTAATTCTTGCAATTTCTAAGATAATCCACAATGGCCTCTATCCCCTCTGCATGGGCAATGTTCGTATATAGGCTTGAAACATCGATTGTACAAGCAGAACACCATTCAGGTCCACCCTCGCTTCCATCAATTTGTTAATAAAGTCTGTGGTATCCTTAATGTAACTAGGCATCTTAATGACCATCGGCTGCAGGTAAAAATCGACATATATATACATACATATATACATATATATATATATATCCAAAAAGAATGACCTAGGCGCAAGTGGAGACAAGAAAAACAAACATAGGGTAGTACGTTCTAACAATTTAACCACCAGAAGGTACGATATGCACTCACAGCGTGTAGGACAAAATCAAGCCTTGTATCCACTCTGGGATCTGGAACAATTATGACGAATCTGGAACAGCTGGTCATCCACAGCAAGTATAATCTCGTGCATAATATCACATGCAGGAAGAGAGATAAACACAAATATAGCGTAACACAGTTTATTATAAAATTCTTAGTAAAATAACGATAAGTAAAAAACTTACACTTTGTGAGATATCATAAAACTTTTGAGAATTCTGAGCATCTCACACTCATCAGGGGTTAATAACACTTGGCAGATTTTCTCAACAGTCCCTGGTGTGCAGATCAGTGACCACTTAGAAAATTAGTGCTGGGTGTATTCAGTAACAAACACACTCAGTGTCTCTACTTTTAACTGCTCCACACAGTCTCCTTAGGTTAGAGATATAACTCCGTTGGTATAGACCTACGTGGGTCTCCCTCTCTGCACCTAATGTGCTTACAGTACTCACGGTACTTCGAAATGGATAATGTCCGTTTTTCTGCTTACCCAGATCTTTCTTCTTTGCCACGAAGAATCCTCACTGCTCCTCCGGTTGCCCGCGTCTCCTGTGGACGTTCTGTGCCACGTGACGACGCGATGACGTCACTCCTTCTCGCGAGAGTTCCTCCGGTGGGCTGTGGGAGTGGTGTCTCAGTCCTCTGCACTGCAACTCACACCGCATGCAAATAATGGGACAGATGGCCACACGCACCTCTCAACTGTTGTCCGCTGCTCCTGATTATCCTGTGTCCACTCTCTGTTGGCTATACACACACATAGAGCGGTGTCGCTAACACTACAAAAAATAAACGGTAACAAAAACAAGTCTAAATACAAAATTGTAGAACAAATACTCTATTAACTGGTGGTGCTAGGGAATCAACTAATATATAGACACACAAAAAACAAACAGAATCCCATAATAGCACTGAAATAATAACCGTAAATAACCAAAAAAGCACCACCACCAGTTAATAGAGTATTTGTTCTATAATTTTGTATTTAGACTGGTTTTTGTTACCGTTTATTTTTTGTAGTGTTAGCGACACCGCTCTGTGTTCAATTAAAATTCATTTGATTTTCTGATTCTGCGTCTTTACATTTCTTTATTTTTTTGGTTATTTACGGTTATTATTTGATTGCTATTATTGGAATGCTGTTTGTTTTTTTGTGTGTGTTATATACTGTATATATATATAGAAAATAGAGAGACAGTTGGCACTCCAAATACAAAACAATAGTTGCGGTGCATGTCCCATAGGCAGTGTTCGACAAACCTATACATTTGCTCGCCCTGGGCGAGTGGATTTAACCCCCGGGCGAGTAAATATTGGCCCAAGCATCACACGGTTGGTACTAGGTGGCGAGTAGATTTTTTTGTGTGGCGAGTAGATTTTTTGGTGATTTGTCAACCACTGCCCATAGGGATAAAATAGAAAACGGTAGTCAACTCAAGAAGAGTAAACAAGGGACAGCACTCAGTGATAGATGAAAAAACCTGTATTCAAAGTAGACAGCAGCACAAACAAGACCAACGTTTCGGTCCTCACAGGGACCTTCCTCAGGGCAGTGCTGTAGACTACTGGCCGTGGAAACCTTATATATCCCCTAAAACCCACACCTAAGTGACCATCAGCTACTCTGATTGGTTATGCAAAAATGACCCATGATCAACCCCTCATGATCTGCCGTCGCACTAAGGCTGTCATAGCCTTAGCAGGAAAAGCAGCAGACAACTGAAAAAGTAAACAGAGCTATATCAGTCCACATGTAGGGAATTTACATCCCTGGTAGCCATGGTGACTAGTTCCTGGTAGCCGCGACGCCGTCCTGCAAGACAGGGGAATTCATAGCGCTCCCCAGTGCGCATGTGCAGTCTCCTCGGAGTCAGTTTAAGCACCACAACACATCTGGTAATGAGAAAGTTATCATAGGATCCTTTATCTTTAGCATAAATTCTGCAGCAAGCAGTCATTGACGCAGCATATCAGGAACAGTCCAAGAATGGCAAGGCTGATGCTCTTGTGTATGGAGTCACGGGGGAGATGTACAAGGGTATCCTAAAAATAAAAATAAACAGTGGGGAACAACCGTGAATGAAGGGTGTAGGGAATAAAAACAAAATTACACAGTGTAGCAGAATACATTGGGGCAATTGAGGCAAACTGACTAGTAAAGGAGTAGGCTATATACAATGTATGGCAATAATAGTCAAATACTCATAATGAGTGATAAATGCATCATAAATCTACGGCAACTAGGATAGCAGAAATGGACAGAACGTCAGGAAGCAAAGAGGAGAAGGGGGGGAAAAGGGATGGAAAGAAGGAGAAGTGGGGGGAAAAGGGGGGGGGGGAGGGAGGAGAAGGGGAGAAAAGGAAGGGAGGTACAGACAAGCATAATGATAAGGACTCTAGGGATAATGAAATCAAAGAAAACAACCCAGTTTGAAGTCCTCATTCAAGCCCCTTGGGGCCATGGTGTCTAACTCAAAGATAAGCCTTGATTCCAACTGAAGCAGCAGTCTCCCCCTATCTCCACCCCGTGCTGATACATGGGCTTGTAGTATGGGCATGCAGCGCATCGTGGCGAGACCATGCTTGAATTTTTTTAAATGTCTTGCAACTGGTTGGAGCTTACGGTCATCAATGTTGCTGGATTCCAACAGTGCCTTCCTGATAGTGGATCTGTGCAAGCAAATCCTTTCCTTAAGCATGCGAGTGGTCTTCCCCACATAGTACAGGCCGCATGGGCAACGAATAAAGTAAACCACATAGCGGCTTTCACAATGAAGGAAGTCTTTGAATTTGGTGGCTTTCCCACTATGTGGGTGCGCATAACTTTTGCCAAGAATCATGTGCTGACAATTTGTGCAACCATGGCACTTGTACACCCCAGGGGTCCTGGTGAGCCAGTTAGTGGTATTGGTATATTTGGTCACTGGATCCGATTGTAGGATGGAGTCACCAATGTTGCGTCCACGCCTGTAGCAAAAAAGTGGTGGTTTAGTAAAATGTACCCCGATCTTCTTGTCATTAGCAAGTACATGCCAATGCCTCTGTATGCTAGATTTAATCAGTCCAGAGGCAGTACTGAAGGTAGTGGCTACATGGAACCTATTTAAATCTGATGTTTTTGCAGTAGGTGTGAGTAATTGATCACGAGGGATTAATTTAGCCTTTTCAAGTGCAATTGTAATCTCCCTTGCATCATACCCATGATTCAGGAACCGCTGTGTCATATTTAACAGCGCCAAATCACATTCTGTCTCATCACTGGTCACTCTTCTTACCCTCCAGAACTGGGACTATGGCAGCCCTCTTTTCAATGGTGAGGGATGATGGCTGTTGGCCAAAAGTAGGGTGGTTTTATCTGTGCTTCTGATGAATCCTCGTCAGCAAACGATCAGCATCACGGTAAACAACAGTGTCAAGAAAAACTACCTCTTTTGCTGAGTATGTCATGGTGAACCTGATGTTGGAGGGAATCTGCCCTTTCCGTCCCCTTCCACAACATGAAGATATCATCTATATATCTCATGTAGTTGGTGATATGATGTGCATATGGTGTGTCATTGAGGACATGCGTCTGCTCGTACTGATCCATGTACAGATAAGCATACGATGGGGCCATATTTGACCCCATCGCAGTGCCCATGAGTTGGAGATAGAAGTGTGATTCAAATTTAAAAAAGTTCTTATGCAGCACGATCTCAATCAGGAGTAAGAGGAACTCCGTCGGGGGACCAGAGTAATTTGTACTTTTCTTCAGATGGTCCTCTATGGCCTCCATCCCCTCTGAATGGGCAATGTTAGTGTACATGCTCGAAATATCCATGGTTACGAGTAAGACATCCTGTAAATCAAGACTAACTACCATAAGTCGATTAATAAAATATGTAGTGTCCTTGATGTAACTCCCCATTTTGGCTACGAGTTGTTGAAGGTAGAAATCAACATATTGCGAGATAGGATGACACAACGAGCCCCTGGCCGAGATGATCGGTCTGCCAGAAGGCGCGGTAAGTGATTTGTGCAGCTTTGGTAGTATATAGAGGACCGGGGTAATAGGAAACTCCTGTTGTAGAAATGTCCCCGTATCCTCTGTAATCCAGCGATTGTCGATTCCTAACTGGATGATATTGTCAATCTCCCTCTTATAGCCACGGGTAGGGTCACCCTTCAGCAGTTTGTAGTGTTGAACTACATTGAGCTGCCTCATGACTTCAGTCTGGTATTGCCCATAGTCCATAACCACTATACGTCCCCCTTTGTCAGCCGCTCTTATGATGATATTTTTATTGTCACGCAGTGACTTCAATGCTTGATGCTCATCGGGCGTAAGGTTGGAGAAACTCCGTTTATAGTTCTTAATGCGCCCTTTCGCATCTGCCTCAACCAAGTTGATAAAGGTGGAGATATTGGGATTCTGTACCTGTGGGTCAAATGTAATGACCTGTCAAAATGGATGTGCAGTATTGGTGCAGTCACCAGGTGTCCTGATGTCCTCATGGCCCTTGGAGAAGAAATCCCTCAACCGCAACCGGCGATTGAGTCGATAAAGATCTACCTCCCAACGAAAGGGGTCGATGGTATGTGTAGGGACAAAGGACAACCCTTTGTTTAAGATACTGCATTCAGACGGTGAGAGGGTGTATCCGGAGATATTAAAGATCACCTCCTTTGTGGTTGACCCCTCTGTTCTCCCCTGCCTTTGTTCTCTCTTGATAGATAACTTGGGGCCCCCACCACTTCTCCGAATGGGTCGCCACCGGCGTAGGCCGGTAGTGGTGGCTTCTGTTGACGTGTCATCCCTTTTCCCCCCCTTCTCCTCTCAGCTTCCTGACGTACTGTCCATTTCTGCTATCCTAGTTGCCGTAGATTTATGATGCATTTATCACTCATTAGGAGTATTTGACTATTATTGCCATACATTGTATATAGCCTACTCCTTTACTAGTCAGTTTGCCTCAATTGCCCCAATGTATTCTGCTACACTGTGTAATTTTGTTTTTATTCCCTACACCCTTCATTCACGGTTGTTCCCCACTGTTTATTTTTATTTTTAGGATACCCTTGTACATCTCCCCCGTGACTCCATACACAAGAGCATCAGCCTTGCCATTCTTGGAATGTTCCTGATATGCTGCGTCAATGACTGCTTGCTGCAGAATTTATGCTAAAGATAAAGGATCCTATGATAACTTTCTCATTACCAGATGTGTTGTGGTGCTTATACTGACTCCGAGGAGACTGCACATGCGCACTGGGGGGCGCTATGAATTCCCCTGTCTTGCAGGACGGCGTCGCGGCTACCAGGAACTAGTCACCATGGCTACCAGGGATGTAAATTCCCTACATGTGGACTTATATAGCTATGTTTACTTTTTCAGTTTTCTGCTGCTTTTCCTGCTAAGGCAATGACAGCTTTAGGCTGCGGTCCCAGTCACTGCTACAGCGCACGGCTCGGCGTGCGCTGTGCGTGTAAGCAGCGCCCCTCAATGGGAGAGGGCCCAGTACGCACCTTCCCGCTGAAGGTGCAGCTGCGCCGTGCTGCAGGTTTTTTTTCAGCTCAATGAAATTGAGTTCAAACCCTGCAACGGAGGCGTGGCCACGCCCCCACCGGCGGTTCACCCAATGAGGGCGAACTAGCCGCGTGACGTAATGGCCATGTCTCCGCAAATCCCCGACCACGCCCCCTCCCGTCGCAAGCTCCCTCTCTCCCTGTCAGACCGCAGATCGCGGTAAGCGCTGTGCACGCGCCGCCATCCCCCCCCTGCGTGTGTCACATACATTACTGGGACCGCAGCCTTAGTGCGACGGCAGATCATGAGGGGTTGATCATTGGTCATTTTTGCATAACCAATCAGAGTAGCTGATGGTCACTTAGGTGTGGGTTTTAGGGGGTATATAACTTTTCCACGACCAGTAGTCTAAAGCACTGCCCTGAGGAAGGTCCTTGTGAGGTCCGAAACGTTGGTCTTGTTTGTGCTGCTGTCTACTTTGAATACAGGTTTTTTCATCTATCACTGAGTGCTGTCCTTTGTTTACTCTTGTTGAGTTGACTACCGTTTTATATATACAGTATCTATATATATATATATATATATATATATATATATATATATATATATATATAATCAGTTCAGAAAACAAGGCACTCACTTATGCGTAGATAAAGGTGGTATATAGGGGTGCAAACTGTCCAGGTGTCAGCACGGCAGCACACCTGATATGAGAAAACAGTACAGGCACTCCAAGATCCAAAGGTGAAATGTATTCTTGGAGTGTCTGTCCTGTTTTCTAAAAAATATATATATACATACACACACACAGTGGCAAGTCATTGTATACGAAAATGTATGCTGACAAATCCTTATTATGCAGTGGCTTAGCAATATTAAATGTTCCATTTATGACGTGAAATATATATATATATATATTAAAAAATGTTTATATATATATATATATATATATATACACACACAACAATACAAAATCTGTCTTTAGACCAGGAAATGTGGAAGAAAAAGCATGTATCCCTCGCCCATTTAGAATTCCATCCACATTCCTAATCACTATATATGTCATTTTTCAACCTCAACTACTATGTAACTATGTAACTATGTAACTATGTAACTATATGCACTTTCTTGTTGATCCCTAAATAAAAAAGGTGCTGGTACCCAGTTCCCCCACAAGAATAGGGGACAGTGTATCGAAGTCTTTAGGGGGGGAATAAAGAACAACCACTTTGCCAATTCTTTTGCTTCTTTTTGCTTTTTCTTTGTTAAATCTGGTGCTGTTTTTTTTTGCCTCTGGTTTGTCTCGGGTTCTGCAGCCAGGAATCTTTGTTATAGCTGCAATTCAGTGACCATGTTCAGGCCTAAGAGTCCCATCCCCTGCCTTCTTTATCTATATCTACACATAATCACCCACATTACTGCTGCCAAAACCATGTTGAAGTCCCTGCCTTAACCCATCCACTGCCAGAGAGAACAACAAATGCACTGAAACATCTACAAGATCCAGTAAGATTTATAAAAAATGTGTTGTGTAGAAACAGGCTTCATTACACAGGAGCACGTATCTATGTAAGATCAGTCTTTTTGCATATAGTAGGTATAGGGTCAGATGCAGGGAATTTGAGGAAGATATGTCTGCAATGCTATTATTCAGCTTACATGTTCATGTCAAACCCTGGATTTCAAATTCCTGAACCTGTACAGCGGACAGGTAACCCCTTCAGTGCCAGCACGGCTTTCAGACCATTTATCATCGTAAAAACATCACCTAAAACATTAAAAACGAAAGATTAAAATAAATGGGCAATATGTATGCAATAAAGGTGGCTATGAACCCCTGAAAAGACACAGGATTAAAAAAAAAACCCCAGGAAAAGCTGTTTTCTTTCATTTGGTCTCTATCACGTGTAAAGAAATGTATTAATCCAGTGTTTATGTTACCGTTAAGCAGCAGTCTGCATCGATTGCCTTTTTTCATTTAATTTTTTATTTTATTTACTGTCATCATTCTCTTCTTGCACTTTCCAAATCTGTTTTTATTTTTAAAATCATATGCTCCATTTAGAAGATAAAAGAGTTTGAGATATTAAGTGTCCGGGAGGTTAAAATGGAGCTCTCTCCAGATTACCAGTGCCGTCTAAATGTTACTGTGGCAGGACGGCCTGTAGCCGAGGTCAGGGAACAGTCCACACGTATAGTTTCAGGATAAATAAAAACGTTCAGTGGCTTTATTTCTCCACAGTAACATAACATGCGGGTACACTGTCCCTTTAACAAAATAAATCCTGCTCCACTTTGGGAGAAAAACTGACTAATAACACAGCAGACCTATCTAGCAGGCTGGCTGGCTAAACCAGAACCAAACCATAAGGGTACTTTAAGCAGTCAGTAAACAAATGAATAATCCTTACTTTAGTTGAAGTAGTCTTTGGTGAAATCCCTCTGGCTAAGGGCTCACGCAGCAGTGTGCTTCTCTCTCTCTCTCTCTGGCAGCTACTGCCAGTCACATGATCCTTTATCTACTTTGCTGGCTCTCAGGTGTCAGCTAAAGAGTTCTGATTTCCTAACTTCCACCTGAGTTAACCCTTATGAGTGCTGGATGAAGCACTCAGACATATGTCTCCCAGGCGTAACTGATAGGAGTTGACTTCACTCTGTCACAGTTACCATAGTAACTTCAGAAGTGTGATTTTTGGTAACGCCAACAAATGTAAATACAATGGCAGACTTAGACACAGAATACTATACTTTCCATGTATAATCTATGAGTGTAACTCATGCAATGGTTATACAGTGTTTTGCCAACTGAGCATGTCCTGTTCTTTTAAAAAAGAAAAAAATCTGGATTGTCCTAATTTTTGGAATCTGAGGTTACCATGGTAACCTTTATACGGCACTGGTATCTGGAGAGAGCTCCATTTTAACTTCCCGGTCACTTCATATTTCAATCTTGGGCTTTCTCTGCGCTTGTTTTACAGATGTTAGAATTGAGCTTTTAATGGTAAAGAGGATCAAGCAGCACGAACTACTCGCTGACATCTTTCTGAGCGTAAAACTACGCTTATTACAAGAGACTTGGGTGAAAGTTTAGTTTTACTAGAGATATCGTGAGACAATTTTTTAGTCACATGTAATTCTTCCCTAGCAGCATCTGTTTTTAGAATACACACTGGTGATCGCTGTCTCATTTCCCCCTTATATATATATATTTATTGCTGACGTCAGGGGGTATCTGCAAGCTTATTACTGAATTATGTGTGAAGCAACAATTCCAAAGTTTCAGTGATGGTAACTAGTGATGGTAACTAGTGATGGTAACTAGTGATGGTAACTAGTGATGGGCAAACTTTTCACCAGCATTCAAATCCAATGCTAAAAATAGCGTTTCTTCACAAGTTTGACTATTCGAGAATTTCTCTGCGTTTAAGAAGACTCAACACTCCCCCACCCCTTCTCTCCCCCTCTCTGTCTCCCCCCTACTCTCCGTCCCCCTCCCTCCTGACCCCCACCTCCTCCCCTCTCTCTCCCTATCCCCCCTCTCCCTATCCCCCTCTCTATCTATCTATATTTGTTTTAATTTGAAAAGCAAACAGAAACATTTAGCTTCGACAAATTAAAAATTAAATTAAAAAATAAACCCCCCCAAAAAGCTTGCAACGAAAAACCTGTGAAATAGAGACTATGGCTGGATTGCATGCAGTCGCGGGGTTTGTGAGTAACAAAAGGCTCTGTTGTGGGTTTGCGAAGAAAGAGAAAAGTTTGCTAGCCGAACTTTGACACATTCACCCCTCGGTAGTTGTGGCAGCCATGTTTGGGAGATCCGCTCTGCTGGCGAAGAGGTGAACTCTGGTGGGTATTCCTAAGCTCCACAGGGTAACATCAAGGGACAGGGGTGACCCTTTCCAAATCCCAGCCCTTCCATGCTCACTAAACATGCACAGCTAATATATTCCAGACTGGAAGGCAGATTAGGAAATTGCTCGGGAAATTGAAATGGAAGGAGGTTGGCGGGAAGGAGGGACACAGGAGGACCTGTATGGCTTACTTACTACTTCTCATACATAACCCTTAAACTGCCGGAAGCGGCTCTTTTTGTAAGGGTACAGGTGGGTTAGTGGACGCTTCCCTCCAGTGTTTAGCCGCACTGCTCTGTATTTCGGAGCAGAGCTGCGGGATACGTAATAACAGTTTCTTACATCTGATGCAGAATGTTAGCCTTACCTCACTTCCAATATGGAGGATTTTGTGCGGAAAATAAAAGGCAGAATGTGATACTGTACAAATCATTATAATCTGTGCCCCATGTAACCGATCCCCAACTCCTCCTACTGACACCCCCCAAGGTGCAAGTTGGGGCAGAGACGCAGGCTGTGATACATCTCATTATAATCTGTGCCCCATGTAACTCCTCCCCAACTCCTCCTACTGACACCCCCCCAAGGTGCAAGCTGGGGCAGACGTGGCAATATTTTAGAAAAGGGTTTTTGATACATAGGGGCAGGGTGAAAATGCCCAGGTTTTGCTCCAAAATTACCTTGATTCATAGACATCTTTACTGTCAAATGGGGCTGCAATGTGTTGATGGCCCCTTCGGCACAGTAAAAATTAAAACCGTGAGCTGCAGTATCACTTCTAGCTAGACATCTTATGAACCATTCTAGTGCCAAAGCCTTGCTATGCATTGTGGGCCTCTTTGGCCCTAAATAAGTTAAGTCTGAAGAAGGGGTGACTTAGTGGTTACTGCGGGGTTCTCTGAGACCCAATGCCCATTCTGTGTGACATTGGGCAAGTCACTTTATCCCTGTATGCACACTGGGGCAGGCAGTTTCCCACTCCAATCAGTACTACTTTTACTGAACACACTGGGCCATTATTTACTCAGCAGTGCTAATCCATCAGACACTTCCCGTTGCTGGAAGACTCCTCTGGGCCTATTCACTTGTATGAGCCATATGGTGTCTAACGCTGCCGGATGGTGTCTTGGGGAGTTGGGAAGTAGCACTGCTTAGTAAATAATGGCCCACAATGTTTTTAGAGTACAGGAAAGGAGTCCCCACAATCATTTAGTAAACCTCCAACAGGTGTTTGGAGACACCAGGTCTGACGTAGAAGCAAGGAGAGCCTGCACATGTGAACATTGGCAAAATGTTTATTTAGTGGCCCTATAGTGTTCTGATCCACTAAATAAACGTTTTGCAATTGTCCACAATGTTTTGGTCCATGAAGCGGGATTGTGCATCAAACTCTCCCGCCTACTAAAATGGGACAAAACACAAGAAATAGAACCAACTCTATCATGAAAACGACGGGATGTTTTTTCTGTAAGCAATCTGGCGCTATTTCCTCCCCATTTTGGAATCTTTCATACATAACTCCTGTAGTGCCTAGAACAGAAAGAGATAGAACATTAAAAAAAGAGATTGTCACTCTCATCCCTATTTACTAACGTGTAAAACAGAAGGAATCCCGTAGCAAGTAAATAGAGGTTTTCCTTCAATCTGGTGCTGTTCCTTCTTTCTGGTTTGGCCACAGTTTTGCAGCTGGGAGATTTTATTAAATAGCCCTTTTATTCCTATTGCATTTAGTGACAGGTGGGGGGATATTCACTTAATGATGCATGGACTCCCATTCACTTGAGTAGGCATTAATGCATCATTAACTCTATGTTATCCCACATCCCACCATAATAAATACATTTGGCCTCTGTTGCAGATTGTGTGCTGAGGCAGCCAGCCATGTCACCCTAGGTTTAAAAAAAAGTATTTTGTCAGCTTTAAGCTCTAGTTAAGCAGGACTCCTTTAGCAAAATAAAAGGCTGTATTTAATGCTTGATATCGAGCCTTATGCCACCAATCTTAGCTAGCAGTCATGTATTGAGTATGTGTATGTATGTCTTTATTTGTATAGGGCCATCCATGTACATAGCACTTCACAGCAGTAATACACGTGACATAATGGGAATAAGCGCTACAGACGTATAAGGAAACATCAAGAAAAGGCGTCACTGCCCCGAAGAGCTTACAATCTAAGTATATTATCTCCAAACTAAATGGAACTCAGCATCCATTGCCTTCAAGGCATTAGGTATACATCAATATATACAGCAGTAGTGTTCAGAAGTCATTATGGCAGTGAAGGGGTTGATGTTAACCCCTATGGGGATTATTTAATGGCAGTTTGCGCGTTCTCACCTACAGGCTGAGGCAGGCTTCTTTGTTACATAACAAAAGCAGTGCGCTCATCTCTAATTTATGTTCAAACTAATAAATGCAATTATTACCTTTACTTGTTGCCGTCAATGTATGTAGCTAGTCTAATGCATTGTTGAATATTGAGGCACTACCGGCATCTCTGAGGAGGCGGCCAAACAAATAGGTTAATAATAGGCGTAAACGTTAATTAATAATGTAACCATTTACTGATGTAAATGCCTTGGTGTTGCTAGGCTCGCTACCTGATGCATTGCACGCAAACGCAGAAGTCAGTACATTAAAAGGAGCTTCATAAATAGCTACACAAGGTACTCTAGTATTTATAGGATGTTTTCAAGGATTTTACCCTTTTTCCACTTCCTTACACAGCCCCCTATGTAGTTACATGCACATTATTAAATTGTATCCCAGCAAAGGGGCTGCTAATTTATTGTAACCCAAAAGGAGTTCAACAAAATCCTTTCTGCGTGCTGAATAGTTCACTGTCCAAAGATAGATCTCAGGGGCATGACTTAGGTACTGCTCCAGAAATCTCCATCAAATGCGCACATGATCCCCCTGTGATCAACTTGAAAAAAAACTCTCTGAATTCCACCCTCAGGGGCAATGATTTCAGACACTCTCCCCCAATTCTCTACAAACTGGGAGGGTTGAAAAGTAGCATCAGGTTTTAGCATAGAATTGCTTGGCTTCTGCACACACATAGACACTGTAAATACATACATATGTAAAGTCCCCGGTATTATATAAATATATACTGTTATGTATTATATACACATTGTAAACCATGTTCTGTATTATACACAAATACACTTTACTCAGCTTTGTAGCTTGTAACAGATATACTACTCCCTGTTCTGCATTAGGCATATGCAAGATTAACACTGCAGAGGCATTCACATGTAACCCGAGTCAAATCATTGCTTTTATAAAAAAATATGTACTTCTGTATATTATATACACATTCAAACCATGTTCTGTGTAATACCCAGGTACTCTTTGCTCTGCTTTATAAACACATATACTTCACACACCAGGGGTCATTTATCAACGTTTCCTGACTATAATCTGGGGAGAGGGAAATAGCACCAAATTTTATCAAAGAAAAGCTACTGGATATTGTCTTTGATAAATCTATAAAGTTGGTGCCAAGATCAATAAATAACCCTTTAAAGTTCTGTACACAAACACATTGCTATCTCTGTAACATACACACAGACACACACACAAGCACACACGCACACACACACATATGTGTTTGCTATTGCCCAGTCAGAATGGGACAATCACCCCACATATCTCTCAGCTGTTTGCTGCATTCTCTCTGCATGGGTGAAATTCCCAGGACTGGGAGATGTTAAATTATCTATGAGCAGGAACTAACAATATCCTCCTCCAGTTCAGGCCCTAATCACTAAAATATGTTTGTCTGGGACCTGCGGATGAGCGTCTGAAGGATCTCTGGGTATTTTAACCCCTTCAGGGCTTAAGGGGCCTGCAAAGCATGGGAAACAACTTCCTGCAGGAGGGTTTGTTTCTTACAAGCAAAGTCCAGGGAGAATTCAATTGTGAAAGGGTTAATTATATAGTCGATCAGTTGTGGACTCCTTTATATTAGCCTGCGTATCTGCCGTATACAGAGTGAATAAGCTTCCACTTTGGGGGAACATGGTGTAGGTCCCAGTATCTGTAAGCTGTAACAGTCACTGGTACCTGGGTATCAGACACCAAAATTATATTGTGAGCTCTTTAGCGACAGGGAATACAATATAATAGAAGTCAGTTGTCTGTCTGTTTCTATCTCTTTTTTCTGTGCCGTGGACTGCCTTGTATACCTCAGGCTGAGTGATGTCAGAGAGCGCAGCAATTACATCACCACCAAAGGGGCAATGCACCCGGAGGCCTAGATCCACAAATCTCGAATAAATCAGGAGTCAGGATTCATAATTTGGTGTTACCTAAAACAGAAACAAAAGTTATGTTCCCTAACTAAACATGGTATCTTAAAGCTAATTATATGCAAAAACAACATCCTAACTACATCGGATTAGCGTTGGGACTAACATCACGTTATTGTAGCATAATGTTGCTTTATCTCCCACTAACATGATGTTATGTCAGTCTTGCTGTTACTCCAGTCCAGGCCCTGAAATAGATGTTTAACTCAAGTTAAGAGAGGACAGGGAAATAATGCTGTTGGTTAAATCATGCCCTGTAAACGCCCTGTTTCATGGTCTGGATGTGTGACACCATGTTTAGGTATAACCCAACTAACAGAACATTAAGTCCCCACGTTAACATTAACAAACTTTCATAGGTATGCGATGTTATGATATGCTATAATGATGCCTCATTCGCATATAATTTACATCTCATTATCACTAACGCCCGTTATAGATAACGATATGCTCTTTATAGGAGAAAACATTTACTGTGTGGTTCCTCATACTGGTCTATTAACTCATTTTAATGAAGACATAACAAATTTATATACTACACCAGGGACTCTCAAACGTTTCCATATCGCAGAACACTTCAGTATTTGGAGGACCTCTGTTTACATCTGTGTGTGTGCGTGCGTGCGTGCGTGTGTGTGTGTGTGTGTGTGTGTGTATGTGTGTGTGTGTAACATGACCTGTATCTACACAGCAGCCCAAATGCCCAGACTGCAGGAGCAGGTGAATTTCGGAAGGTTCATGGAACCAGGAGAAAAGTTTGTGGGGAACTCAGGTGAGGAACAGGCCACAGTTTAAGAGCCACTAACACTAAACTTTCCATTGTTCCATTGTATTAGTTACATTGTTGCACATTCAATTGCACTCGGGCATGTCAACTATTGTCTAAGTCTCGGCCATTTGGAGACTCACTGATTTTTGACATAAGTGTCTCATAGACTTCAATGGATTGTCACTGCTACAAATCAGCCATTTTCTATTAAAGCAGCAATCCAAGCTGGTGATTTATTTTTTGCCAATTTGTTTTTAACATAAGCTTGAAGCAGGGGGCCCCTGGAGCTGAAACCCGTTCATTTAATCTCCCGGGCCCCCTGCTTCCAGAGGTACTTACCTTCATAGGGGGTGCTGGTATCTGCCCTGCTTAGCTAGCGGGGATCACGTACTAGCGGAGATTCATGGCTCCTATTGACCCACATGACACAGGAGCTTTAAACTTTGCCTAGATACCGGCACCCCTTATGGAGGTCTGTATCTCGGGAAGCAGGGGGTCCCAGGAGCTGAAATGAATGGGTTCAAACGCACCTGCGTTTTCCTTTTATATCCACGAGCTACACAATAAATGAAACTTTTTTTGTGGAGTTGCCCTGGAATACTCATGTTTTCCATTCTGTCGGCTGTGCTCCGGACTCACACTCTTCTCCCTGGGTTGCACGCCCTGGAACTGCTGGAGTGTCTTAAGGGGGAGACTTACAGGTAGTGGGCTTTAGCCCTGAATTCAGTTACCTTGACCTTCCATCGTTGAATATATATTTATATTATGTAGAGGATATTATCTTGTGTCAAATATTGTGATCGCCTCACGGACACCGCTAGGCACTTATTCCTCCTCATTACCTATATATGCACCTCCTTCATGGACATCACATAGAGCCCCCAGGATTTCGGGTTCACATGTGGTTGGAGCACCAGTCCATACTTTTTGACTATCAGCTCCAGAGACTCCCTGCTTAAAAAAAAAAAAAAGCAAGAATTGTTCCTTTAAACAAGTGATTTTTTTTTGTTCCAGATACCCCCAAGTCTGACTGCTTCTGTTCCACGTGTAATGGGTTAATGATACCACTCCACCCCCATACCTCCCGAGTGGCAGAATGAGGTTTCTCACCATTTAGCAGCACGCATGCAGCAGGGGGGGAGGAGGGATGCCCCATTAATGTTTTTTTTTTGCATACATTATTTCATTATAAATTAGCTGCCAGTTTGATGGCAGGTCAGTTTCTCACAGCTCCCTGATAGCTATTAGCGGCTAATAGCCTTCCCTCTTCTTGTTTCATGGAGGGTTTATACCAGCCGAGGCCTGTTTTTGACTTTGCGGGGGAAAGGTGAAGGAGAAGGTTGCCAGTCTCTGACTCGTTCTCTTCTCTCCCCTCTCTCTCTCTTTCTCCCCTCTCTCTTTCTCTCCTCTCTCTCTCCTCTCTCTCTCCTCTCTCCTTCCCCACTCTCACCCTACGCTCGCAGTATGATACTTTATACACCAGGGTGGTTGAAAAGGTCCTGCCTAGGACGAAAGTGGACTAAGGACAGTGGAATTTGGCATAGGTTACATGTACTTTGCAAAAACAGCCAACAAGTAGAAGTATTTCTAAAGCTTTTTTGAAACTTTTAACATCCATGATTTGCAAAAACATTAAAGGGCTTGTTACAATGTTTGCTGATAAGGCATAAATCAAACAGATCAACATAAGTAACTATGTGTAATCCAGTGTCCCCAAAGAAATGCCCGGCATGTTCATTTAAAGTAAATGAGGCACTTACTTTAACACAGGGGTGGCCAACTCCAGTCCTCAAGGGCCACCAACAGGTCAGGTTTTAAGGATATCGCTGCTTCAGCACAGGTGGCTCAATCAGGGGCTCAGCCATTGACTGAACCACCTGTGCTGAAGCTGGGATATCCATAAAACCTGACCTGTTGGTGGCCCTTGAGGACTGGAGTTGGCCTCCTCGGCTTTAACACTTTAAGTGAATGGAAGAGACTGACTCCCTCCTCATCAGTCACGGCACCGTCACGTAATCGCTCCGGGGAGCGGTCGCATGAGCAAGATGTGCCGGAGGGGCGGTGGCACACTCTGGCGCTCGGGGGGTTAAGGAGGAAGGACTCTTTCTATGGAAACTGATGACATAAGTACCCACTACATCGTAATGAAACTTTCCCCGTGACACACGTAGGACCAAATATAACGCGTCACAATAGTTGACGTGATGGGGAAGTCCTGGTGAGGGGGGCACAATCAGACCAATATACACGCGTTTAAATCACTTTTACATTTTTTTATTTATGGTATTGATAGCGAAAAGGTGGCTAGCGATTATTTTGTTTCCTTTACCCCCCATGATTAAATGAATGCATACTCTTCCCCTGACATTAAACCAACAATGAAAGAGGAGGGATGCTTGGGGCCTCATGCTGTATAGTCTGATGCGGATATTCAGGCCATTTGTGGCTGAAAATCTCTATTGAGGTCAAAAACTGCTTCAACGGCCGCATCAGACTATATAGAGTAACCCCCTTAATGACCATAAGACCCCAAAATATGCAGAAGAAAAGGGAACTTAACCCCGTTCCACGGGTACTGTTGGCCGCTTGGTAATGATCACACTTTATCCCTCTGTCTAGATTGTAAAATAAGGTTGGAAGTTGTAACGCTTGTGCAATGCTTTGCAGACCCCTCTGGCAGTCAGGCTGCACCTGAAGTATTACCTGCTTTGCTGCCAGAGTGCAGTATCGGATTGGGGTTATCAAGAGCCTCCAGGAGGAAAGAGATTGGAGTGGCTCGTTATAGGACCATACGGTATAACTGCACTTGTCCTCAACTAAAATAGACCGGCTCAGACATTCTCTGGTGTATACATACACTAATATATACATGCTCTCATAGATAGATACACTTATACGTGCATAGAATTCTGCATACATATATGTCTCAGGGTGAATCTGCAGTGATTGAAGGTATTAAACCAAGACTGCTTGAGCCTTTACTTGATAACAAAAAGGCTCAGATAGGAGGGTCAATATTATACCTCACAGGCACCCACAGACTTTCATTGGGACCCCCTTCTACATGAAATGACTTGCCCCATAGAGGTTCATGGGACCCCCCCCCCCCCCCTCTACAAGAAATGACTTGCCCCAATTGAGTTTCACAGGACCTCCCTCTACAAGAAATGACTTGTTCCCATAGACTTTCACGGTATTCCTCCTTGAGAACATCCATTCTGTATGTGGACCTTTCCAGCCCGGGAATCACATGCCTGAGAGCTGTGAATGTGTCTCGCACACGCACGCTCCCCGAAGTGAAACACAGAGGGGTCTGTGTGATTGTCCTGCTCCTCTCTGAAAACAAAGATGTCACTTTGCCCTCGGCCATCCCCACATCATGTGCCCATGTGTTAGAAATTAAACCAGTTTGCTTGTGTTCCAGAGACATCCTGACTCTCGCGCTCTCTTTTTTCCCCAGCTGTCTCTGTCACGCTGTCCTTCCATTTTTAAGTTTCCACGTCTTAGACTCTCTTTGGCCTCCTTGCTGTTAACCATTTCCATCCATGCCTTGCAGGCCCCTCTAGCAAAGATTTGGTTCAAAGGGTTTTAACCTATAAAGGCGGTTTTGGGGGTGGAGGAATAAATATGTATATATGTCTATAATATATATGTTGTATTAATATAATATGTATATAATATAAGAAATTGGGGGAGAGGGGAGGGGATAAATCAACCTCCATTTTAAAATCCCGGTACTTTCGTGTAACTATATAATTCTTGGAAAAACTTACTCTGCAATGCTTGAAATGTCGCTGACACTAAGTACATATAATTTTATTACTTTCTCCCTGGAAAAACAATTCGCAGTTAACCCCTTTCACTGCCAGAGATGCAAGCAAGGTATTGCTTTACAATGCATTGCCTGCCTTCCTATGAAAGGGTTAATGGAAGAGAAAAGGAGCGCCGTTATTTCCCTCCCCGCTCCTCCGGGATAAGATTTATTTCCCCATGTTCACCCAGATGCCACTGGCGACAGGCCTGGTGCCAAAGGATTACCGGGGCGGGGGGAGGTCCGCTCCGGAAGCATGGACCTCCCGCAGCGTGACCGCGGCAGCGCTATCTCCGGAGCTGCGGCTTTAAGCTTTCTCAGCCGCAGCTCCGGAGACATTAAGTCTCGCTACATCTGTAATGTTCTGTCACCATAGCAAAATTCCCAGGCTCTGAGATGTGCACTTAAACCCCACACTTCATCCCCATAGAGGAACCCATACTGCAGGGAGGGACTATCCTGTTGTTTATTGCCTTGGGATAGAGTACCTTAGGTACACGCTCAAACGGACAGAACTGGCAAAGGTCTGTGTATTGCTACCATTTAATTTCTAACCCTGTGAATTAGGCAATGTTTTTTAACTTTTTTTTGGTTAAGGAACCCCATAATTATATTGTGAAATTCTGAGGAACCCCAACCCTCTAATAGCTTGTCTGAGATCAGATGCATTGTAAGGAACCCCAACCCTCTCTAATAGCGCGTCTGAGATCAGATGCATTGTAAGGAACCCCAACCCTCTCTAACAGCGCGCCAGAGATCAGATGCATTGTATGTAACCCCAACCCCCTCTAAGCGTGTCTGAGATCAGATGCATTGTATGTAACCCCAACCCTCTCTAATAGCGCGTCTGAGATCAGATGCAGTGTATATTATTCTGTATTTGGTACCATTTTCAAATGACCTGAACATTGCAGGGAACCCTTTAGGGAAGCCCGGGGGAACCCAACGGTTTCTAGGAAGCCCCATTGAAAAACACTGCTCTGTGGTATAGAAAAGAATTGAGATTCTATGTGTCATTACAAACCCCAGCATGTTTATTTTGTCCAGGGTGGTTGGGAATGTACGAAGATACTCATTATAAATGGTATCATTTTCAGTGGACTGGAAGTGTGCATAGATACTCAGTAAGCACTGCACAAAACTCTACTTTAAACAGCTCCCTGTGAGTGTCAAGTCTGGTTAAGCCCCCTGTATAAAAATCAGGAGTAATGGATACCCGTCATTACAAAGCACAATAGCATCATTAAATCACAATAGCACCTTGACAAGTGCACAATGTATCTGCAAAAGCAACACTTAACCAAGGAGCAGGGAGCACGAGAGGCAGCTGCTGTGGGGTTAGAGGTCCTCCCTTGTAACACAAACTGATTCCCTTGCTGGGAGTTACCCTGTTTCTCTCTGTGGCTGGCACTGTCACTATCCCCCACGTCTTCTTTTCACCCTCATAGTTTCACTTGGGAAAACAGAAAGCTCATATATTTCTCACTGGAGCAAAAATGGATTGTTCTTGTTGACAAGGTGCACCAGCAAGACTGCCATGTACATAACCACCCACAGTGGATATTAGGCTAAACTTAAAGGATGACAGTGGTGCCTCTAGGCATGAGTGAATAACCCCTTTGGTGCACAATGGACCCCGCAACGCATTGCACAAGGGCAGCGACAAGGTCAAAGTTTAGAGATGTGGAAACGCTCATTGCTCACGTTTGAGAACCACGCAAAATTTGCCCTTTTTTGCCACAGAAACATTTGCACCGTTTTAATACGTTAGCCCTGTAAAGGACAAACTAATTTCCATAGCCTGAAATACGTGGGGGGGCAGGGGGGGGGGGTCGGAGGGGGCGGGGGTATTGCGAGAGAGACAGCCCATTTATATAATATTATAATTATATTTTCGCTTGTGAAATTCGACAACTTTGCGAGACCATAAGCTCCAGCGACGTTCGAGGGAAATTTTTCTGAGCTTTAGAACTTTTTGAATGTCAGCGAAGCGAATCTCGGCTAGATATCACATCAATATTACATGTAATTCCCACAGACAATCAAGGAGTTCCACGCTTATCCAATATCCTCTATGTCTTGCGACGTGTGACCGTGGGTTTGCTCCAAGTTGTTTTCACTTGTAATGAACCAGCTCTTCATACACGAGGTGCAGTTTGTACAGGAGCTATAAAGAGCAGGAGGTCTCCCAAGCTGATCCGCGTTAGTTTCAATCCTGGGGACCCCCTGCTTCCTGAGATACAGACCTCTGTGAGGTGCCTTCATGTTTAAAGGTCCTGCATCATTCAGGCCAATAGGAAACCCTGATGGATGATGACGCGGCTTCCTATTGGCTCCCTTGCCACAGAACACTTGAGCATATGGTGTGTCCTGCCAGGGCTGCATCTCCTACGCAAGTACAACAACAAGTAACAGCAAACACGGCCCAGACGGAAATGCACCTTTAACACTGGCTGCTTAACACTAGAAGAAAGACGATGTAGTCATTGGATGCAAAAGACCGAAACGTTTCTGCAATCGCCAAAGCGCGACGACCTGTAAAACCGCACTTCATGTTCAGCGTCACTGTCCCCATGAGCCGACCACTCACCTTACCAATACTTTCATAGCTTCAGCAGTTTAATAAAAAAAAATAAAAAAACCTGGAGTTTACAACTCAATTTGCTAACGGTGTCCTAAAAATGGAACGTTTATGGAGACATAAAATGTGGTATTATCAGACATCTCATTCCAGCCTCTTAACAGTGCTAATAAATGCAAAGGCTCTCTGCTGCTGAAAGGGTTAAGAATTTCAGCGGCCCGCCGTTTATTTCCTCTTCATTTTTTGTTGCTCTTCCCTTTTCTCGTTCCTTTCTTTCTTCTCCTTCTTCTTCTTCTTGTTGGGGACCTGGCGTTTCCTTCCGCACCTGTTTTATATATTTATTTTAGAAACCAGTCTGTCTTTATTAGAGCGCCATGTCAGATAACATCAATTCCCTCGCCCCCCTGAATAAAGTGCCTGTGTGGTTACGGCCTCCGATCCCCGTAAATAAAAGCGGATCTTTAGCCACGCATTTCCCTCCTACCGTCTCCCAAATCACTATGAATAAATCATTGTTTTATTAAAGGGAAGCAGCTGTTTTCCCCTCAATACTCTGTCTATTGCTACAAAAAAAAAAAAACAGCGGCACACGGACCGACTTAAAACCCCTTTCACCTCCTCCGAAGCGTAGCTGTTTATATACCCACAGCCTTTTGGAGAAGGGATTTTTCGCACGAGCGGCGTGTAAATGGCTAATTCAGTGTTTTTTTTGTCAGCGGGGTTAAGTGGGCTAAGTGTTTGCGCCCCCCATAAAAGATCCTTAGTCCATGAAAAGCTATATTTACATTGTAATGACCAAAGAACAGTTTAGGCGCTGAATAGCCGGCTTATAGGGGGTGTGAGTTAGGGGTGACACTAGCACCTCTTCGGCAGGCAGAGGGATTAGATGCAGTGCCAGCTGCCCCTGTATCCCGAGCCCTGCGAGAAGCACTGAGCTCCCTCTAGGATTTCAGACAGGCCCATTGTCTGCCTGATTTTGTTCGGTTGAGGTCTGAATCGGAGGCTTTGGTTTTAATCAACCCCCGATCAGTGGGCGCTCTGGCACTGACAGGGTTAATTGCACAGCAATGTGTTGCAGGCCCATATGGCAGGGAAGGGGTTAAAGCCGTAGTGTGTCTTCCAACAATGCAGAGGCGGATAAAAGGGAAAGCGCTCACCCAGCCTTTTCTGTTGTGTTAGCGTTGGATTTTGATGGGTTATTGGCACGATCTGTGACGCTGTTTTTAAAAGAAGCACATTTAGTCATTTTGTTGTAGTGAGTCTTGTTTTTGCCGCCTGCGGGGATCCCCTCCGTTGATGTTATTTTGTGCTTTGATCTGGAGATATTCATTGTATTTCTGTGCGGCTCTGGGACAGTTAGAATGGAGATACCAGTTTTAGGGCCGCCGGATAAGTGTTTATTTCATGGATTGTAAGGTAAATAAGCAGCAGTGTGCGGAATATTCTCAGTAGTTGTTCCCAGTCTGGGTTATTTGGGGGAGTGCTCGGTCCTTCAACAGTTAGAAGGGCGAACACTCCATTTGGAGAGGGCCGGACTGGCCCACCGGGGACTCTGGGAAATCCCAGGTGGACTCAAGGAACTGGGAGGGCCCAGGGAATCGGGGGGGCCCAGGGAATCGGGCGGGCGCAGGGAATCGGCGGGCGCAGGGAATCGGGAGGGCGCAGGGAATCGGGCGGGCGCAGGGAATCGGGAGGGCGCAGGGAATCGGGCGGGCCCAGGGAATCGGGGGGGCGCAGGGAATCGGGAGGGCGCTGGGAATCGGGCGGGCGCAGGGAATCGGGAGGGCGCAGGGAATCGGGCGGGCCCAGGGAATCGGGGGGGCGCAGGGAATCGGGAGGGCGCTGGGAATCGGGCGGGCGCAGGGAATCGGGAGGGCGCAGGGAATCGGGCGGGCCCAGGGAATCGGGGGGGCGCAGGGAATCGGGCGGGCCCAGGGAATCGGGGGGGCGCAGGGAATCGGGGGGGCGCAGGGAATCGGGCGGGCCCAGGGAATTGGGGGGGAGCAGGGAATCGGGCGGGCCCAGGGAATCGGGGGGGCCCAGGGAATCGGGCGGGCCCAGGGAATCGGGCGGGCGCTGGGAATCGGGCGGGCACTGGGAATCGGGCGGGCCCAGGGAATCGGGGGGGCGCAGGGAATCGGGAGGGCGCAGGGAATCGGGCGGGAGCAGGGAATCGGGGGGGCGCAGGGAATCGGGCGGGCCCTGGGAATCGGGGGGGCGCAGGGAATCGGGCGGGCGCAGGGAATCGGGCGGGAGCAGGGAATCGGGCGGGAGCAGGGAATCGGGGGGGCGCAGGGAATCGGGCGGGAGCAGGGAATCGGGGGGGCGCAGGGAATCGGGCGGGCCCAGTGAATCGGGGGGGCGCAGGGAATCGGGAGGGCGCAGGGAATCGGGGGGGCGCAGGGAATCGGGCGGGCCCAGGGAATCGGGGGGGCGCAGGGAATCGGGCGGGCCCAGGGAATCGGGAGGGCGCAGGGAATCGGGCGGGCCCAGGGAATCGGGCGGGCGCAGGGAATCGGGCGGGCGCAGGGAATCGGGGGGGCCCAGGGAATCGGGGGGGCGCAGGGAATCGGGAGGGTGCAGGGAATTGGGAGGGCGCAGGGAATCGGGCGGGCGCAGGGAATCGGGCGGGCGCAGGGAATCGGGAGGGCGCAGGGAATCGGGAGGGCGCAGGGAATCGGGTGGGCCCAGGGAATCGGGCGGGCGCTGGGAATCGGGAGGGCGCAGGGAATCGGGCGGGAGCAGGGAATCGGGCGGGCGCAGGGAATCGGGCGGGCCCTGGGAATCGGGAGGGCGCAGGGAATCGGGCGGGCGCAGGGAATCGGGCGGGAGCAGGGAATCGGGCGGGAGCAGGGAATCGGGCGGGAGCAGGGAATCGGGCGGGCCCTGGGAATCGGGCGGGCGCAGGGAATCGGGCGGGCGCAGGGAATCGGGCGGGAGCAGGGAATCGGGCGGGCGCAGGGAATCGGGCGGGAGCAGGGAATCGGGCGGGAGCAGGGAATCGGGCGGGCCCTGGGAACCGGGAGGGCGCAGGGAATCGGGGGGGCCCTGGGAACCGGGAGGGCGCAGGGAATCGGGCGGGAGCAGGGAATCGGGCGGGCCCTGGGAATCTGGAGGGCACAGGGAATCGGGCGGGAGCAGGGAATCGGGCGGGAGCAGGGAATCGGGAGGGCGCAGGGAATCGGGCGGGAGCAGGGAATCGGGCGGGCGCAAGGAATCGGGCGGGAGCAGGGAATCGGGCGGGAGCAGGGAATCGGGCGGGAGCAGGGAATCGGGCGGGCGCAAGGAATCGGGCGGGAGCAGGGAATCGGGCGGGAGCAGGGAATCGGGCGGGCGCAGGGAATCGGGCGGGAGCAGGGAATCGGGCGGGAGCAGGGAATCGGGCGGGAGCAGGGAATCGGGCGGGAGCAGGGAATCGGGCGGGCCCTGGGAACCGGGAGGGCGCAGGGAATCGGGCGGGAGCAGGGAATCGGGCGGGAGCAGGGAATCGGGCGGGCCCTGGGAATCGGGCGGGCGCAGGGAATCGGGCGGGCCCAGGGAATCGGGAGGGCGCAGGGAATCGGGAGGGCGCAGGGAATCGGGCGGGCCCAGGGAATCGGGGGGGCGCAGGGAATCGGGAGGGCGCTGGGAATCGGGCGGGCGCAGGGAATCGGGAGGGCGCAGGGAATCGGGCGGGCCCAGGGAATCGGGGGGGCGCAGGGAATCGGGAGGGCGCTGGGAATCGGGCGGGCGCAGGGAATCGGGAGGGCGCAGGGAATCGGGCGGGCCCAGGGAATCGGGGGGGCGCAGGGAATCGGGCGGGCCCAGGGAATCGGGGGGGCGCAGGGAATCGGGGGGGCGCAGGGAATCGGGCGGGCCCAGGGAATTGGGGGGGAGCAGGGAATCGGGCGGGCCCAGGGAATCGGGGGGGCCCAGGGAATCGGGCGGGCCCAGGGAATCGGGCGGGCGCTGGGAATCGGGCGGGCCCAGGGAATCGGGCGGGCGCAGGGAATCGGGCGGGAGCAGGGAATCGGGGGGGCGCAGGGTATCGGGCGGGCCCAGGGAATCGGGCGGGCGCTGGGAATCGGGCGGGCCCAGGGAATCGGGGGGGCGCAGGGAATCGGGAGGGCGCAGGGAATCGGGCGGGAGCAGGGAATCGGGGGGGCGCAGGGAATCGGGCGGGCGCAGGGAATCGGGCGGGAGCAGGGAATCGGGCGGGAGCAGGGAATCGGGGGGGCGCAGGGAATCGGGCGGGAGCAGGGAATCGGGCGGGAGCAGGGAATCGGGGGGGCGCAGGGAATCGGGCGGGCCCAGTGAATCGGGGGGGCGCAGGGAATCGGGAGGGCGCAGGGAATCGGGGGGGCGCAGGGAATCGGGCGGGCCCAGGGAATCGGGGGGGCGCAGGGAATCGGGCGGGCCCAGGGAATCGGGAGGGCGCAGGGAATCGGGCGGGCCCAGGGAATCGGGCGGGCGCAGGGAATCGGGCGGGCGCAGGGAATCGGGGGGGCCCAGGGAATCGGGGGGGCGCAGGGAATCGGGAGGGTGCAGGGAATCGGGAGGGCGCAGGGAATCGGGCGGGCGCAGGGAATCGGGCGGGCGCAGGGAATCGGGAGGGCGCAGGGAATCGGGAGGGCGCAGGGAATCGGGTGGGCCCAGGGAATCGGGCGGGCGCTGGGAATCGGGAGGGCGCAGGGAATCGGGCGGGAGCAGGGAATCGGGCGGGCGCAGGGAATCGGGCGGGCCCTGGGAATCGGGAGGGCGCAGGGAATCGGGCGGGCGCAGGGAATCGGGCGGGAGCAGGGAATCGGGCGGGAGCAGGGAATCGGGCGGGAGCAGGGAATCGGGCGGGCCCTGGGAATCGGGCGGGCGCAGGGAATCGGGCGGGCGCAGGGAATCGGGCGGGAGCAGGGAATCGGGCGGGAGCAGGGAATCGGGCGGGCCCTGGGAACCGGGAGGGCGCAGGGAATCGGGGGGGCCCTGGGAACCGGGAGGGCGCAGGGAATCGGGCGGGAGCAGGGAATCGGGCGGGCCCTGGGAATCTGGAGGGCACAGGGAATCGGGCGGGAGCAGGGAATCGGGCGGGAGCAGGGAATCGGGAGGGCGCAGGGAATCGGGCGGGAGCAGGGAATCGGGCGGGCGCAAGGAATCGGGCGGGAGCAGGGAATCGGGCGGGAGCAGGGAATCGGGCGGGAGCAGGGAATCGGGCGGGCGCAAGGAATCGGGCGGGAGCAGGGAATCGGGCGGGAGCAGGGAATCGGGCGGGCGCAGGGAATCGGGCGGGAGCAGGGAATCGGGCGGGAGCAGGGAATCGGGCGGGCCCTGGGAACCGGGAGGGCGCAGGGAATCGGGCGGGAGCAGGGAATCGGGCGGGAGCAGGGAATCGGGCGGGCCCTGGGAATCGGGCGGGCCCAGGGAATCGGGAGGGCGCAGGGAATCGGGCGGGAGCAGGGAATCGGGCGGAAGCAGGGAATCGGGAGGGCGCAGGGAATCGGGCGGGCGCTGGGAATCGGGTGGGCCCAGGGAATCGGGAGGGCGCTGGGAATCGGGCGGGAGCAGGGAATCGGGCGGAAGCAGGGAATCGGGCGGGCGCTGGGAATCGGGTGGGCCCAGGGAATCGGGAGGGCGCAGGGAATCGGGCGGGAGCAGGGAATCGGGCGGGAGCAGGGAATCGGGCGGGAGCAGGGAATCGGGCGGGCGCAGGGAATCGGGCGGGAGCAGGGAATCGGGCGGGCGCTGGGAATCGGGCGGGAGCAGGGAATCGGGCGGGAGCAGGGAATCGGGCGGGAGCAGGGAATCGGGCGGGCGCAGGGAATCGGGCGGGAGCAGGGAATCGGGCGGGAGCAGGGAATCGGGTGGGCCCAGGGAATCGGGAGGGCGCAGGGAATCGGGCGGGAGCAGGGAATCGGGCGGGAGCAGGGAATCGGGCGGGCGCAGGGAATCGGGCGGGAGCAGGGAATCGGGCGGGAGCAGGGAATCGGGTGGGCCCAGGGAATCGGGAGGGCGCAGGGAATCGGGCGGGAGCAGGGAATCGGGCGGGAGCAGGGAATCGGGCGGGCGCAGGGAATCGGGCGGGAGCAGGGAATCGGGCGGGAGCAGGGAATCGGGCGGGAGCAGGGAATCGGGCGGGAGCAGGGAATCGGGCGGGCGCAAGGAATCGGGCGGGAGCAGGGAATCGGGCGGGAGCAGGGAATCGGGCGGGAGCAGGGAATCGGGCGGGAGCAGGGAATCGGGCGGGCGCAAGGAATCGGGCGGGAGCAGGGAATCGGGCGGGAGCAGGGAATCGGGCGGGAGCAGGGAATCGGGCGGGAGCAGGGAATCGGGCGGGAGCAGGGAATCGGGCGGGCGCAGGGAATCGGGCGGGAGCAGGGAATCGGGCGGGAGCAGGGAATCGGGCGGGCCCTGGGAACCGGGAGGGCGCAGGGAATCGGGCGGGAGCAGGGAATCGGGCGGGAGCAGGGAATCGGGCGGGCCCTGGGAATCGGGCGGGCCCAGGGAATCGGGAGGGCGCAGGGAATCGGGCGGGAGCAGGGAATCGGGCGGAAGCAGGGAATCGGGAGGGCGCAGGGAATCGGGCGGGCGCTGGGAATCGGGTGGGCCCAGGGAATCGGGAGGGCGCTGGGAATCGGGTGGGCCCAGGGAATCGGGAGGGCGCTGGGAATCGGGAGGGCGCAGGGAATCGGGCGGAAGCAGGGAATCGGGCGGGCGCTGGGAATCGGGTGGGCCCAGGGAATCGGGAGGGCGCAGGGAATCGGGCGGGAGCAGGGAATCGGGCGGGAGCAGGGAATCGGGCGGGAGCAGGGAATCGGGCGGGCGCAGGGAATCGGGCGGGAGCAGGGAATCGGGCGGGCGCTGGGAATCGGGCGGGAGCAGGGAATCGGGCGGGAGCAGGGAATCGGGCGGGCGCAGGGAATCGGGCGGGAGCAGGGAATCGGGCGGGAGCAGGGAATCGGGTGGGCCCAGGGAATCGGGAGGGCGCAGGGAATCGGGCGGGAGCAGGGAATCGGGCGGGAGCAGGGAATCGGGCGGGCGCAGGGAATCGGGCGGGAGCAGGGAATCGGGCGGGAGCAGGGAATCGGGCGGGAGCAGGGAATCGGGCGGGCGCAGGGAATCGGGCGGGAGCAGGGAATCGGGCGGGAGCAGGGAATCGGGCGGGAGCAGGGAATCGGGTGGGCCCAGGGAATCGGGAGGGCGCAGGGAATCGGGCGGGAGCAGGGAATCGGGCGGGAGCAGGGAATCGGGCGGGAGCAGGGAATCGGGCGGGCGCAGGGAATCGGGCGGGAGCAGGGAATCGGGCGGGCGCTGGGAATCGGGCGGGAGCAGGGAATCGGGCGGGCGCTGGGAATCGGGCGGACGCAGGGAATCGGGAGGACGCAGGGAATCGGGAGGACGCAGGGAATCGGGCGGGAGCAGGGAATCGGGCGGGCCCCGGGAATCGGGTGGGCGCAGGGAATCGGGTGGGCTCTGGTCCGAGCACAGGTCTCGTTCTCCCTCTCTTCCCAGTGGAGAAGGAATCAGCTGTTTGCCGACAGTGTGCTGATAAATGCTGCCCGACTCCTCTACTCTGCCCTACACTAGTCCTGAGGGTAGGAAGAGGAGCAGGGCAGGAATCATTAGCACGCTGGCATGAAGCAGCTGATTGGCGAGAGCAGGGAGCAGCTCCTACCTACTACTGCAATGTCCCTTCTACAGTACCTGTTCAGAGAGAGAGAGGTGCAGCGCATCCATCATGTCACCCACTCCCCTCCCATGTCACCCATTCCCCTCCCATGTCACCCATTCCCCTCCCATGTCACCCACTCCCCTCCCATGTCACCCATTCCCCTCCCATGTCACCCACTCCCCTCCCATGTCACCCACTCCCCTCTCATGCCACCCACTCCCCTCCCATGTCACCCACTCCCCTCCCATCACCCATTCCCCTCCCATGGCCCCCACGTCAGTCTCTAACATGTCACTCTCTCCCCACCCGTCACCCCCACTCTCACCCCTGTCCCCCACATCTCTCCCTCCTGCCCACGCCGCGCATTACCTGCACTTCCCCAGTCTGATGCAGCTACCGCGGCTCTGCTTTAATAATACAGGAGAAACTATTTGCCCTAAAGCCCGGCCAGCGAGTGAGTGACAGGAGCTCCCACTAACGAGGTGGGCAGCTGTGACTGACAGCCCCTTTCTGCCGGCCCCTGGGGCCCGCCCCCGCCCGCAAAGGTGAACTACGTTCAATGGAAAATGGCACAGTGCCTTGCCAAAAAGGGGGGATGGGGTGGGAGTGCCCTTACTCTCTCCCCCTGCCAAGGAGTATGGACCAACATATTCCGAAGCGCAGTACAACGTAGGAGGGAGGACACTCACATTGTATAATAAAAGAGTGCGTGTATGTTAACGCAAACTGAGACAATAGGAAGCAGGCCCCTGGCCCAAGGAGCTTACAATCTGGAAATCCTTAATCGGTGAGAAAAAAAATGGAGATTAAAACAATTAACTCCATTGCTGTCATGGGATAGGGGGGGGAGGTTTGCAACACTCAGGCAATGAAGGGGTTAAACAGGAAAACAACAAGATGCTGGGAAATGATTAACCCTGGGGGGCTCAACTCCAGTCATCATGCCCCCCCAATAGGTCAGGTTTTAATGATATCCCTGCTTCAGCACAGGTGCCTCAATCAGAGGCTCAGCCTTAGATTGAGCCACTGATTGAGCCACCTGTGCTGAAGCAGGGATATCCTGAAATCCTGACCTATTGGAGTGGGGGTCTTGAGGACTGGAGTTAGGCACCGCTTGATTAACCCTTCGCTGGTTGGTGTCGCAGGCCTGAGTAGGGGTTATGTTTCATGGGATCCGCTCTAAAAAAGCAATGCAGACTCTGTGACAATAAGGTGTAACGCGGGTCTGTGGACCCCGCGTAACTAGATCAGTCCGAACCTGCACACATTTGGTGCATCAGCGTATTTCAAGGCACTATCCATCCTTAATCCCTTAGAAGCTTCTTTCATATCCGCCGACGCCGATGTTTTTCGGGCAGAATCCCCCATTGAAGAATAGAATGCGCCCGTCAAGGTGTCAGCCGCAGGAGCAGCATGTGAGTTTGCAAAGGGTTAAACATAAAACCGTGCGGGTGACCGGTCCCGTTTCTGAGCACGGGACAAACGTGCCTGACGGTGGTGTATTTTGCGCGGCTCATCTCTGCGTAGAAGACGCTTTTAACATTTAAAGGTCAAACTCGGGCTCGTGTTATACTACAGCCTGTTTACTGTCTGCAAAGGGATCGGCTTAAAGCAGCAAAACATGTGAAATCTTATATGTTTTTTTTATAAATCAGTTCTATTAGATAATAATGACTGTGTTTGTTTTATTAATATTATTATTATTATTCAACTCTTAATGTCATTGTTAATGAGTTTTAAAGCATCCTTTGATTTCTATAACAGGTTTTAGCCCACCTCCCCAGCAGAGCAAGATCTTTGTAACACTTTTTTGTTTGTGATCATTTGTTGCCAATGTTCCCAGCAGTTTGAGCTGCAAACTGTAACAATAGATAATATTACCTTAGTAATATAAGGATACATTGTAGCTGCTGAGTTACACTGACTGAAGCAGCCATTATGTTAGGCACACGATCAGGATTTTCTTTTTTTACAGATTTATTACAGGAGACCCAATGATTGCTATCTTAGGCCTCGGACATGGTCTAAAAGAGCGCGCTGAGCTGCGCTGAGGGGAAACATTATCCCTATCAGCGCGGCTTTAGACGGCGCTTCCGCAGGCGTGCGGAGGCGTGTGGAAATGCAGGAGACAGGCAAGTTTAAATTTTGCCGCTCATGGAAGCGCAGGGCCGGTCACGTGACTGCCAGAAGCCAATGGCAATCCGTGATGTCGGCGCCGTGACGTGCGCGCTAGCCCCGCCTCCCGAAAGCCTCCCACCCGGCAAACAAGCGCGCTCGCTGACGCTCATGCAGGGACAAGAAAAATCTCCTGCTTGAGCAGGAGAGCATGAGTGTCAGCGCTGCCCAGCGCCGCTCCCTGCCTTAGGTGAGAATGCTGTCATCACACATTGTCACACGCTTTACGTATAATTCATTTATTTAAGTGGGACTGCAGTACTGCTGCTTTAACATATGCCAACAGGACCCTTTCTGAGCGAGCAAGAAGGCAAATCTAATGTTCATTTGAAACATCTTCCTGCCAATGCTGGGATCGCTCCTATCCAACATGCAGACGGGGGAAAGAGACTTTAAATGCCGCACTAATGAAAGTAGCTCTCATCACAAGACGTCATATTCATATTTGCTTTATTAGCAGAAAGTTCGAGCACACCCCGATTCGGGAAACCCCCTTCCTCAGGGGCAATAGTCACAATATTAAAATGTAGACGAGTAGGCGATCATTTGGAATGCACATTGGTCTTCTTTGTGCCAGTTCTGTGCAGCACACGACTTCTCCGGGTGTGGAGTGAGACGCTACGGTGCGTTAGATCTATCGGGGGGTCAGAAGTCCCCCTGCCTCCGTGCACCAATTTATCTACAAGGTATATTTATACATTTAGTTCTTTGTGGAGTGCTACCTAACTAACATACTTTTTATTAGATCAGGGGCGCGCAAACTTATTTTGCTGCGCCCCCTCGCCTTGCTCCTTCCTTTCCTGCGCCCCCCCCCCCTTACCTCGCGCGGTATCAAACGGGGTCGTGTGAAGTCACGTGACCCCGCGGCATCAAATACCAAGGCAACCGTGACGTCACATGACATTGCGTTGCCATGGTCACGCATCCCGAAGTCGGCTGAACCTCGGTAAGTAGAGGTTGCAGAGGCCTCGCACGGTCCCCCCGGCATTTAATTTAAATGCCTCGGGGAAGAGCGCGGGACCTCTGCAACCACCCGCCCCTCCTCCCCCCCCAAAAAAAAATCCTGCCTGCGCCCCTAGTTTGCGCAGCGCTGCTTTAGATTAACAGGGGCGCTCAACTCCAGTCCTCAAGACCCCTCAACAGGTCAGGTTGTAAGGATACCCCAGCTTCAGCACAGGTGGCTCAACCAGTGGCTCAGTCGAAGACTGATTGAGCCACCTGTGCTGAAGCAGGGGCTGATTGAGCCACCTGTGCGGAAGATGGGCTATCAGTGGCTCTGTCTATGACCCATTTGTGGGGTTTTGATGCGTGGAGGGCGCGCCCTTGCATTAGAACATGTAATGTGGCTGCCTTCGCAGTGAGAGGGGTTTCTTACCACTCCAGCAGCAAAGAAGATAACACTTTCTTCCCAAGGTTTGGTGGAAAATCGCCGGGATTTCTTAAACTTTGCTTTTTTAATAATTTGCTGGGGGGGGGGGGGCGGGCTTTCTTCCAGTTATCCGATCGTTAACGCATCTCGTATATATATGTTTAGTCTATTCTCACAAAGACTGACATGGGCACACAGAAAATGAAGCATTTCTGTTGCCAGTTTTTTAGGTGAGTCCTTTAAATTCTTGCCGCCTACTTTAAAGGATAAGTATTATATCTTCCATCCAACACACCTTCTTCTCCTAGAGCTAAATTTTACATATATTCTTTAGGACACGAGGGCAGCAAAACTGGAGCAGTCTTTTTCTAAAATATCTATAGTCTACAAGGGACAGATATTCACTCGTGCCAATAAGAATTATTGTAGAGAAGCAGTACAAAGTTATAGTTGCCTTATTGGTCCTGGATAAGTATATACTTGTTGTGGGTTGTGATAACATTTCTTGTATGTATAGTGTACAGAGCTTTTTAAAAACATCACAGGTCTCTTCTTCGTGTGTATAGAGCTTTCCAAACCTCACAGGTCTCTTCTTCATGTGTATAGAGCTTTCCAAACCTCACCGGTCTCTTCTTCATGCGTATAGAGCTTTCCAAACCTCAAAATGTATCTTCACGTGTACATAGCTTTCCAAACCTCACAGGTCTCTTCATTCGTGTACAGGTTTCCAAACCTCAGAGGTCTCTTCTTCATGTTCACAGAGCTTTCCAAATGTCACAGGTCTCTTCTTGTGTTTTTAAATTGACCCTTAAAAAAATAATTTACAACGTGTCTCAATTATGTCTTAGCGACTTTGCTCGACGTTCCTCACATTGTCACAGCTAGTGACAAAGGGGGTTTTGTATGAAGTAGGATTAGAAGGTGTTACACACATATTATAATTAAATATAATGTTATATGTATCAACTTCTATGTCTCTTGCTGTCATTTACCTTTTATGGGCCAAGAAAAACCTGCAGATCTGCCTCCATAAATCTGAATAAGAAGATGCAAGAAACTGATTAAAAAAATGTTAATAACATTTTTTTTCACATTTCCTTTACAATTTTTTGCATTTCATGCCAAGGCTAAAACACAAAACAGAAAATCATTTACAGGTTGCTATCAGGGTCAGCTTTGTGCATAGGACTTATATGGTGGTACTGCATTGCCACCTAGGGGCTACATGGTAGAATAGCTCGTAATGCACATTTCACACAATGCTAACTCACATCTTCATGTGTCTTATTGCTGTAACTGTTATTCTTAATTGCATCGTGATATGCACAGAACAGCATCACAGATCTCATTTTCTAAAGGAGTCATGTCCGTCTTATTATCTGGGTCTCAATCTGTCCATCACTGCCAGCCAAAACATTGAAGAGTCCTGATATCTCCCCTCTTCAAGGAAGCCTAGACAACATCCTGGTGGTCACCTTTTCCCCCAGGTCTCTATCTCAGCACATACCACCAAGCAAAGAGTATCCCAGCAGCCTCCATCCCGGAAACCACACGAACATCTACCTCCAACTAAACCCGTATGTTTCCCCCCTCCCCTGCTTTTAGATTGTAAGCTCTTTGGAGCAGACCCTGCTTCCCGTACTCTACCCAGTGCATATTAATATTGTAACACTTCCTGTATGTTTTATCGTTATTGTCGTTCACCTCCCCATACAAACTAGGAATTGCATTAATAATAATAATACAATTTATGTTTTAAGAGGTTATTTCTCCGCCAGAGCTCCATGTCAGCCACAGCTGTCCCAGACTAACCTGCAGGCATCCTGTGGTAAACGGATTATGATGTCATTTTGCTGGCATGCTGCTAAAAGAAGTTGATACACATTTTAAATACCAGGAAAACAGGGATTTGCCATTACAACTATTGTGAATATAACGCTATCATTGTATATTAATTTGTAAATGGAACATTTAGTGCCAATTATGTATTTAAAGCAGCAATTTCCTCCAAGTTTACCTGAACCGTGGGGTGACCTGGATCTGATCCATGCCTCCCCTCCTCCCTGTTTCAAGGGTAAAAGGATTTGAAAATGTTTTGTTGTTTCCTAAACGTGGCTGTCGAGGTCACCAATAATAATCTGCGCTATCCTCTCCCGGTGACATTGCGGCTTTCTATTGGCTGCCAGAGCGAAGGCGGACACCGCTGCCATTTTGTGTCCACTGGGCAACAAAAAAAAACTTCAACCGCTCAAGGACCAGGAGGTCCCACGGGTTGGGGGGGGGACGACCAGGAGGTCCCACGGGTTGGGGGACGACGACCAGGAGGTCCCACGGGTTGGGGGGGACGACCAGGAGGTCCCACGGGTTGGGGGGGATGACCAGGAGGTCCCACGGGTTGGGGGGACGGACCAGGAGGTCCCATGGGTTGGGGGGGGCGACCAGGAGGTCCCACGGGTTGGGGGGGACGGGACAAGGAGGTCCCGCGGGTTGGGGGGTGGCGACCAGGAGGTCCCACGGGTTGGGGGGGGGGGGGGACCAGGAGGCAGCCTCGCTGAGGTTAAGCATCCGCCTCTCACAGCCTCAATGCTAAAAGTCAGTTCTTCCATTAAAGGACTGACTCCCAAAACTCGCCTCGCAGGGTGAACTTTCTGCAGTGTGACAGTTAAGGGGTTAAGTTCTGTGGCCACACTTCTGATTGGAAGGGTGTCAGGCAGCAGTCTGGGTGAGTGATACTGCCCCCTGGCCCTGGCTTGGGCCTTCAGGGAAGAGCGTCTGTGTTACATTTCAATTTTCCCTTTTGATTTGAGCTCATTTATAACCGTGTGTCTGGGGGCCCCTGCGTGTGACACAGTGTTAACTCCGTCAGGACCGCCGAGCATTGCAAAGAGATGAATGGAGAGTCCCAGAGCCCTGTCACCTGCAAATTAATGTTAGAGGGGCTAAATATCCCTGTGATGGCTGCAAGGTCCGTCCACTCGTAGTCATGGAAATAGACAGAGAGAGAGAGGGGGGAAAGTTTGCTGCTGACGTCCTTAGCAGTGTTTCTCAAACCGGCTTCTGTGTCACCTCCGAAAGCCTCGTGACTGACCCCGGGGGAACACAGAGCATACTATGATTTGTGTACTGCTGCTAAAGAATTGTGCATTTTATTTAGCATAACACAGCGTCAGGAATATGCTATTTCATTCATTAAAACTCATTATAATGGCACTGGAATTGTAAATGTAACATGTTGCAGTAACTAGGTATTTCATTTTTGTTTGCGTCTTTTGTTTTTTAAGGTAATTTGAATAAACTTCACTGTTGATAAACTGAGGGATGCCTCTGCAATTGAATGGCTCGCTCCAGAGCGCTTCTATCTAGCTGAATAATATGTAGGAACCAATGCTGGTGTGAGCAATTATTTGTCTACAAGAAATAAATTGTCCCCATAGACTTTCATGGGGTCCCTCTCTGCAAGAAATTATTTTAATGGGATCACACTAGGGTTGTCAGGTGGCTTCTCCAAAAATACTGGACACAATGGTGAAAGGTGCAATGTGCTAGACATCCCTAAAACCATCCCTCCACCCATCTCGCCTCTCCACTCCATGCTGTTTCCTCCTCTCCTTGGCCCCACCCCCATGCTCCAGAGAGGCAATACTGGATAAATACATTTTTTACTGGAAAGGGTATCAAATTACAGGACAGTCCGGTTCATTACTGGACACCTGGCAACCCTAGATCCCCCTCTCAGATAGAGAGCTGGGAGTCACAGACTCTAACAGGCTGAAGGGGTTATGGTTTTCTCAAATCCTTCTTATTTGGGTGCTCTGTATAAATTAGCAGGCTGATTTGCAGCAAAATGCTGCTGTGAGTTGAAATAAAGTTATCATTAAGCGATGCTCTGCTAGAGGGGTCTGCGTGAGAGACAGAGAGGTGAGCAGAGGGGAAGAGAAGTAGGAAATGAGAGAGAGGAGAGAACAGAGGGGGAGAGAGGGAGGAAGATGAGAAAGAGGAAGATAAGAGAGAGAGGAGAATGGAGAAAGGAGGTGAGAGAGGAGAAAGGGGGAAACGAAGTAGGAAATGAGAGAGAGGAGAGAACAGAGGGGAAGAGAGGGAGGAAGATGAGAGAGAGGAGAAAAGGGGAAACGAAGTAGGAAATGAGAGAGAGAGGAGAGAACACAGAGGGAAAGAGAGAAGAGAGGTAGCAAGATGGGAGAGGAAGAGAGGAGAACACAGGAGAAGAGAGGGAGGAGAACAGAAATTAGAAGAGGGGAAAACGGAGGAGAAATGTGGAGGGAAGAGAAAAGAGAGAGGGGGAGAGAGAAAGACGAGGAGAGAGGAAAACAAAGAGATGGGGAGAAAGGAGAAGAGAGCGAGAGATGGGGAGAGAGGAGAACAAAGGGGGTGGGGGGAGGGAGAGAAAACAATAAGTGGTTAAGTTCAACCTGACGTGTGTGAACAGCACGTAGTGAGAAGTGGAGAGAAGGGGTCATTCAGAGCAAAGATGAAATACTTTCCAGATAGACAAGTCGATTAATAAAAAGAAATGTAAAAAGCGCAGCCCACGGGCACAGCTATTTCACACGCAGTTGTCAAAATGTTGCTGAAAGATCGGAGGCCAAGAAAGTGAGTCTGGCCTCGGGGGGTGCATGTTCCTCTGGCTTTTCCCAGGTGTGTTCCTGCCAGCAATAACGCGCTTACCTGGGAACGTTATACCCCTGCCAAAACCTAACAGGGCCGCAAGGGGACTACAAGGAAGAGGAGAGGGGAGAGGGAGCAAGGTGAGAGGAGAGGGAGAGAAAGGGGAAGAGAGAGAACAGAGATAGGGTAACAGATCTAAAGAGACAGAGAGAACGAAGAGACAAGACAAGCAGGGAGAGAGTATGAAGAGAGGGACAAAGAAAGTGAGATGAGAAGACGGAGAAAGGTAGAAGAGATAGAGCTTGAAAGTGGAGAAAGGGGAACGAGGATAAAGAGGAGGAAGAGTTAGTACCTTTTTGGCTTCTATGTTAAATCGGCTGAAGTTGATATGATAGAAGCACAGGTACATTACACATACTGTGACACACCTGTAACGGGATGTTCTGTTACTTTGTACTCATGTTATCAGAGATTCGAGTTTACGGAATAAGACAAGGCTACTCACCAACATATCCTTTGAGTCCAAATATACAATCTGCTGATTGAATAATATAATAGTTTTCTCTTGTATAGCACTGACAGTGTACGCAGCCCAGCACTGCCCAGCCCAGAATTGTTACAGACACAGTCCCTGCCCCGTAGAGTTTACAAACTACTTGTTGGTGCCTGAGGCACAGGGAGATAAAGTGACTTGCCCAAGGTCACAAGGAGCTGACACCAGGAATTGAACCAGGTTCCCTGCTTCAAACTCAGTTTTCATTGTTGTTAGTCAGTGCCTTTACTCCCTTTACTCACTGAACCGCTCCTTCAACCCAATCCCTTACTGCTGCACAATAGCAGCTGAAATGTAGTGCTGCAACTATCAAATTCACGACGATCTTTACAAGCAGAGGTGAAAATAGGAATATATTGGCAATCTTCTATCCTAATCTCTAGTGACATTGTCATGTGGAATCATTTATTTATTCTCTGTCACAAGAAGAAAAAGATGTGATCATATATATATGTGTGTGTTTAAAATCTTTGTCTAGATCAGGGGGAGCCAACTTCTTGACTGAGCCACTTGTTACGAAATAGGGATATCCTAAAAACCTGACCTGTTGGCCACCCTGATCTAGATCCTGTAGGCATCTTTTTGACCTTTGATCTTAGCCTCCTCTCTGGGCTTGCAATGTATCAATGACATTATTTACCTCGTTTATCCCAAACAAAGCAGGACCTCGCCAACTGCTCTGCAATTAAGGACAGTAATGCATTGCAAAGCATGAGGGTGTAAACAGCTACAGTTATCGAGGACTCTAAGAAGATTATGGGGGCCCTGTTGTTCAAGGAGAAGAAATTTTGGATTAAGGTTTTTGCCAATAAATGATCAATGTGTATATGGGAACAAAAAAAACACACAGAGCTCTGCTATAGCCACCTGTGCGCTAGACACACAATATTTCACATTTTGAAGATCCTGGCAACATCTGGTTTCCTAAATAACATGTCTGTTTGACAAATAACGGAAATTAAACCAGACAAGGCAGAGGAATTGTTCTCTGCCCTCCCCTCCCCTCCCTCTCTCCTCACAGACTCCGAAGAAATAACTGGCAGCATCATCATCAAGAGACAATACGTGAGACGCTCCATTAGAAGCCCTTCGCTGCCGGCTATAGGTGGCAGGCAGTGAACTGGTTAATTAAATAGTGACCAAAACAACCTCACCTAATAAACTGGGCTAATCTCATTGTCAAGGTCACAGGACGGCACGTGTGTGTAATGTAGGATTCTAGGAATAAAAAGGGATATTTTAATGGAATGGCGATGATTTAAAGTGATTCTGTAATTCCTTGTCCCAGGCTTAGCTGTACACGCTGTGTTATGCTCGTCACTGCCCAGAGTCTTAGTCTGCAGGTTAATCACTATGAAGTGACAATGGGATCAATGAAAGGTTTGGGAACCTGTGGAAGACATATAGATAGGTTCATGGGTTTCTACCCTTGCTGATTTTAAAGTGTGAAACTCCATTGAAGTCTATAATGGCTATTTTGGAGGAAAACTCTGGCATTTTCACCCTGCCTCTATATGTAGCCCCCTGCTAAAACCAGGCCCGTTTTAGCATGCAGGCTAGGGCAGCACTCTGGCAGTGTATGGGGTTAAACCCATTACACATGGTCCTGCATGTGAGCTGTCTCAGAGATAAGATACAATGGTGCAGTCCTGGGCACATGAGGCATGACTCAGAGCTAGGAAAGTTCTTGTAGGCTATGTGACTGGTGGGGGGACAGATTGCTACAGCATGTTTTGCCCAGAGACAGAGAAGGGGAAAGGTTGACACCCCCTGGGTATAAGAGGTGGGGACCCACCCTAGAGAGAAAGAGTGTGCTGGGGCAGACTTTGGTAGGTGGCTGGTGCAACAGAGGTTCCAAAGGTTCCCATGCTGCAGGGAGCAGGGCTGTAGTCCAGATCTTTGTAGGGGTTTGGGGCTGAGCCTGCTTCATCCTTAGGCCGAGCTCACACTGCCTGCTACAGCAGCGCGCCTCCGCCGCGCGCTCCTGCAGCCCAGCGATCTGTGAGCTAGCTGCAGGAGTTGGGTCGCAGCGATTGGGGGCGTGACGAACGTGTCATGGAGCTGGTTCGCCTTTATTGGCTGAACCAGGTCATGCGACGCGACTCCAGCCTGAAATGTAATTTTGGGTTGTGGCGGCAAAATGTTGCAGCGTCAACGCTGTACTTTGCCGCCACAAGCAGTTTCTAGTGTGACAACTCTCATCCACTAGCCTCAAAGAGTACGAACGTGCGCGCTCACGTCGCGTACCAGGCAGTGTGACCTAGCCCTTAGCCAGGGTCAGGGTGGGTCCTGGGAGGAACTGCAGGCAGAGGGAGAAGAAAGACATGCTGAAAACCTGTCCTGTCTATGCTGTGTGATATGCTGATCCTGCTGACAATAAAAGTAAGCATCCTGTTTTAAAAGTTCCTGGCGTCCTTTTCTACTTATTCTACTCCTCATTACAGCCTACGCCTGGATCCACTGGAGAAGCCCTGAGACGAAGGTAAAACTGGCTGAGCTACACTAAGCTGAAGCAGGTAGAAATCCTGTTTGCAGTGCAAGAGGGAGACTGAGTGCATGTACACCCTATTTTCTGCAGGTGGGAATAAGGTTGTTACATATATCAAAGCATTTTGCTCCAATTTTGCGTCGTCTGCCCCAGCTTGCACCTTGGGGAATGTCAGTACGAGGAGTTGGGGAGGAGTTACATGGGGCACAGATTGTAATGAGATGTATGTATGTATTTATTTATATAGCGCCATTAATGTACATAGCGCTTCACAGTAGTAATAGATGTGACAATCATATAAATAACAAATAATACAAATAACAGATCATGGGAATAAGTGCATCAGACATAAAAGTAACATTTAGGAAGAGTCCCTGCTCCGAAGAGCTTACAATCTAATTGGTAGGTAGGAAGAACATTACAGAGACAATAGGAGGGCATTCTGGTAAGTGCGTCTGCAGGGAGTCAAGCTTTATGAATCACGTGTATAGTATTAGCCACGATGCGACTCATATGCTTCTTTAAGCAAATGGGTCTTAAAGGTGGATAGAGAGGGTGCTAGTCAGGGGAAGGGCATTCCAGAGGTGTGGGGCAGTCTGAGAAAGGTTATAGGCGGGAGGGGGCTTTAGATACAAAGGGGGTAGAGAGAAGACATCCTTGAGAAGAACGCAAGAGTTGGGATGGTGCATAGCGAGAAATTAGGGCTGAGATGTAAGGAGGAGCAGAAGAGTGTAAAGCTTTAAAAGTGAGGAGAAGAATGGAGTGCAAGATGTGGTATTTCATAGGAAGCCAGGACAGTGATTTCAGCAGGGGAGACGCTGAGACAGATTTAGGAAAGAGTAGAGTGATTCTGGCAGCAGCGTTAAGGATAGATTGTAGGGGAGACAGGTGAGAGGCAGGAAGGCCGGAAAGCAGGAGGTTACAGTAATTGAAAAGGGAGAGAATGAGGATCTGTGTCAGAGTTTTAGCAGTCGAGAAACAAAGGAAAGGGCGTATCTTTGTAATACTGCGGAGGAAAAAGCGATAGGTTTTAGTTACGTTTTGAATTTGAGAGAGGAGTCGAGTGTGACCCCTAGGCAGCGTGCTTGGGCTACTGGGTGAATGATAGTACTACAAACAATAATGTGGAAGGAGGTAGTAGGGCCAGGTTTGGGAGGAAGTATGAGGAGCTCTGTTTTTGCCATGTTAAGTTTGAGTCGGCGGAGGGCCATCGAGGATGATATCTCAGAGAGACATTCAGAAACTTTGGTCTGTACAGCAGGTGTAAGGTCAGGGGTGGAAAGGTACATTTGTGTGTCATCAGCATAGAGGTGATATTTAAACCCAAAAGATGTGATTAGGTCATCTAGAGAAAGTGTGTACAGTGAAAAGAGAAGACAGAGCCCGGGGGTGCCCCCACAGAGATTGCTAGAGGAGGAGGTGTTAGCAGAAGAGACACTGAAAGTACGATGGGAGAGGTAAGAGGAGATCCAGGATAAAGCTTTGTTACGAATACCAAGAGAATGGAGAATGTGAAGGAGAAGAGGGTGGTCCACAGTGTCAAATGCTTGCAGATCAAGTAGTATGAGCAGAGTGTAATGACCTCTGTCTTTGGCAGCATGGAGGTCATTAGTTATTTTCGTGAGGGCTGTTTCAGTGGAGTGAGAAGCGGAAGCCAGATTGTAGAGGGTCTAGGAGAGAATAGGTGTTGAGAAAGTGGAGCAAGCGAGAGAATACAAGACGGTCAAGGAGTTTAGAGGCAAAAGGCAGGAGGGAGACAGGTCGATAGTTAGAAAAACAGGTAGGGTCAAGCTTGCTGTTTTTGAGTAATGGTATAACTGTTGCATGTTTGAAGGAGGAGGGAAAGGTACCAGAGTAGAGGGGGGAGTTAAAAATGTGTGTGAGCGTAGGGATTATAGTAGGAGCAAGAGGTTTTAGGAGATGGGAGGGAATAGGGTCAAGAGGGCAAGTGGTAGAGGGAGAAGAGGAGATCAGCAGTGACACATCCTCCTCTGAGACAGCGGAAAAAGAGTCAAATAAGGCAGGAGGAGAGTTAGGAAGCGGTGTAGGGTGGGAAGAGGAAACGGGATGTTCTGCCGTATGGATTCCACCTTTTCCTTAAAATAGTCGGCAAAGTCCTGAGGTGAGATGGAGGAAGAAGAGGCAGCTGAGGGTGGTATGAGTAGAGAGTCCAAGACAGAGAAGAGTCGGCGTGGGTTAGACTTGTGCGTGTTGATTAGTGAAGAAAAGTTGGGTTGTTTAGCCTAAGAGAGGGCAGAGTTGAAACAGGACAGCATAAATTTGTAGTGAAGGAAGTCTGTGAGAGTGAGATTTCCTCCAGAGGCGTTCAGAGGAACGAGTGGAGGAACGCAGCATGCGCGTGTGGGAATTTAGCCAGGGTCTGAGGTTAGAAGGGCAAGGACGGCAGAGAGATGGCGGGACTTGTAGATCAAGAGAGGAGGATAAGGCAGAGTTGTAGTTCTTGACCAGGTTGTCGGAGTCTGTAGCTGATCTGAGGGAGGAGAGTAAAGTGGAATCATAGGCTGGTAGGTTAATCAAGCGCAGGTTTCTGCAGAAACGAGGGGTAGATGGAGAAGAAAAGCGAGAAAGAGAGAATGAGATGAGGTGATGGTCAGAGAGAGAAAAGGGGGAAATGGAGAAATCAGAGAAAGAAACGTTTTTAGTGAAAACCAGGTCTAGGTAGTGGCCATCCTTGTGGGTGCTGGCTGCAGTCCACTGTTGAAGGCCAAAAGAAGAGGTTAGAGAGAGAAAGCAGGAAGCCCAAGGGAGAGAGGGTTCATCAATGTGGCAGTTGAAGTCCCCAATGTATCACAGTTTGCATCTCTGCCCCAGTGTGCACCTTGGGGAGAGTCATTAGGAGGAGTCGGGGAGGAGTTACATGGGGCACAGATTATAATGAGATGTAATGAGCCTGCGTCTCTGCCCCAGCTTGCACCTTGGGGAGACTCAGTAGGAGGAGTTGGGGAGGAGTTACATGGGGCAGAGATTATAATGAGATATATCACAGTCTGCATCTCTCTGCACAATTCTTTTTGCCTTTTATTTGCTAAGGAAAATCCGCCATATCTGAAGTGGCGTAAATCTAACATTCTGCACATGTAAGAAACTATTATTATGTATCCCGCAGCTCTGCTCCACAAAACCAGAGCGGTGCGTCTGAACACACTTTTCTCTACACTGATACATAGACCCTTATCAGGGGAGTCAATAGAACAAATAAATGAGACTGTCCTCCACTGAGTGATACCCAGTCCTATGACCTTGACTCGGTTTGTATTTTGTGGAGGAACTGGTGCTTTTTGTACATACCATTCGTGCCCTTTACCAACCTGTCAAGCCAAAATGGTGAATGTGAATTTACCTTCTCCCCTGCCAGAGCAACCGGCACAGCAACAAAGGGGTTAACACAAAAGACTAATAAATAATTATGGGTTCTGGGTATCTGAGCACAAAAGGAGCATTTCTTCCATTTCATTTGTGCATCTTGTTTTTCTTGGTGTCAATGTATGATGAGGCTTTGCTCCTACTGTGCCCTGTGTGCATCGGCTTCGGGTTGGGGGCTATTAGTAGAGGAGTTAGGGGCTTATTGTATCATTGTCAAAATGGCAGATTGGGCCTTTTTCAGACATTAATAAGCCTTATTGAGGAATTTACCGAATTCTGCGCTATTTTCTTTTCTCAGCGGACTTGGCTGACATCCAGCTGCCCTGTCTTTAAGCCCAGCAGGTTATCAGTGTGCAAGTTGTTATACAATGTAACACAATGTAACACAGCATTACTGGCAAATACACTGTAGGATTTACACATAAAAACCAGAATAATACTTCAATATATATAGAGAAAAAAAGGGGGTAGTATAGCGCTAACAAGTGAATTCTATACAAATAATGTGTGAACCCAACTAATCACAAAATAATATTAGTGATAGGCGGCTGCCGAAAAATAGGACTGACTGTCAATGTATATAGAGATATAGAGAGGCCTGTGAGACATATACATAGATATGAGCGCTACATAGAAACACATAGCTGTGCATTAAATGCTAAGGGAACAGGCCAGTCTGGATTATTTATTTTTTGCTTACAATAGAGAACACTGTCACATTCCGCACTCCAGCATGTTTATTGTGAGATGAGAAGAAAATACATATATTTCCTTAGTGTCAGCAGAACAGAGAGTCCCAGAGCTGCAGGGTAAGGGGGGGGGGGATCAATAGCTGAAAATGAGATGGCAGAGTGATCTGACAGACAGGAATGGGTGTGAGGGGGGGGTGCTGGAGGGAACGGTATAGGGTGACATGCATGTGGCATTCAGACTTGGGAACTATAGGTGTGGGGGGGGGAGCGGTTAACCCTTTATGCGCTGGCATAATCAACCCCAATAATATCATATACCAGTGCTCTTCTACTTGTGGATTCGGAGTGGCCCATGAACAGTCTGCGCCTCATAATTTAGTTGCTGTTCCTAATAAAGTGCAATGTTTTCCCACTGCAACTAATTTTAAAGTTATATATATATATATATATATTAGATATGTTACAAATGTTGGCAAAATATGCGTTGTGACGGTAGGGGTAGCCAGCCTCACATAATAAAGGGGAACCCCAGCTGGCTGCCCCAATACTGTGTGTAATGGCCGCCTCAGGGAGGCTCATTTTGGCATGTCTATGTAATGTTTTCTGTAACCCCTTCCAGAAACGAGCTATAATCACTGTGATGTCTGCAAGGGGGAAAACTGTATGAAGTGGGCAAAGGAGACTAACATTAAAAGTGCACTTTTATTCCCTGTGTTAGAGTGTAGCATGTTCCCCATACAGTTAGTAAGGCAGACACTAATGTGATTTATATGTTATAAGCATTTCTCCGTATCCAGACCAAGTAATTCACTTAACTGGGCTGTCTGCAGAGAAATGCCGGGTCGTGACAAAGGTCTGGGGGCCGCTAAGTGCTGGGACAAATGGTGAGCGGGGAAGGGCTGAGTACCAGGTCCGGGGGCTGGCTCTCAACGCGATAGAGCCTTTGTTCCCTGCAGACATGGAGGCGCCTACCCAGTGGGGGGAATAGAACTTGCCAAGGGAATAGTTTGTCGGGTCTGAGCTCCGGAGGCACGATTCCCATTGGCAAGTTTGAATTCCCCGCTTCCGAGGAGCTCCATCATCCAGTGGCGGCCCTGAGCGCCTAAGCCAGCCCCCTCCTTCCATTGGTGTAGCTGGGCGAGCCCTGGTCCTCTGATTGGCTGCACCGTCACGATCTGCGCAGTGATTGGCCGGCAGCTCCTGCTCCATGTAAAGTATAGTCAGCGGGGACTATGTAAGGCGCGCGACCGGGGCAGGGAACCAGACAATCTCTGGAGTCGATCGGAGGCACGACTGGCGGGCTTTTCAAAAGTGCTCTATGGGAAATAGCACTGCGCTTTGCGGAGAAACGCTGGAGAAGCCTGACCAGCGGAGAACATCTTTGCAGCTGCTCGGAGATACAGCTGGCGGGAGATTTGAAAGTGCTTTGTGGAAAATAGCACTGTTCTCAGCGGAGAATCACGGGACGTGAAGCGGACAGGATAGTCCTCCTGAAGCAGGCTCCTTCACCTAGTTGAGGCTAGAGTCTTCCCCCCAGACGGTGAGTGTTTCACTGTGTTTATCTATTTTGTGTGTTTGCTGGCCTGCCAGAATAAACTTTCGTTTATTAAATTATCGTGTCCTATCTGGTGATAGGGATCCTGGTGGTCTCGGTGTTAAAAGTTCTGGTAGCCCCATGACATACGTCTTATCTTTTGAAGTCCTTTTTAAATGCGTCTTAAATGACATTACAACATTACTGTGGCCCTTCCCAGCATCACTTGTTCCTGATCCGGCCCCTTTGGAAAGCTAGTTGATGAGTTTGCAACATGTATGTATAACTGTATGTATACTTTCTATTTATATGGTGCCAACAGTGTACGCAGCACTTTACAAGATCATTCAGGGAACATAAAAGTACAAACAATTGGGATAAGAGCAGTGAGTAAAAAAAAAAAAAGGCCCTCCCCCGAAGAGCTTACAATCTAAGGGATCTAAGATTCAACTAAAAGAAACAGGCAGGACTGGGCACTTCCAGGCGCCTCGTATAACACAGACACCGTGAACAGGTTAAATGCTAATATATTTACACTTATTAAAAGGGGATTCTAATGATGCCTGGATTTTTTATTCACTCCAGTCCTTTTCTTAGCGTGTACCCCAGCCAAGGAAAATCATTAGACACAAATTCATGTAAACGAAGGCTATGGGGGAGAAATAACATTGGTAATTATGGTGCATATCTGTAGAAAGATGTTGGGGGGTAATGAAGTTGTGTCTTAACCCTTTTACTGTGGCAGCGAGGCAGTAACGCAATGCATTGCAGGCTCCGTCCAGCAGCACCCTGCTTACAGCCACTTTGTACTGTGCGGCCGAATATGTCAGCACCATGTAAATAAAAGATAATATGTGTAGCATAACTTATCTAATAATGGATTCTAAGTAGTTATGTGACCTGCCCTCTGCAGAAGCATATACGTGCAGCCATCACTGGGGTACACATTAAAATGCAATTCTCTGAACAGAAAGCTCTTTTGCAAGCGGAAGATAACAGGTAAGGTATTAAGGATATCTCTGCTTCAGCACCGGTGGCTCAATCATTTTGACTTAACCGCCTGTGCTGAAGCCAGGATAGCCTGAAACCCCTGCCTGGCGTCCTTGTGGATTGGAGATAGAAGCCACCGTTCTCTCCCCATAAATGTTAAACATCAGATCCATGATTTACCGAATGAAAATGCTATGAGATAACTCAAATGTTTGTTTTGTGAACCGTAGAGACTTATTTTCATCCTTCCAATATATTGTAGTCCACATGGACAAAATACTAGTTAGACCAGGGGTGCGCAAACTTTTTGCCCTCCGCCCCCATGTCGGCTCTAACCCCCCCCCTGCTTGCGACCCCCCCATCCCTTGTCTCTCCGACGTTCTGATGTCACATGACCCCGCATCGTCCGACGCGTCGCCAGAAGCAGCCAGAGCCAAGGTAAAAGTTACAGAGACTTTCACCGCTCCCCCGGCATTTAATTTAAATGCCTTTGGAAAGAGCATGGGGCCTCTGTAACCCTCCTCCCCCCCCCCCCCCCGAAAATCTCACACCCCCATGATATAGACTTCATGTTAAAATTGCAAGTTCTACAATGACCACTATATAAGCAGTCACTAGGAATAATTGTTCCTAATATAAATCTCGACAATTGTTTTTGGTGTCCAATAAAACTTAGGGCCAAAATATATTTTTCAATTATGGCCTTTCCTAAAAATAATTCTCGGTTGATCTTGCAATACAGATAAACAATGGATGTAATTGCAAAAGATGCCAATGGTCACCGACAATATTAATATGATTACCCATATTGACTATATTTAATACAACCAAAAAAATGTATTGGGCAATTATCAGAATCCACATCAAAAGTAATTTGTGTGTATATTGTTGCTGTAATATTTCAACAAAGATCTCCTTTTCTATCTCCAGTCTTAATAAGTGCCCTATAACAGCGGTGTGCAAACTGGGGGATGCGACCCCCAGGGGGGGGCGCGAGACTGCCGGTGGGGGGGCGCGGGGTTTACAGAGGCCCCGCGCGCTTCCCGAAGGCACTTAAATTAAGTGCCGGGGGAGCTGCAGGGCCTCTGTAAACCTTTACTTACCTAGGCTTCCTTCCTGCGTCGCCATGGCAACGTGACGTCATGCCGCCGGAGCGCAGGTAAGTGGGGGTTGGGGGGGGCGCGGGAGTGAGGGGACCGCCGGCAGGGGGGCGCAGGGAAAAAAAGTTTGCGCCATCCTGCCCTATAAGACTGATATATTCTTACCAATAAACTTGGTTCTCAAAAGGTGGGCTTGTTTCTCAATTCAACTGGTTCAATAGAATTTGTTTTAAACGGCACAAAAAATGTACATTTGTATGTATAGAAACAAAGGGTGAACTGCGCTCTATTAATCGTGATTATGTGTTAAAAAGTGATAATTCAGTGATAATATTAATGTAAACCTGTTACTTTAAATGGTGAGGATATGCTGCTAGATTCGTGGAATGGCTCCACAGACCAGGGCTAAAGATACAAAGACAAAAGAAACAGCGCAAAAAACCTCATAGTGTAGTATATATAAAATTATAATGTGATATAACAGGTGAGTATTGCACGTACATCAGTTTAATAATTACTAGCAGTACATGTTGTGGACATGTTACCAGTCAGCAACAGATGGTGGGTATCGATCACCGGATAACTTCCCTTCTCCTCTCACGTCTCGCTTGATGTGCTTGTAGTACCGCTCAGGACGCCGTGATACAGGGCAGCAGCCCCTCAGCATGAATACAGCAGCCCGATGGAGTACAGCTGTCCCACAACGTGTTCACTGGCAGTTTGCGGGGAAGCAAGCTCTCAGTCACTGGCTTTCAGGCGTATGTCTGCACGTGTGGCGTCCGCTTGCAGCGCGCATCGGATGACGTCATCAAGCGGCGCCGATCACTCAGCAGTCTCAGGGATCCCTGACGAAGTACCTTTGAAGTACGAAACGCGTTGGATAAGAGGGCGCATTCTGACACTATCTGCAGTGTGTTTTTACCCTATTTTGCTATCTGGCTCCATCTCCGTTTGCTCCCTACGCTCCCGTGGCCGGCTGAGACTGCTGAGTGATCGGCGCCGCTTGATGACGTCATCCGATGCGCGCTGCAAGCGGACGCCACACGTGCAGACATAAGCCTGAAAGCCAGTGACTGAGAGCTTGCTTCCCCGCAAACAGCCACAGTGAACACGTTGTGGGACAGCTGTACTCCATCGGGCTGCTGTATTCATGCTGAGGGGCTGCTGCCCTGTATCACGGCGTCCTGAGCGGTACTACAAGCACATCAAGCGAGACGTGAGAGGAGAAGGGAAGTTATCCGGTGATCGATACCCACCATCTGTTGCTGACTGGTAACATGTCCACAACATGTACTGCTAGTAATTATTAAACTGATGTACGTGCAATACTCACCTGTTATATCACATTATAATTTTATATATACTACACTATGAGGTTTTTTGCGCTGTTTCTTTTGTCTTTGTACATTTGTATGTATGTCTTTATTAATATAGCGCCATTAATGTACAAAGCGCTTCACAGCAGTAATACACGGGACAATCATATAAATAACAAATAATACAAATAACAAATCATGGGGATAAGTGCTTCAGACTTAAAAATTAACATTTAGTAAGAGGAGTCCCTGCTCCGAAGAACTTACAATCTAATTCGTTATCCATTTCTTGCGGTGATTAGTAGTCGGGTCCACACACACACACATGAACATTTACGTCTTTTAAATGTGTAATATATATAGTGTAAAGAGAAGAATTGACCCTTTTCACAATTGCACACTGGTGTAGAAAAATCGGTTCAGACTATATTGGCCATAGAATCTCAATATTCTTAATGTTGCAACTAGAAAGGTAGTATGCTAGGATAGCAATATTATAGGATATGCTGTATCAACTGACAAGAGTACTAAAAACCATCAATCACCTTCTATAGAGAAAACAATAAAGTTTTATTAATGATACTATTGAACAACGACACGTTATATTAATATATACAGTGTAAAATACAATAAAAAGCCCTAAGATAGTCGACTCAGAGATTAACACTAATGGACAACCTATACTTAGGTAAATATAATACCAAAAAGTGTCTCCAGATATATCTTTGACTATCTTATCAGTGATAATATCTGCACGGAGGCTGGTTTATGGTGATATTTGAGATCACTTAGCAAAGTTAGTTAGAATGTATATTAAGTAAACATGTTGCACAATCTTCTGTCAGCAGCTGGAAACTAGAATACTAGCAGCCCATGAATCACTTGCATAAAACAATGATACAAGACAGATACTATTGTAACTATATCAAGTGAGGATCAAGTCAAAATTGCAGCAAAGTGTCACAGTGTGCCAGAAAAGCTACCAACTGTTATACTGGCATAACATTAGTATGTGACATGTCTAGATTAGCCATAAAATACATTTAATAACCCGATATGCCACTTAATATCATACTTAATTACAAAAACATGTTTTGCATCTTAATAACCATTGGTGTGGCTAAGTCGAGTAGGCAATATCTATTTCTTCTGCCATAAAATATCGCCATACAACCGTATCTGCATTAGTCACCCCCTGCTCTGACACCACCATCGTGGCGTCACTTGAAACCCAAGAGCCCCCCGGTCTTTTAAATGTGTGCATGTATGTATCATATTTTCTTGAATGTAGCTCCTAAAATTTCTATATGATCTGTTCTATTAAAAACAACACATCATACCACAGGTGCGTTTATTGGGCAGAGTAAGACTGGGCATCCAGGTGTATATGAACATTTGAACACTGGTATCCAGGCTACCAGTTACCTTGGTTGTTCTCAATGCATTGTGTCCCCAGCACCCATTAACCCGACTGCAGACTTGGAGCCGCATGCAGCGAGGCTAATGGCCTGTGCTAATCTGTGCTAAATTAATGAGATGTTAAGAGAATTAGGAACTCGTTAAAGGTTTGATGCAATGTGTGTTTCTCCCTCACAAGCCGTGGGGTAGCAGAGAGATTCAGTTTCTTAGTCCATTAATAACTCCTGTTTTGCCTCCCATCATTAGGGCTCTGTTTATCCTCAGTGGGGGAAGAGAGCTATTCTAAGGTAATGCTTTTAAACTATCTACTGGTCCTAGGCCCTTAACCAATATGCTGAGAAGCTGCTCCTCAATCAGGGAAGCCGCGATGCTGACCACCTTTCATTTGAATGGAGCCCAGAGCCTTCCATGGCAAGGGGAAGCTACTTCATGGCATATTGAATAGGAGTCAAGACTTCTCTTAAACCCCACCATCTCTGTCCTGTAGCACCAAGCACTGCGAAAAACTGCATTCCTTCCCAATAAGATTTGGGGAAAGGCATATCTTATTATTATTTATAAAATGTTTTACCAGGAAGGAATACATTGAGAGTTACCTCTCGTTTTCAAGTATTTCCTGGGCACAGAGTTAAGACAAATAATACATGGTTACAAATACAGTTACATAAATGAACAGAGTATACATTATATACAAGACATTGCATGCACAGTATCTTTGCAGCACACTTCTCAGCAACTTTAAATTCCCCTATAAAAAAAACTCTTAGTGGTGTATAGGGGCTTATTATATAACGGCAGATTGGAAATGTAGTTTAAAATGGCCCTTTTGAAGTCAATAGGGAATTTCGGTTGAACACGGTCCGATTGGCTGATACAGAATAACCCCTTATGTGTCAAGACAATTTTGGAGCAACAGTGAAGCAAATAATGTTTTAACTATGCAGATCTTATTGTTAATGTATTAAAGGCAATTGATTCCAATTTTCCGCTGCGTACACCGGCCTGTGACGTCTCGATAAGAGGAGTTACATAATAAACATCTTGTAACGAGATACAGCAATTTGTGGATTTATGGGCTTCCCTCTCTTCTGAATCACAGAAAGCTCCAGGTGTGAAGTATTTAGCAAATCTGCCGGAAACATGAACAAGCTTGTTACAGAGGACACCGTTCGGTGCATCAAAACAAACCTGTCTGTGCACAGGTACTCAAACCATTAGAACTTAAGCCAGGAACACCAATATGTCCCATAGAGGAAATGGCACCCATGTTCTCCTATTCCCACCCATCCCATCAAGGAGTAAATGGATATACAGATGTGATTTAGTACAATACGCAAAGTAACATGGAAATGCACAAAAGGAGATGCAAGTTGGTCAGGCACGGAGGTCAGGGTGTGAAGTGTGCGTAATGCAGCAATTTAAAATCGGTCAGGAACAAAAAGGTATGAAGGTGCAGAGAGGATGCCTGTATATTAGGATACCCAATTACAAAAATGTAAAATGTTTGTATATACACAAGACAAATATTTTTCCCTGATTGGCAAACTTGATATATTGAAGACGATGCTCAGAGTTTTTTTTATTCCTAGGTTCTCTCAAAGTTCTGAAATTCCCCAATTGTACCTTTATGTCCTTATGATTGGGGTTACAAAAGTGTCCCCCACAAGCGTATTTTATGATTCATTGTATGGTTCATTCTTTTTCTTATTGTATGTATCTTTATTTATATAACATCCAGTGTACTCAGCGCTTTACAACAGAGAAGTATAATACAATAAGTGCAAACAAACAAAAGCAGACAATAGGAAACGAAGTCTCCGCCCCAGAGATCTTACAATCTTCGTGGTATGTTGAGAGACATACAGACAGCAGGTGAGGGAATAAGTGCAGTAGATGGCAGCGCTTGGACACATTTATTCTGAATTCCCCATAGGGGCATTTTGTGCATATTATCAAGTATACAACATTCGATGAAGCACACACGTGAAGGATTCAAGAATGTTATACTGCCGGTGTGTCGTATAGGTCTGTGATTAGAATGTGCGCGCGGGTCTTATTTACACGGACAGGGGAATGTGCCTGGGACTGGGACAAGGAGCTCCTTGTCATAAGTGGTGTCAAGTGTGGTGGCTGTCTGAAGGAGTGCAGATTTCTTTCAAATCTAATATCTTTATGGAGGGTTGAAGGAAGAGGTTTTAGCTATTCTGCATAGGACTTTCAATTGGGGATTGTAGGTACCAACTAATGGTACCCGGTTTTCTTCACGTTTGTATTCTCCAGAGAACAGACTCGCAGAAAAACATTTAAAAACACTCGATTATGCACGGCTCAGGCTCTGTAAGCACTTGGATACCAGACGCATCTTGATTAGGATTAAGCTTCCCTCTGGCTCCCTCTAGCGTGACACCAGTGTCACTTTAGCTTTAGTTAAACAAAGATCCTAGAAATTACACACCTTACCAGGACACACATTTTGCAACATTTTATTTTTTATTTATTTTTAAACACATTTATTAAAAAAAAAAAAAATCACACTTAAAAAAGTAAAACTCATTTTATAACAATTTACAATAAAATACTTTACAAAAAAAAAACCGACCACAAAATTGGTTAATGCATTCAAAGCCTTTCACTCAGCAGTGCTTGAGACAAGATAAAATATTTAACCATAAAAAGTTTATAATACGAGCAGCTGTACTAGTAAAAAAAAAAGAAAACATAATTTGGTGTAAGAGCCGAGAAGCCAAACAAACAGCTGTAGTTTGCAGCTCCAAAGATACCTGTAAGTGCTGCCAATATCAAAATACTAACACCAGTTGTTTTAAAAGCGAGAGAATGTAGCTCTAGGTGTGTTTGTAAACTGTACTTGCAAGAAAAGACCGGTCATTTTGCAGCACATGCATAAACAGCCTGGCTGCTACCTTCAACGCAGCATTAGTAGTGTTAGGCTACGGCCCTGGCGGCGCGTCCAGTTGTGATTCCCAGGCTGATGTGAACTGCATGACATCACCCGGTAGGTTCGCCCTCATTGGCTGAACTGCCAGGGGGCGTGGCCACAAAACTCGTCACCAGTACTGAAGACAATTTGACCGTCTTCAGGAAAAACTGGTCGTGCAGCGCGGCGGCCAAGTGTGCTATGTGGGCCCGGCCCCATTGAGGGGCGGTTCTTGTACCTGCAGGCACACCATGGCGCACGCTGCAGCAGGCACCGGGAACCTAGCCTTACATGGGACTGTAATGGACGCCACCCTGATTTCCAATGTATAGGGGAGGAGTGGTCAACTCCAGTCCTCAAAAGGCCACCAACAGGTCAGGTTTTAAGGCAACGACTGACCCACCTGTGCTGAAGCAGGGATATCCTGAAACCTGACCTGTTGGTGGCCTTTGAGGACTGGTGTTGGCCATCCCTGGTATAGAGGAACACAACAGATTGTTGAAGGTGAAAACGCTGCACCTGTATGAGGTGGAGATGAGGTAGTTTTTAATATGAACCAACAGAGCAGAAACTTCAGCTTTTATAAACAAAACTTGGCCCATTAGGAAATTCCAACACCAAAACCCAAATGTTAGGCTAGTGTGGGCGCTACGTAGGCTAGGGAAAGTATATTGAAATAGGTTTGTTTATACAGAGACCCACACAGTATACTGGGCTCTCAGATAGTATGACCAGCAATACTTTGCAGGACAGCCAATAATAGTTCTTCTTCATAGCTGGTGTAGACTTCAGCATCTGCAGCAGTTAAATCACTCCACTGACAGAAGGCTGTAACACTGCACAGGACTATACACCTACCATTAACCTATTAAGTGCCTAAACATACACACAGAGGGGACGCTACCCATCTGCTCTCTCAGCCACATGCATATGATAACATCAGGGCAGTCATTGGAAGACAAGTACAAATCACATGGCAAATTCAAGTAATGCCATGACTTAACTTAGGAGCAATGTTAGCCAGTCTGTTGAAGGCAGTGCACATTATAAAAGGCAATTTGTCACATACATAATCACAGATATATACATAAGAGGTGTTGAGCGTCAATTATATAAAAATAATCTGGACGGATATTGCAGCCGTTAGAGTGTTGACGCCTTCAGCTTAAGTTTACCAAAGCATTTCCTGTGTTTGTCAACTATACCCCTGCAGCACCTTATTGCCTCTACAGAAGCCTTTGCAAGTCCAGCACCACTACAGTTGAAGGTCTAACAATGGGCAGGAGTGGAAGAGGTTACCCCCATTGCAGCAGGAATGGCATACAAAACAAACTCTTTCCCCCGCTTGTTCCCTTTGTGTTAAATCTTTCGGAGCAGCCTGGCACACAGTGATGACAGGACAGAACACAAGCGTCGGAAACTAATTTTCCAGAAATGGAAAAACGCTACGGCTTTTGCTTTTGACGGCAGAGGCTTTTTCCACTCTGGGGCGCTTGGGGGAGGGCCCGGCGATGGCAGCAGATATGTTCTTTTTGATCTACAGGGAGGATAGAGCCGGAGAACAAAGCGAACTGTCAGAATTGTGGTTAAATTGTAGGAAGCTGCAAAATGCAAGAACTGAAACCTGTAGAGCACTTCATCACGGTTGTATTTTTTTTTAGGGCCACATAGATAATTGTGGGGGATATTTATTAATAATTGCTTGTTCATGTATAGCGTTGCAAGTTTTACGCAGCGCTTTACAGAGACATTTTGCAGGCAGAGGTCCCTGCCCCATAGAGCTTACAATCTATGTGTTTGGTGCCTGAGGCACAGGGAGATAAAGTGACTTGCCCAAGGTCACAAGGAGCCGACACCGGGAATGGAACCTGGCTCCCCTGCTTCAAACTCAGTGCCAGAGCCAGTGTCTTTACTCACTGAGCCGCTCTTCTCTAAAATATTATTTAATATTATTAAAGTGTCCTAATCTGCAGAGCTGGACAAAAAACAATGCAAAAACTGCACCAGATTAAACAAAGACGAAAGTCCCAACTGCTTTGAATGAGATGAATTTTCTATGATAAAGATAGCGCTCGTTTGCACTGGTCTTCATTTAGTTTTGCAGCTGCAAAAGTTTAGTAGAACAGATCTTTTAGAAAAGTTAATGGTGAAGTGCCATTTATTCATGAAAAGCTATATAAATCAAATAACATACAATGCACGACACCAATACACACGAACGTTCAGCCCTTACCTGTGACTTGGGTTTCCCAGCAGATTCCGCTTTCTTTCCTGGGGACAGAGTTTGGAACACAAAGTTCCTCGAGTTCCGAGGGGCGTTGGGATTCAGGTCCGACATTGCTGCCAGTTTCTGTAGGACCTCCTTCGGTTTGTTTAACAAAGAGCCAGTGATCATCTGAAAAAGGGGGACACAATTTGCCTTGCATTAGCTTCCCATACTCCTATCCATTTTTAAACAGCAGAACATGGTCTGGCCAGAAAAATAGACATGGACAGTATTAACCGCACAATAACTTGATTTCTTGTGACCTATCCTGAGCACCAAAAGGACCAGCAAAATCGATTCTGATAAAGTCGCATATGCCCATGTCTTGCATAATGTAAAGCTACATTACAATATAACATTAGTTGAGACCTCACAAAAACAGTTTCAGACAACCTGAAGTTAACATAACAGCAATTAAATATTGTGCAAGACATCTCCGGGTCATAAAACACTGGAACAAAATGATTAACCGGGCCACAGATGCTGCCCCTTTCCTCGCTGTCCCGACCTTTATGCCTTCTAACATCGAGAGAGGCGCCTCTACGGTGAAGATGTAGTTTCCTGTTGGGTATGAAATGAGCATTTACGGCCGCCAAATAAAGCGTCATGTCAGCATTGTTGGAGAAAGGACTTACCTTGGGAAAGCCGAAAGGTCTCATCACTTCAAACGGATTTCTTGGTGAAGGCTTCTTTGGTTCCTTTGTTTCTGTAGTTACTGATAAAATACACAAAATAATGTTTTTTTTATAACTGAATACCCTGAATAAAGCCTCTTGGTATTGGTGCAGTAACCAGTAACGCTTTTACAGCGGTGGTCGTAAAGTTTACATTGGTAATTATGTCTAAGTGCACTAGCAAAAACAGGTACATTCCAGAACTTGATCTACAGAATACGGAGTCCAACGCACACTGAATTCTTCATAAAAAACACGCATTATAGCAATCTCAGATATCAAACACTTAAACTGACAGCCAGGGCCTTCATTGTTAAGTTATTTTCCATATGATTACAGGAAACTGCGTGCGAAGCAAGTCAGCTAATATTGCTATGCTTATCATTTTTCTACTGTTGCAGCCGGAGCGCTCCACTTTTTACATTTTACCTCTCCTCTGGAGCACTTTCGCAGTAACCTTCCTGGCCAACTTCATGAATTCGCTGCCCTCTCCAATCTCTTCCTCTTCCTCCTTGTCAACATGACCACTTTGAGACTAGAAGACACAAAAAGGAAGGAACCGATGCATGAATGAAGCATTGGACAGGTTGTCCTGCTAGCTAAGGTCCAGTAAGGACAATAAAGGGGCCAGAAGAAAACAGGGTTAAATAGATTAGATATGTTAATTAGAAGTTAGAAGGGCCCATTTCTGTTAGAAGTTACACAGTTGTCGATGCCACAACTTCTATAGTGCGTAAAATTGTTTTTGCAATGTCACCGACTACGTGTGCAGCGTCTTTAGTTTCCAGGATATGGGGCTGGTTGCTGCACTTACAGTATTGAGGTTTCGCACCTTTTGGACCCCCGTTACGCAGTCTTATATGAAGTCACGCACCTCCGGGAATGCAGAGTTCCTGGTTTGTTAGCAAGACTAGAAATACTCTGCTTTTATATGTATCATTTATACCAGGATGGTGCTTCTTTGGACCGAAACGCCAGTGTTTTAACAGGTCTATTTGCAAAATAAATATATTTTTACGAGTGTCCAGCTTGTGCTATTGGATCTCTTGGATATTTCTGCAAGGAAGGACCCCTGCTTGCTTGCTGGAGGCACCGTATTATCTAACTTTTATGCCTTCGTATATGTGGAGTGCTCCATTATACCCGGTTTCTGTCTCAAAACACAAGGTGCCATTTGAACGTGGTGCCACAGTTTATTTTTAAACACATGCTGGTTCCCATCAAATTATTTTAGTCTTTACGGCTCCTCATCCTCTCATTATACCTCTGATGTGATCTCCTCCCCATCTGCCTCTCGAATTCACTTCTCTTCAGCATCCAGCATGGTTTGTTGATGGCGCTTTTCAATAGCTTCCAATTAAGACTCTCTAGAAGAAGCTACAGCTAGCGACCCCTACTCCAAATGTAACAGACCACTGGGACTGCAAGCCCGGTAGGGCTGCTGGTTCCTAATGTTCTCTTTCATGCTTGGTGCACCGATCCCCTGTATTGTAATACAATACCCTATATTCTGTCTTCTGCAAAGGACTGTACAATGTAAAGAATAAAATCCATGTGCACAGACAGTCACATATTGGACTACAGGTGTTCTGTACCTGTTCCCGTTGCCACTGCTCTCTCTCAAATCTTTCCTTCCTCCACTTCACCTCCGTCTCGCCCAGATCCTCATTCTCTGCCTCCTGCTCTTCCATGTCGGAGTCTCTGCGGAACATGTCCAGCTGGGAAGCATCATCTGGTGTAAAACAGAGAGTTACTAATCACTTCTGTAAACACTTTGGCAATAATTGGCTTGGGTTCAAAGCAGATTATACACTGACCTATGCATGTTCAAATCTCTTTACCATATGTGTTTAAAGAGATTGTATTCATGCAGTTTTTAGCTCACCCACGGTAAATAGTGGACACCATTGTTTTTCCAGCAAGGGTTCCTAGGAATCCCTCAAGATTCCCTGTAATTTTCAGGTCATTTAAAAATTGTACCAAATACAGAACAATTTACAATGCATCTGTTCTCAGACGTGCTATTAGAGAGTCGGGTTTCTCAGAATTTCACAATAAAATTATAGGGTTCCTTAAACAAGAAAAGGTTCAAACACATTGCTATATATATACACACACACTTTACAAAAAAAAAAAGGGCTAATCTACAACAGTGTGTTCGCAGCATAGGTTTTCACCAGTTTTATACCTAAGTTCTTCCACCTAAATTTCCTCATCCTCCCTGGACCGTCACTGTGGAGGTCTCCATCAGCGAGATAACGCTCCTGGTACAGTCGCAGCTGGCGCTGGTCTTCGTCCATGGTAACTTTCCTGCAATCCCAAATTGCAGGCAGCAAATTAGAGTATATTTGAAGGAGATGTTTTAGATGACAACAATATTAAGCTCTGCTGCATTCAATAACGTTCCATTATTTCAATACACGTCAGCCAGGGTAAATAGCAGATTATGTGATTGCCATTGAAATTAACACACATTCACGAATGAATATTGCAGTTAACTAACCATGGATGGCTTATGATATTTCGGCAGTACACCTATTAAAATGATAGACATTGATGTAGACTTTTAAGGCACCATTTTAGTGCAGACACAAACATGGCTCATTGGTGAGAAAGCGCAGATCAGATTGGGTACGAACATGTGGATTTTGTTAACTTGGTCCTGTAGCTCCTCATTGGAAGGGAGCTCTTCATCGATGGCGTCTTCCTCATACTCATCCTCGTCCCCTTCGTCTTCGTCCCCGCTGCCCAGGTCGCTTCCGGACAGCTCTGCTTCATCTTCCATGAAGTCCTGTAGCTTCCTGCAACATACAAAATTAGCTTAGTGTTGGAATCCCTTGTGAAGCACACAGAATTGTACGATGCAGGACCAGAATTAACCACAGTGGTTTTTAGCCTGGTACCCTGGGGTTATGTTGATGGATATTTTACACTTTAAAAGTATGAATATTATCTCATATCAGCAAAATAAATGAGAGATTCTGTGGCTCTTGGCTTTAACCAAGGGTCAACCTAAAAATCGCTCTTCTGTAGCAATAATGCCACAATATATATATATATATATATATATATATATATATATATATATATATATTAAGAGATGTACTCATGTAATAAAGTTAAAGTGTTCATTGTGACTGTAGAAATGGTTCTGTTCTGTTCTGCTCTTAACTCCCTTTCCCCCCTCCATACCCAGATAAAACTAGGGAGAACCTGAAGTCGAAACGCCATGAGCAATTCTAGTATACCTACCTATACTAGTCAAAGGCCATCTTAAAATAAATTCATATTGTTCCCTGACTGTATACCATGATGTGGATCACATTACTATGTAAAAACCTAATTTTGACTTGAGTCTTTTCCACTAATACAAAAAAAAAAAAAAAAAAAAAAAAAAAGAAGAAGATAGAGATATATAAGATTCTGCTTGTTCAGATTAGATATATCATTTGGAACATCACATTAAAAAACAAAATTATATACACACCTAATTTTTTTTATTTTATTAATATATATATATTATATATAAATATATATTAATAATAATTAGAAGTATATATTAGAATGTGATGTTCCAAATTATATATAAAAATCTGCTTGTTCAGATTAAAAACCTAAGTTTACGACAGCAGTAAAACATTTCAATGCATGGGATAAGTACCATGTTTCAACGGAAACCCAATACATTTTCAGGGGTTCCACAGTTTGCAACAGGTTGAAACTGACTGCTCAGTCCAGGAATTATAAATGCCCTTTATTATTCACTCATTTACAGCCCGATATGTTTGGCTCAGACCCCGACATTGAATCACTGATGCAGAAAAGGCTTCACAACGCGTACAAATCCCACTTACAGCTTTCTCTTCTTCCCTTGTCTTTGCCTCAGGATCTCCTCCTCATCATCTTCATCAACTGAGGCTTCCTTTTCTTCGTTCTCACCCCTCTCCCTTTCTTCTTCCTGTGTTACAAGCAGCAACATTGGCATAATGATTAAACAGATTACAGATATTGGAGATCATCAGCTGCAAACATGGCCTGAACATGCAAGGTGTTTGCAAAGGATATTTATTTGCACAGCAAATACACATGTAGGTATCTACAGTATTTAATGCATCTAACACACGCACACACAAAATGCAGCGGGAAAGACAGCAGCAATATCCTTCCCTGCTCAGGAACAGCCAATGAAAACATGCCCACATTTCATAAACTATGGTTCCCACTTTAAAAAAAAAAAATATATATATATACAGGCATACCCCACATTAACGTACGCAATGGGACCATAGCATGTATGTAAAGTGAAAATGTACTTAAAGTGAAGCACTACCTTTTCCCCCACTTATCGATGCATGTACTGTACTGCAAACATCGTATACGTGCATAACTGATGTAAATAATGCATTTGTAACAGGCTCTATAGTCTCCCCGCGCTTGCGCACAGCTGCGGTACAGGTAGGGAGCCGGTATTGCTGTTCAGGACGTGCTGACAGGCGCATGCGTGAGCTGCCGTTTCCCTATTAGGCGATATGTCCTTACTCGCGGGTGTACTTAAAGTGAGTGTCCTTAAAGCGGGGTATATATATATATATATATATATATATGTATATATGTATGTATGTATGTATGTATGTATGTATGTATGTATATACGTATATATATATATATATATATATATATATATATAGCTACAAGTTCCACTTAATCAGACCACTATTGTAAGTGAAGTGAAAATGTGTGAATATTTAGAAATGGTGCAATAAACAAATGTTACAATATAGTGTTACTCAGCAGTGTTACTATTAACTAATAAAAACAGCCTAAAACGTACCTGGTTTTCTCTGGAAACCAGATCTGATACTAGAAGTCAAAAAGACTTCTATGGCGCTCGGACAATAATTTTATGAGATCAAACCCTTTCCAAATGAATTTCTTGGAAATACATTCCGTTGTTCCAATCCGCTTTGCCGTGACTGCTTCCATATTTCCTGCTAGCATTGCATGCAGTTTTGAAAAACAAAAAAGGGGGAAAAGTGCCACAATAGTATGTTACCCGTAAATAACCATCACTAATATATAGTGGAATAACCTTGTGAAGGCCAAATGGTGTAATCACAGGATTATTTGAATATTGGATTATTACAAATACACACATAAAAAAAACCAATGGTTCCATCGGCATGATGTTGGGTATATGCCTTCTCCGTGTTGGTAAAAATTTGGAATCCTACTCGTTGCTAGGACATGAGCCTAGTACATCAGGGGGGCGCAAACTTTTTTCCCTGCGCCCCCCTGCCGGCGATCCCCTCACTCCCGCGCCCCCCCTAACCCTCACTTACCCGCGCTCCGGCGTCATGACGTCACGTTGCCATAGCAACGTGACGTCACATGACCTCACGGAGTCATTTTGACGCCGCGTTGCCATGGCGACGCAGGAAGGAAGCCGCCGGAGCCTAGGTGAGTAAAGGTTTACAGAGGCCCTGCAGCTCCCCGGCACTTAATTTAAGTGCCTGCGGGAAGCGCGGGGCCTCTGTAAACCCCGCGCCCCCCCGCCGGCAGTCTCGCGTCCCCCATGGGGGTCGCGCCCCCCAGTTTGCGCACCGCTGTAGTACAAAGCAGTCTTGCTGTGGTATTCCCCCGTCGGTCTGGCGATGTCGGGGGACACTTGTTGATGCCGCCGTATGTCTCCGCTTTGCTATCCACTTTCTCCAGCTATACTCACTGCTCACACAGCTGGTGCGATGAGCAAGGAGACACGGAACCGGCTGCTCTACTTCACCTGCTTCTCTGAGCACGTTAGTTGGTCAGTCCCCTCGACTGACGCCGAACAACATCAGCTGTGGGGATACCACCGGGCTCCTCAGTCTAGATAAACCCTACGGGTTTCAAGACTTTAGGAGTCTCTTCTTCAGGGGTGCTATACTTCCTCACTGCTCAGCTAGTATTTATCAGACCCGGCTCAAATTGTCCAAGAATTGTGTGGTCTCCTATGATTGGACCGTCAGCAAATTAATTAGTGTCCACATGTTCATAGGAAAAGCCCAGTCTGTTCGCATGAATCAGCTCTTATTGTAAACACATAGTGCAAATCACAGTATATAAAATATATATTCTAGAAGAACTTGTAATATATTGGATAACCATATTTCAAAGGGATATGAATACCTGGGATAGGGTTACTAAGATGCTATGGATAGTTTGGATACTTAATAGGGCCCAATATTGAATTCGATCTGGCGGCTTTTCTCAGAGTAGGTTCACCTAAGTATATCCATGATACCTATGATATGTTGGTGGATTTTTTCATTTTTATTTCATATGATGTGCGTCCCACCACTTGCATGGCTATTAATAGAATACAAGTGTCTATATATGAATTCATACACATGTAATCTTTTGGATGTGTGTGTATTTACACAATTCATTATTAAAGTTTATGTATTTGAATGTATTTATTATTTAAATTCATTTCAGATTAGTATTAGTTGAGTTACATGATTTATATACATTCACTTACACATGACAACATTTTGATATTGATTTATTTTTGAAGATACAGTACATGCAATATGTATGTATATGTATAATTGTATATATAATATGCATTTAGAACTGTCACTATGTATTCATGGATAAATTATGGTATTTATATGCATGTTTACAAGTATGAACCTAGAGAGCAATATAGAACAAGTCCAGAAAACCAGTGCTACAGAACTTCTGAAGAATGTGTACGTGTGTACACACACACACACGTTTAGTAGATGGTATGTTATAATATTGTCACTCGTCCCAAATGGGGATTTATGGATAATAGGGACAGAAATAGCCTGTTAGACTGGTCTGACCTGTTCTCCATCTCACTTATATGGAGTAACCACAGTGTGTGTAAAGCTGGTCACAATATATATGATAGAACACGGATGATGGGGAACAACTTTTAATGTTGAGTAGTACTCACGGCATATAAACGATTCTCGACTCCTTTTGGCGTGCTACCAGCAATGAAATAGCAGTTTTGTAGTCCCAAGATGGGGTCAGCGGAGCAAAGCAGCAAGGACAGGAGAAATTGAGCTCAGCACATCAAAAAAGTTTTAACGGTGACATAAGGGATGGGAGGGCATCAGGTAATTGACGTTTTTCACGCTTGTTCGGCTCTTTGACAAAGCACCTAACAAGGGCGAAACGCATCAGTTACCTGTTGCCCACCCATCCCTGTCACCTATAACAATTTTTCCTGTCCTTGCTGCTGTGCACCGCTGACCCTATCTGACCCTATCTTGTAACTACAAAAAAACAAAATTAGTATGAACCATTTGAGTCCATTGTAATGACATTTGGACTACAAAATTTGGATCATTAAATAAGGCATGTATGGTATGTGAAGTGAAGAGATTCACTCGAGTCTAACATTAACATACTCCAATTTAGTAACATGTTATACCATGCATACAAGTTACATTTCCTCCTATAAAGTATCCAAACTATCAATAGCATCTTAGTAACCCTGTCCCTAGTATTGCTATCCCTTTGAAATTGGGTTATCTAATATATTACAAGTTCTTGTAGAATATATATTTTATATACTGTGATTGCACTATGTGTTTACAATAAGAGCTGATTCATGCAAAGAGACTGGGCTTTTCCTATGAACATGTGGACACTAATTAATTTGCTGACGGTCCAATCATAGGAGCCCACAATTCTTGGCTGTGTGCGCAGTGACATCACCTGGAGGTGCCGATCAGCTGGAGAAAGTGGACGGCTAAGCGATGACTTACGGCGGCATCAACTCGTGTCCCGACATCGCCAGACCGACTGGGGAACACCACAGCAAGAGTGCTATGTACTAGGCTCACGTCCAGCGACATCTAGTGAGTAGGATTCCAATTTTTACCAACACGGAAAAGCCATATACCGAACATCATGCTGATGTATCCATTGGTTTTTTTATTTGGAATAATCCAATATTAAAATAATCCTGTGATTGGCCTTCACAAGGTTATTCCACTATATGTTAGTGATAGTTATCTACGGGTAAATACACTATTGCGGCACTTTCTCCCCATTTTTGTTTCCATCTGCATATTTCCTGCTAGCATTGCCTGCAGTTTTGAAAAACCAGTCACGGCAAAGCGGATTGGAACAACAGAGTGGATTTCCAAGAAATTCGTTTGGAAAGGGTTTGATCTCAATCATTGTCCTAGCGCCATAGAAGTCTTTTTGCCTTCCACTACTGCAAGTGCTTTTTAACGTTTGCGGCTAGTGGCCAGCAATGCATTGCTAGCATGTCTTCTAATGTAGAAATGTTCTATGTTTACGGCATTGCCCTCAATACACAGCTAAATTCACATAAGACACTTGTTCTCCAACAAGACTACCCCACCATTTATTTCCCCTGGGATCGTGCATCTCGAATTCCATCAACCTTTAACATTTTCTCAAGTCCATGAAGACTGCCGGATTGCAGCGCACTCACCTCTTCGCTGTCTGATCCATCGTCTGGTAGGAGCTGGAAGTCCCCAAACTCCTCTTCCTCCTCCTCCTCCTCCTCATCTTCTCTGTGAAAAGACATGTGATACAGGTTACCAAATGCCAACCCTGTCCCAAGTGTGACCGTTTGAATGTACATCTTAGGTCTGCGGCAGTGCAGTTACCTGTCTGTAGGGAAGGAACCTGAACACAGGGCTAATGCTTCAGCCATGGGGTCATTCTTGTCAGTCTCCCGGTGATGCTTTGAGGAGGCTGAAGAATCTAGAGTTGAACAATCGGCTGCACAAGACAAAAATTACAAGTGATTAGATGTATCTGGCACATAAGGTTTTCAAGCAAGAGAAATGGAATTATTAATAATGTAGACTTATAAAAAAGTTGCATACAGTACATTCAGTAAACATATGTCCATCCATTAGAAACGACAAGATGGAGGTAAGGTAAGAAAGTGGTATAAAAGTAGATTTGGAGTGCGTCAAAAACAACATTTTAATAGTATGGCACATCCAAGTCACGCGAGTTGAATGAAGCATGATTTGCAAACATTCCCTTTACCATAGCACAGCTCTAACCACAAGCTAGTACATCACAATACAACACCAAGGAAGATGAGATTTCCAACAGTGACACAGAAACCTAGAAGATAAGATCCAGTTGGCCCACCTAGTCTGCTCAATTTCGTATCGGTAGTAAAACCTCAGAACCCATTTTATCCTTGAGTCTATCCTAAGCATTGTTGAATTTCCTTACTATATAGTGGCATCCAACACCTGGGATGGGAGGCTATTCCACAAATCCACCACCACCGTGAAGTACTACCTCACATTTTGTCCTGAGCCTCCCATTGCCCGGCTTCAGCGCATGACATCTTGTTCTAGGACTCCTTTCTCAGAAATAGGCTTAACACTTACACCTTGTTGAAACGCTTGATCTATTTTAAAGTCTCAATCCTTGTCCCTCCCTCTCCCCTTCAAGCTGTACAATGTTGAATGGTTAATACAAAACGACATGAAGACCCTGAAAATATGAGGACAGCCCGATTTACCTTGAGACACAAATTTCCCTGAACACAGCCCCAGCAGCTCTTCCATGTCCTCTTTCTTGGCTCCAGCAGCTTGAGTGCCATTAGACAGGCAGGCTTTAAACTGTCCTGAGCACAAGTCTAGCAGCTCGTCCATATTGGTATCCATAGCATTCTCGTCCATGGTATCCAGTGCCAGCCGGTGCTTGGCAGAATTGTACTTACTCCTGTGGTGGCCAACGTTCAGAAACCTTCAACAAAAGGACGTGGTCATTTTAGAGCTTTGCAAACGGTCCTTTTTATATAGGGTCATTTTCTTAATGGCTTACATCACCCAGTGCTCTCCAATCCCACACCAACAGTAACTTGCTCCATGTTAAACAATGATGTTATCAAGTTGCCGTCCTACTTCGCAAATGATAACCCTTTCAGAGCCAGTGCGGCACCAAGAGTTTAATGAAACCAGCCACTAAGCCCCTTCTCTATCACTTTTCAACACGTGTCATTTTTCTGTGTTAATTCCCGCGCTGGCCATTATTTACATAGCTGAGAGATAGATCATATTGTGGGTGGCACCTAATGAAGGAGACGATACCCCGAAACATTATGCCTTGCCTCACCAAGGGTATATTGTAACTGCCTGTATCTTTATTTTTTAAATTTTGCTTCTAGATTAATTGCTTTTGGCTCATTTGTATTATATATTTTTTTCCCATTGTGTTGTCTATAATCTATTTCTTTGCAATGTTATTCTTGGTGTGCAGAACACAAAACCCCAGCAAGCTCTTTTTGGGAACCCCTGAGCCCCCACAAAATATATGTATGTATTTAAGTGTCAAAATGGAGTGCTATTGAGCGTGGCATATGTATACAACAGACGACAGAGAAGCCCAATGGTACATCCAACATGTCAGAAATACACAGTAAAATACTTATATATTCTCTTGAAAAAGGGTCATTTAGTTTAACCCTTTGGCCCAAAAAGAGCATGCTGGGGTTTTGTGTTCTGTTAATCTATTCTCAGCTGTTGGGGGTTGGTGGCTCCTCCTTCCCAGGTTCTAAGCCCGCCCCTCCCCTCTTCCCAAGTTAGTAGTTTCATTCTACTGGATATAGATCCAATGTGGTCTTTCTCCCTCCTAATAGAGGTAAATGAGAATTTTAATCCTAATAGAGGTATATTAGTATTTTATCTGGTAGTGTTAGGACTTGCGAACGGGTGTCTGCCTTGTCGTGGCTCACAGGCTTACAACGCTTTGGCCAAAGGGTTAAACTAAATGACCCTTTTTCAAGAGAATATATAAGTATTTTACTGTGTATTTCTGTCATTTTGGATGTAGCATTGGGCTTCTCTGTCGTCTGTTGTATTCTTGGTGTGCAGTATCTTTTCTTAAGAAATCTAACAGGGTATACAACACACAGATTTTTTCTTTTAGGAGAAATTGGAGGCTCATTTTTAACTGTGCAAACAACACGGCAGCAACTCTAAAGTGGCATTTACTAGAGATCAGTAATACAAACTACAGGATGATTTCCCCAATTACATTGTGAAGGAACAGCAGTGGGAATCTGTACAAATTGGGGATTGCACTTAACCCTTTCACAGAGGCAGAATTGCAAACAACGCGACAGAGTAAAAACATTTTTTTTGCTCGAGCATAGTTAAGATGCATAATGGTATATTAATCTCTCTCCGATCTTTCAAGCAAATCCAGTTGTAATCTAGAAACGAAGATGCATCAAATTTGCCTGTGTTCACCCGTGTCTCACCCATCAGCATCAAGCAGCTGGCTCTGAGTGTCGTCTTCCAAAGAGAACCGAAACCGAGAGTCCCCAGAACAGAGGTAGGAGTTTTTGGGCTCAGGGGAGGCATTGTACAGGTCCTGGGAGTCTTCCACAGGAAGAGACGGTTCAGACATCTTCCCGGAACTCTAAGACAGATAATACAGAAATCAGTCATTTAAAAGCAATGTCCAATCCACTACATACACTTGGACATAAAAGCCAGGATGCTTCTGACCAGCCCGTGGGTCGGGAAGTGAGACATACAATCAATCTGTTCCACAACAGGCTCTTGGAAGTACCTACTGGTTATTTTCTTTTACCACTGGCTGCAAGTTACTCAGTAGAGCAGAAGATTATTTTATGTATTTTTTCCTTGTGTATGCTGCATAGCCTGTCTATTTGGTAAAGCCTGTCTTTTGCACCACTAGCAATTTGCTAGCCATTTTTGGTTATTTTTTTGCTCTGAATAATGTTTCACTTTGTATCCTTCATAAAATTGTTTTACCAGGAAGTAATACATTGAGAGTTACCTTTTTGCCCCCAAGTATGTCCTGGGCACAGAGTTATGACAATACATTTTTACTCTGTAAATTTATCAACATATAGAAGGAGCAGCTCGGTGAGTAAATGCACTGAGCAGGGGAACTTGGTTCCATTCCGGTGTCGGCTCCTTGTGACCTTGTGTCACTTTATCTCTCTGTGCCTCAGGCACCAAAAAGATAGATTGTAAGCTCTACGGGGCAGGGACTGTCTGCAAAATTTCTCTGTAAAGCGCTACGTAAAACTAGCAGGGCTATGTAAAACTAGCAGCGCTATACAAGAACAAACAATTATTATTATTATTATGTAGAGTTAGTGACCATAGGTACTATGGGGTATGCAAGTTACAGACAATATTACAATGTGAGACAGCCAAAGTCTTGAAAGAACGCAAGACTGTAGGCGGCTTTGAATCTCTCCAGACGCGATGTGCACGGTAAAGGACCGAGGAGCGACCGGATTCCTTGTTGAACCGTGAACAGTCACGAACAGTAGTGTAGTATACCACTATATGAACTCACCTTGGATGCAGAGCTGAGGAAGCTCGCTCTGAAAAGTCCTGGAGATGGGGAGCGAAAACCGCCCATACTGCAGTGGATAGCCCCACGTGCTGTCTTGTTACATGGCTGGTAGGAAGGGATCATTGAGCCAACCAGCTCAAAGCTGCTATTGTGGCTGTTTTCCTTTGTCAGCTGAGGTAAAGAATCATCATCTTCTGCTAGAATACAAATAATTGAATTACTGTTAATAGCGGTGCATTTTCATAACAAAAACAAAACCTCTTCAACATACTAAATAAAGTCTTCAGCTATAAGAAGGGGCAATGTCCTGCAGACCAAGCAATATCCTACGTGGTTTTCTTTTTTTTTTTTTAAATAAATCAGTTCTGTACTATGTATATGTACTGTTCTGTACTGAGAAAATACTTCTAGTATTTTGTTATTTAAAAACAACTCTTAAAGACATTTTTAATGTATTAATGTATTATAATGTAACAAGCATTTTTTTTTCTATAGTAATCATTTACAAAGTCACATCCCCCTCCTCTTCGGAAACAGGCTCTGACACCCCTTTTTGAGCCCTGCAACAATTATATCAAGTCACTGCCTGGTCACATGATTTCCCCCCCCCCCCAGAACTTTGCATCTTTGGCTCTTCTGCTGCACCAACAGCCATTTAATGAATCCCCGAGCCGAATCTTCACTGATCAATCACAGGAGAACGGATCGATCTGCAATTTAGCTAATTACTTATCATTGTGTGGATTGTATTGATGCACATATTAAAAGGGGATTATTTTTTTTTTTTAAACAGCTTGGATTGCTGCTTTAAAACCTAAACATCTGTGTTAACCCTACTACACAAGACTTTTCCAAACCTTCACTTCTTATTAAAGTTAAAAACGTCACTATTGCAGGTGTATTGTTAAAAGCATTACATAATGCAAATATTTTACCATGACACACTGAGCGAGCTTATTAACCTGCATGTTTTCTATATTGCAAACATACTGCACACAAAACGGCTGTGAGCTGTTGTGTGTGTAAACTAGACCAGGAGTGCGCAAACTGGGGGGGCGCAGGCGGTCGCAGAGGCCCCACGCTCTTCCCAGATGCATTCAAGTTAAATGCCGGGAGACTACACGAGGCCTCTGCAACCTCAGCTTACCAGGATTCAGTAGGCTTCTGCACGCGTCGCCAAATGACGCCACAAGGTCATGTGATGTGCGCGTCTCCATTGTAACGCACTTCAAATGCCACTGCGTGGGACACGCGACGTCACATGACCCGCGGCGTCGTTTGACGCCGAGTCACAGGAAAGGGGGGGGGGGAGGGGCGAGCGCAGCTCAGAAACTGTGCACCCCTGAACTAGACTCATTTTCTGTACATTTGTTGAGTGCAACCATAACAACCCATTATTCAAACTTTTTTTTTTTCCCCAAGACAACACCTAAGCAGCTTCTGAGCACGTTGTAAACTTAATTCACCTTTTGCTTTGTCCAGAGTAAAATCACGGCGAAACATTTACCTAGTTTGCAGTCTCTCTTGCATGCGCCTCGGTCGTTCTCAATTTTATCCGCAAGGAAATCTCTGCAAATTTTGAGATAAAGCTGGATTAAAACACGGCCTTGCAAATGCATTTGAAATCATAGCAAACATAATATATTTGAAAAATATCTATGAAGCTCGATCACTTCGAAAACATTGTTCAGAATGTATTCCAACTACTTAAAAGCGGTGTAAATGCAGCGCCCTTAAGATAGATAAAAACAGTGGATATACATATTGTTATTCAAACCGATTTATACTGCATTTACCTTCAACATCAAAGGTATTTGTGATATTTATTTTGGTGCCATCCCCTGGCACAGGGGGGTGCACAAACTTTTTGCCTTGCGCCCCCCTGCCTTCTCTCCCCCACTGCTCTGGAAGAGCGTTGGGTCTCTGTAAGCGTCGCCCCCCAAAAAATCTCATGCCTCCAAGCCCTGGCAGATCCCATTACCATTTCACAACCTACTCTTTCCATATACTGGTCTGTGTTTTTGGATCATTTTAATTAGGACCTCATCAGATTGACAATGTCTAGTCGCAGGCCAAGAGAAACCATGCAAAGAAAAAAATATTTTTACTTCTACATACAGCAAAAGAATTAGCTATGAAGGGTGTCATCTTGGATTAGAAGCAGTGGGAAGAAGCATCACATGAAATAAATGACTGTTCCTCCCTCCTATAATGGTGTATGGAGAGGAAGGAGGAATGAAGGGTCTTGGCAACTAATCGTTGCGGAGGGGTACATATTTTGATAACACTGCTCAAAACGTATTACAACTTATAGCCATCTGCAGTAAAACTAAAACTGACTCACCCCATCTTTGTAGAATTGTCCTTAAACAGCATCAGGCTTGACTCTGTTGCTACAGGTGTTGGCACAGGGATTGTAACTTCAGTCTTATTTTGTCCCAATTCTTCATCTGCTGCTTTGTCTTCTGTATCTTCCTCATTGTCATCTTCCTCCCCAAGGAGATACTCTACAGTCTGGAGAGTAACAGCATAAATGAGGGACCATGAATTACACTGTTCAAGATGCATTAAACCCCCTTTTGTTGCCAAAGATAGACAATTTCAATTCTGCACCCAGCAACAATTACCTCAGCATCTCCTTCCTCTTCTGACTCATCTGTCATTTCTTCTTCCTCCTCCTCCTCCTCCTCCTCATCTTCAAACCCGTCTTCGTTATCCAACTTAAACAGAGCCTGTCGCTTATGACGCTCCTCTGTGCGACGCACTTTCATTGCTGCCTGGAGCTTGGCCTTGAGCACTTGGAGCTTCTCACCTGGACACACAACAGGGCAATGCACTTTTCAGGTCACCTTGGGGCCGATTTGAAAGCATGCAACATTCATGTGGATGTATGAGGTGCAACATACAAGAGGTGCCCTTATAGCATACACCTAAATATGAACAAGCAAATCCAGTCTATTAACCTTGATGGCAGAAAACCCAAAATAGGTCACCATCCAAAAAACCCTTATTAGCCCAATCAGTGCCTGCTGAAGCATATATTGGTTCATACCTGATGGATTTCAGTGGACCTAAAACCTTGTACTATTTTTACAAGAATGGCTAATATGACATCACCCTTAACTACTCCAGCCGGGAAAAGTCCCATACACAACGTTTCATCCCCGTGAAGAGACCTAGGGGGCCCACAGCACACCATACCTGGCTTATCGTGAACTTTTCCCTCCAGTTTTTCTGCAGCCACAGTGACGGGCACCACATCCAACTTCAGCTCCTCATTTCCTTCTGCTGTGGTTTCCTTGCGCACAATGTTGAGGTTCACTTTCCTCTCGCCTGTAAACTTGGCCTTATGTCGAGTGTGCTTCAGGAAACGCTCCTTCAGGGCTTCCAGTTCTGTGCCAAAACAAAAGCACTTACAGAAGCAGCTCACACCAGGCTCACCGACAACACTGGGACGTGCCTTTATTTTTTTTTTAGAAAGCAAAATATGGTGGTACTGCCGCTTTAACAGCAACTGTGCTCAATTTACCACCTGGCCACTGCCAGTTTCTCATTTAAAAAATAAAAGTGCTGTAAAGGTTACACCCTTTGAGTACCGAAAAACAGTAAAGAAAAGTGTGTGTGCGTGCACAAATACAAAAAAAATACACACCAATTTTGATGGGGTGTCATCTTGCGTTTGAGGGCAGTGGGAAGAATCATCAGATTCAAAATATGAGAACCCCTTCCTACTTGGTGTATGGAGAGGTAAAGGAGGCAATATGGGCGAGGGCAACTAATTATTAGGGGGGGGGGGGTACAGAGGGCCATATTTACAAAGCAGCTTTCTGATACCTTCCAGCACTAGGAGACAACGTACAGCCTATTCGAGTCACTTCAGCACCGGAAGATATTGTATGGTGAAAGGCTGCTTAGCAAGTATGGGCCATGTTTTCAGATAGTTGCTGTCTAGGCAAATAGTGTTTTGTCTTACTCAGCAATACTTTACATTGCTATATTTCTAAGACCGCACCGAACAGGACGCGCCACTTGAAAATCCATATAATGTTACAGGTCTGAAGTGGGGAACAAAATACCCGGTTGGATCAGCACTCGGTAATAGAGAAAAACAAAAACAGAAAAAAATACACGAACGGCCAGGGAGCCTTGAAACATTCCTCATTGTGCTGGGGTAACAAGGTCTGCAGACCCGTCTTGCTTTCTGTATTTTTCTGTACATTAAAGAATAAATCTAGTTGATACCAAAGGAACCCGCGAGTCTATTTTCTCTCTATTCTTTATCCTTTTCTCTTTTACCAAGTTCTGATCCAATCCGGTATTTTATTACATGCGCCAGCGGTATGGACACAGGATCATAGCACCTGTTGATGTTGCTAGATCACTAGTGTAAGTGCTACCATTTTCTTTTTTTATCATTGACGTAGTGAACAAACATAGGTCAGAGTTTAAATCCATCAGAAGAATAGTCCCAAATAGAATTAAGAATACCTTTATTTGGTTCTGGCTCATCAAAGTTGATAAACGAGCCATCATCTGGGCAGAGACGAGGCTTGAGGGACAGGTCCACACCGAGTGCACGCAGTTTTTCCAGCTTGGATTGCTTGGCTTTGTGTTGTGTTGATACAGTGAACGCGGAGGTCTGTGCAGAGGTCTGGCTCTCATCGCAGTGCTGCTCGGAGAACACTCTCTCAGGCTGGGTATCCAGGATAGCACTAATCGTGTTTCTAGCATACTCTTCACCCCTCTGATCAGAGTCTTCCTGACCCAAAGATTCTTTACAAGGAAATGGGCTTGCAGTCATTTCTGGGCCATCAATGGTGTGGGTGTATTCACTCTCTCCATTAGCATGCGCTTCCTTTAACACGTCACCATGGACAGCAGACTGGGAACCCTCAGGACCTTGGAGGGGAAGCTCTTGATCAATGTTTGATTCAGTTGGAGCAGAGTCACACGTTTGGTTCTCAGTGCAGTGTGTGTCCCTAGTGTCCATTATTTCTTCTGTATTGCATGGCTGATACTTTGTTGATCTGCAAAAAGGGAGTTAACATTTCAGCCCAACTGATGTGACCGTACAATTATTACACACTGTATCGCTAATCTATGCATGTTTATTTTATTTTGATCTTGCGGACGACATTCAGAACTCTTAACAGAAAACACAATAAAATACAGGGAATTATTTTCATGCTTCCTTTTTGAACTTGGGCAACCTAAAAAGTGGCAGAACGAAGAAGAGCTAAGAGTGTCTCTACAATTCACAATTAACACTTCAATAAATCCTTAATTCTATGGCAAGCACATTACATATCCCTTATGTATACATACAGTGGGTCAAATAAAAATGTATTCCAACATAAAAACAAGCAGACTTAGAAGTTACAGAAAGAAGGAGCAGAACGTTTTACTTAATCAACTGCATGGCGCTCCCTTGGCAAGCCGGCCTTGGACGACGCTTATAAAAGTCATGGATAGTTTTGGGTTCAGGCAAGTGGTACGGCAAAGACACAGATGACGCTAGAAGAGAAAAGAGGATGGTGCACACTTCTGCAGATGATGCAATAAAGGCCCCAATAAAAAAAAAGTCTAGACTAGTGTTTTTTGTTTTAAAATATTAAAAACTGTTCATGTCTGAAGGGAGGAACATTATTCCCCCTGGATGGTAATGTCCGAGAAAGCAATGCAAACTTTGACAGGATTTTATAATTCCCACCTTACCCCGGATGAGTCTCTGTGTCTCACTGTGCAGCTGTTTCATAGCTTCTTTGCTAATCCGTGCTGCTTTTCTCTCCTTACAAATAAAAACAAAGAGGTGAATTGCATTAAAGCAGAACTGCACGTTCTCCAATCTAGAGGAGTATGACTGTGGGTTTGCAACAGCCTACGTTTCTAGTTAAGGTGAAAAAAAACCACAGCAACCTACAAGTTGAATCGTTAGCCCCTACTGCCCAGTCATCGTGATCAAGAAACCACTATGGAGAACAACCTCTTTGTATAATTATTATGGCTTAGTGAGGTTGGGTACCATGCAACATCAGAAAATAATATTCAGCTTTGTGAGGGTGGAAGTGTAGACATCCTCTGTAGCATTGTTCTCTTGCAAGACAACCAAAACATCCACTTTTAAATATTAACTGTTGCTTTCAACTGAATACTTAAAACCCATTATTTCACATTGCCGGTCTTTCAAACACGATTTTTTTTTTTGTAAATCAAGATCAGCTATAGAACAAGGGTATAAACCCTCTGATGCAGAAAAAAGTGAGGGATTGCTAGTATACACACATACCTTTCTTTTCTCTCCCTTATCTTCTCTCTCCTCAAACTCATGTTGATACTCTGCACCTTCATCATCCTCTGATTTAAGCTGGCAGAAAGGGAGAACATATTGATACTCTTACTGGTGTTGTCAAACGCCATCTGAAGTACTCTCATTTTAATATCTTGCAATCCGTTTAATGCACCTATAGTTCTCTTACACGGCCTTTACTTTCCTGTGATTTAGGCATGAAAAGCCAGATTTTTAAGCAATTCAAAGTAATCTACGCATCGGGGCTGAAACGGGGGGGGGGTTCTGCCCGGCGGGTTTATTCAGTTTTACATTACAGTAACGTATGCTACTGTGTGTACAACACCGCCCACCAACAGAAGTCCCCGTGCTTCTGAATGCACGTGTAAATTATCTGTACACACTTATTAAAATTAGAATTAGTGTTAAGTGCGTTTATATAGAGCCTTAGACACAGCCCTTCACAAAATAGTGCACTCGACATGAAAGATAACATTGCGATATGGGAATCTATATAGCCAAAACATAATCCCAGATGCATCCAGAGATTCAGAGAAAGGACATCATGAGGTGCAAGATCAAAGGTAAGTGTTTGAAAATGGAAGAGAAATCGTGATTTAAAATTGTAGGAAAACACACAAGGGTCTGAAATTAAGCAGTCAATATATATTGCTCAAAATGATACATACCGAGTGTTTCTTTAGCTTTTCCTTCACGTTGGCTCTGATGGCATCTAGGGACTCCTCTACCTCAGATGCATCACTCTCCTCCCCCACTTCCGTCTCAAAGAGATCCCCATCAGCCAGAAGGCAGCCGCTGTCATTCAAAGGAGGCCTCTTTTCCTCCTCCTCCTCCTCATGCGCCTAGGAAACCAGAAGTGTTTAGAGGAAAAGCTGCCGGTCATCAAGTTAACCTGCACTTTCCCCAAAAACATGTTTAAAAAGGGATGAAAGCTTTGCAAACAATGCAAGAACTTCTGGGAGAAAAAAAAAAAGCAACATATTTTTTTTTTAACTGAACACATTACTTAATAATTACACATGAAATATTGTCAAATATGGGCTGATTAAAATTCCAGGTTCTTTCAGAGAAACGGGTACCCATGCTTATAGCTGGAATTATTATTTTTTTTGAAAGGCTTATCAAATGCAAGTAAATGTTTCTAGAATAAAAATATTGTAGACAGAAAAGAAAGAAAATGTGGATGTTTTGATGAAGACTAAGCAGACACCTGAAGGAAAATCCGCTTTCTAAATACCACAAGTTTTCAACTATGTCCAACTTTATGCAGCAATTCTAACACACACACACACACACACACACACACACACAGGAAAAGATAAATGGACACTGGTACCTTGGATTTTTGCTTCTTGTCCTTTAACTTTTTGACCGCTCTCATTTTCTTCTCTTCTTTTTCCATCCTTCGCTTTGACTTACTCTTGACTTTCTCATCATTACTGCCAGCCTGTTTCTTAGAGGACTTATGGGCTTTCTTCTCCTTGATTACAGGGTGGTCCTTCTGAGAGTCCAACTCTGGCTTGTCCTGGTCAGACGAAGGCCTGGTGATCCTTTCCATGTCATCCTTATTTAAAGTCTCCTCTGCTTCGCTCTCATCGCTGTCCAACAATGCATAGCGGATACGTCGGGGCTTCCCTCTGGGGGTTAAAGTATTCTCCTTGATTTCATCTTCACTTCCCATATTCACTTCTGCACCGACGGTAACAGTGCTCACCTCCCCCTCTGCTTCACAGTCACTTTCTTCAAGTATTTTCTTGTTTTTTGACTTCTTACCAACACAGATTTCCTCGTCAGAATCTGTTTGGAGAGAAATACCATATTCTTCAAGCCACATTTTGAAGGTGTATAGAAATAGCATCTATGACTATGCTTAATGTTATTAATTCAAAAAGGACTCAATCTAATTTCCTAAAGGAAATATTAGTTTCATTAAAAATAAGGTTTTCTGCTTAGACCAAAAAAATTCAAACCAAAATAATTTGGTCACAAAATGAGTCTATTGAGTACAAAAATTGACAACAAATGTCATTATAAACATATTGTTAATACCCACTGAACAAATACACATTGAAAAAACAGACATCCTACATAAAATATGGTGTCAGGAATGTTAAAGACAACATAAATATATAAACAAGTCAAATCGTCAATTAAGTATCACATCTGCTGCATAATTGTAAAAATAATATGGATGGTAAAACTGTGAGCCCCCAGTCTCGGTTTGATAAATAATTTCTATAAATACAGGAATCGAGGGGGTGGGGGGGAGAAAGTTGCAGATGTTTATCCAAGCAAAACGGCCAGTGGCAGATACTGAGCACCAATGCCTGTTGAGGAAATGAGGGGCAAGTTTAATGCCAACAACCTAGAAAAGTGAGGTTTGCCTCTCCCCTTTCTACCCTGTGACCAGTGATATCACCATAGGAACCACAAAAGGTATATATAGACCTTTGCTCTGGAAGCAGGTTCTTCAGAGTTCTGACTGGTGCCCTCAAGGCAAATCCCGTATATAGAGTTTCTATGTATATAGTCTGCAGCTAGCATGTCTGTCACTGTTTATTGTTTTCCGGTTTAGCAACATACCCGATCATTAGCCAGTGCCTGTTAAAGGATCAGGCAGTCTAAGGCTGTGGACATTGTGCCGCGCGTGCACTAACAAATTCATTAAGTGCATCAGTCCGGCCATACTGTGCGCTAGGTGACGCACGCATCAGTGCAACAGGATTTGGAGCAGACAAATCCATTTGATTTTTAAAGCGATGACCACTTCATGTGAGCCGTTGAAGCAATGAGGGCGAACCTCTATTGTTCAATCGGGTGATGTCATGGCCACGCGTCTCCATCGTGCACTTCAACGTAGGACACATCGCTCAGCGACAGCCGCACAAATCTAGTTGCAGGACTGTCACGTGCACACTATGGCCGCAGCCCAAGTTTGCAGGAGAAGGATAGGGTTGCCTACACTGCAACCTATACTCTCTCTGGATTGGCCCAACTAGCCAGTCTCTATCATCACCGTCTCACTGCAAGCTATTCCTTTGGTTAGGGACGGAACCTACCGGAGGATTCCTTGAGCTCTTATACTTTGCCACATGTATAGTGAATGTGTAGGTGAACGGTTTTCGAATGGCTATTCAATAAACACCCTTTTCTTTTATAAAAGTTAAAAGGCGCCCATTTCTATACTGCAATATCATCCACACCCAGCCAGCCCTTACCCACGCCCCATCTATATGGCTGAACGACTAAGCAATTATGTTTTACAAACTAATCGGATATAGTAGGGGAATGAAAGGTTACAGATAAATTGACAATGAAAAGGTCTTATCGATTTTTGTACTCAAATTTATTTGGTCCCCAAATTATATTTTTATGTTTTAGGGGAGCTAAGAATGCCCTTTGTAGGCGTCTTATTTTTTTTCTATAATAGTATTTTCTGAACATAGTTCCAGTTATTTCGTGTTGTATCGTCCATTAAATTAGGACCTGTAGCTGATTTTTTGTTTAAAGCATTTCTGCTTCTGAAGACCGCAGAACTAAATTAAACTTTATGAACGTTTTTGTGGAAGAATTTAGAGGACAACAAATCTGACCCAATATCCCTACATATAATGCAGTTTGTTTATTTTGTATGATAAAAGAAGTACAAGATTAAACAGGTTCTCTGATTTTGCAGGTACACAAGAAAATGGACTGCTTCAAGCAGTCTTGTCAGGTAAGGTTTTAGCTCCATGGATTTGAATTAAACTAAGGTTTAATCTTGCATATCGAGCACGGGCCATTGAGTCAAAGACTGTATTCATAGATACATGTTAATTTTAACACACCTCCATCCTCCAGAGACTCCATTCTTCTACTCAAGTCCCCAGGAGAAGTAATTTCGCAGCTGCCTTGACCACTGTCCGAATCACTCTCCAATGCCTTAAGCACTTCAGTATTCGCCTCTTCAGTTCCCAAATGAAGCTAAACAATAAAAGGAGTCAGGAGTTTTATTAAGTTCATTAAATATACACAGTGCTGAGACATAGGAGCTTAAATACAATATTTGAAAATTCCATGTCATATGAAAAAAAAGTTAAAGGTTCAAAACTGCCCACCAACAATGAGTAATATTGGGGGCATCTGAAGCGAACATTAATAACGGAGAACATTCTTTCCTGAAGACCATAACTGGGGAGACAGGCCAGCGAGCCTTTTGTTAGAGAACACAATTGGTGAGCAGATTGTAAAGGAGGGATTGCAAAAAAATAAAAAAAAGATAGAAAAAACAAAAATGTACAGCTCAACATAACTTTCCTGGTCAAATATTTAAAAAAAAAAACGCAGAAATTAACACACTATCAATGCTTTGTAGATATAAATGTATAATTAACACCACAAAGTTAGAAAATTGTATGCAGATAATTTCAACTCTAGGTGCCACATGCGCTGACCTTATTCAGAGGAACAACTATTTTTGTAGAAACAGTTATGGTAAAAACAAGGCATAATGTCTTACAGATCACATTAAAACAAAAACCTCAAACAAAATTTGGTTTACGAATATCAATGAATTTTTAGCAGACGTGCCGGTTATTTGGATACAAAGAGGACACAACACTGGTTTGTGAACAAATGCATTTTGTTCCAAACTCCAGGTCTCTGTCACACTTCCTCACATAAATAAGGGTACATGTACAAGCTTTAGGGCTGAGAGCACTGAAGCAACAAAACAGCTGTTTAACTTCAACCTATTGTTGCTGCTTTATGAAATAACAGGAACTTGGCCTTATGCACATACATACCAGAAGTATAGCAGTACGCCACTAAAATAAAATAAGGACTGCATGTGTATGTGTGTATACACACACACACACAGTTCAACAAATCTGGTCACCAGGGACGATCAGATTTTGTCCGCTGGCGATTGGCCCAAGCAGCGCACGTGGTTCTGTTTAATTTTAACCTGCTCACGCTGAAAAAAAATGAATTAATCCTCCCGATTGCCAATTTTTTTTTTGCCGCGCATCCAGGCTCCGAGTCCACGCATGAAAGCGGCCTTCCTTTTCAATCGTGAGTGAGCAAGTATGTACTTTCCCATGCCCCCCCCATGTCCAATCCTATGCCTCTCCCATGCCCCCAATTCATACTAAAGGGAGGGAGCTTGAGAAAGGACTGAGAGGCCCAAAACGTCGATTCTTTTTCCCCGCTGTTACCCCTGATGCTTGTGTTTCTACATTAAATTGTTTTTACATTTGAATTGGTGAGTGCTGCGGATTTTGTACATCAGGATTTTGTCTATTTTTGCTGCTGGATGGTGATCCTGGTTGCACTGCTTGCACCACAACTGACCAGATAAGTTGCTTTCCTTATACGTTCCCCTATTGAGTGCCCTGAACATTCGTGTGTCTATATATTAAAAAAGACCCCCACCGCCCCAATACATTTTAAAAAGACCCCCAACCGCCCCAGTACATATTTTTTATATAAGCCTGAAGCCTGCTGCAGACGGCCCGTGGAGGACTCAGTGCTGGGAAGGTGGAGGGGATGACACAGCTCGTGCGGCGCGCACTGCCTCCTTGCCATGTAGCGTCCCGTTGGCATGGCAACGCGGCGTCATTTGACGCCATTTTAAGTGCAGGAGTCAGAGAATGAGGAAAATGCCGCCGCAGCACCTCGCCAGGGGGTAAAATGCAGTCGCCCTGGGCGACCACATCTGTCGAGGACTGACTATAGTTATCACAACTGGACTCACACAGCTATTTCTTTTTTGTTCATAAGGTAGGAATGCAACTAAGCAGAAAATTGTGGCCAGAACACTGTGAGGTCATCAGTGACATCAGAACTGGAGGGTGTGGCTAAGTTGCAGCAGCTATTTGCTTGAAGTCATCACTCATTGGTCAAAATACTGTCTGCCTTTAGATAGCTAGGCAGCTGACAACATTGTGAGGTCACGTGAGGTCACCGGGACATCATAATACACCGAGTGTTGGTGAGCTATAAATGCTGAAGCCAGGAGGAGTTAACATTCATCAGAATTCATCAGCATGGAGCAAAGGAGGAGGAGAGTTTCCTTGTAACAGCATCAATAACATCCTGATCACCAATGGAGGCACAGAGAGATGGGAGTGCAGCTTAATCTAACAAGGGCCAGTTGGAAGAAGTGATGGAGTCCACATGTGCATGTAAACCCCCTCTGTTGGGTTTACTAGAAGTAATGCCAGGGGTTAATAGGAGAAGTGATGCTAGTAGCTACGCCCAGTAGTGGCAAAGATGCTGTGTCATAGGGGGGATATAAGGCAGAGAGACTTCTGGGAAGTCATGTTCCAGGAGTGCCAGAAGTCAGCATGGCAGGAGAGGTGGGACATCAGGGAGTAGAGGTAGAACGTGCTTCCCCATGTATAGTGCAGATCAGGCCCCCCATTTATTGTGTTTCAGTCAGGGACAGTACCCATGTAGTCAGGATCCATTAGCATGGCCCAGAGAGAGATGCATGTCGCACAGAGGGAATGCAGACATGCCACAGAGGGCAACACTGAGAAGGCCTCAGGATGTCAGGGGATCTGCCAGGCAAGCAGTCCCCATGTTCAGGTCACGACTCACGAAGTGCCAGTAGTGAATATCCCTGTGCATGTGGCAGTTCCCATGACAGGGAAAGTCAGTGTCCAGTATCGTTGAGGAAGTGGCAGCTCCCCATAAGGGGAGGATAGTGACACGTGAGTCTGTAATCGGCCAGGATAAGGCAAGGGCCACGCACACACTCAAAGGCAGGAATGTGAACAGGAGTCATTCCCATGTAAAGTAAGGAGTGTTGTCTAGAAGCCTATACAGAATAGCATTGCATGGGATGTATGAGAAAATAGACATGTGTGACTGTATGAAGATGCTCCCCTGCAAGGGAACCTATAATAAAAGAGTCCTCTTGTACCACCCAAAAGCTTCTGGCGCCCTACTTGTCATCGCCCAGCCGACCACAACAGCCCCTGAGATAAGGTAAATTATTGCCGAGTTGTACATTACACCACTACACTGATGTGACCTCCTTAGGGAGCTGGGCAAGGAGGGTTACATGCATATTATATTTGAAATAGCTGTTGAATTAGCTGAATATTCTCCTTAAAAGCAGCAATTTCCCCCACAAACAAATGTTTGGTTTTTTTGAGTACAGCTAACTTTATTTTTTAAATAGGATTGAAGCAGGGGTTCCCAGGAGCTGAACTTTGTGTGTGTGTGTGTGTGTGTGTGTGTGTGTGTGTGTGTGTGTGTGTGTATATATATATATATTTTTACACACACAAATGTGTGTGTGTGTGTGTGTGTGTATATATGTACAGGCATAACCCGCATTAACGTACGCAATGGGACCGGAGCATGTATGTAAAGCGAAAATGTACTTAAAGTGAAGCACTACCTTTTCCCCACTTATTGATGCATGTACTGCAGTGCAATCGTTATACACGTGCATAACTGATGTAAATAAGGCATGTGTAACAGGTTCTATAGTCTCCCTACTTGCGCACAGCTGCGGTACAGGTAGGGAGCTGGTATTGCTGTTCAGGACGTGATGACAGGCGCATGCGTGAGCTGACGTTTTCCTATTGGGCGATATGTACTTACTCGCGAGTGTACTTAAAGTGAGTGTACTTAAAAGCGGGGTATACCTGTATACATACTCGCACACTTCAAGAAATTGAGCCGCTCGTGGGTGAGGAAGCGGTCCAAATCCCGCAAGACTAAGCAGAACCGGCGCCGGGAGTCCCGCTCCAGGTCCCGATCACTGTGTCCAGCAGGGACATCGGAGAGCCATGGGCGGGCATCGGAGAGGAATAGGAGGGGCATGGGAAAGTACTTACTTGCTCCCACACGATTGAAAAAGGAAGGCCGCTTCCATGCGCGGGCTCATAGAGCCTGGATGCTTTTTGTTTTCAGCACGAGCAGGAGAAACTAAACAACCACGTGCGTTGCTTGGGGCAATCACCAGCGAACACTATTTATGCATACATATACATACACACACACGCACGAAACAAAGAAGTCCAGAGCAACATCCAACGTGACAAAAATACACAGTGAAATATATATACTAGCTGAGAGACCCGGCGTTGCCCGTGAGTTAAATTTCCTGCTCCCTCTTCTCCCCCCTATTTGTGTGCTCCCCCTCTCCCAGCCCCCAGAGGGAAGGAGGGACAGTGGACAGGAGGGGGGGGGAGGGACAGTGGACAGGAGGTGGGGGGGGGGACAGTGGACAGGAGGGAGGGGGGGGCAGTGGACAGGAGGGGGGGGGGGACAGTGGACAGGAGGGGAGGGAACAGTGGGTTGCGGAGCGCAGATGTGAGTTCCCGTGGGACATAAATAATTGGTAAGTGCGTAGGTAAAGCAAGAAATGCACAGCGTGGCTGGCGGTCATGATTTAATGAAAATGAATAATATACTTTACACAGGATGGGGAATAAATGGAAAACGGGACATATTGTGAAAGTGGCCATTGAATGTAGCGACACTTGTGCATGAGCGTATAGAGAAAGGGACATTTGAGAGGAGCGCATAGAGATATGCATGTGCGGAGCGCACGTCAGTTGGTAAAGTGGGCATATTAATATGTAAAGTGTGTGTGTGAAACAGGACATATTAAAATGGTGTGTGTGTGTGTGTGTTGAACTTACCAATGACTCTGCAGGGCTTCTTTGGGGGTATGCTGTCAGTGCAAGTGTGTGACAGTGAAGTAGGTGTGTGTCAGTGATGTCAGTGTAAGTTTTGGCCAATGACAGTCGTGTGGGCGGTGTGTGTCACAGTAGGGCGTACCTCTTGGGCAATGACAGTCGGGGTGGCCACGGACCAATCACATTCACCGCAGCTAGTACCAACCTTTGATTTTATATATTAAGATATATATATATATATATATATATATATATGTGTGTATTTATATCTTGAAAAGGGGTCATTTAGTTAACCCTTTGGCCAAAGCGTATAAGCCTGCGAGCCACTTCAAGGCATGACCAATTTGCAGGTCCAGGTTAAAAATCTTATTTACCTGGTCCTAGCATTGAACCTGTCACAACCAGCTGCATGAAAAGAAAACCTGCTTACTTGGAAAGTGGGGAGGGGCGAACTTAAACCCTGGGAGAGAGGAGCCACTGACCTCCAAAATACAGATACCCAGCAAGCTCTCAGAAACACACACACACACGTTCCCCTGGGTCTCCTTTCCGCCCCTTACCTTCCGATACAAAACGGAGGCATGGTGCAGGCAGCAGTTCAGTGTCCGCAGATATTCAGGATAGCAAGCGGTTCGCTGGATAATCTGGCGGCTCCCTTTGCAGGCCTCCGCCATTTTGTAATTTACTGCGCATGCGGACCACGCGATGCGGCCATTAGGGAGAATGGCTCTGTGGGACCTACAAGCCCCAGAAGGCACTGGGCTGCTAATCACCGGTTGTGCGAGAGCCAATAGGGCTGCAACTTCCCCTGCAGGAGGATATTGATACATTTTGCGCGGTTGCAGTCACGCCAGTCGGAGCTTGGACAAAGACAGGGTAAGAGGTATGTGCAGGTGTCTGTGGCATCTGCACTAGGCCAGAGACCTCCTGTTAGGCCCCAGCGCCCCTCAGTGTGTGGTTGCTGCAGGGACCAGCCCAGTAGATAGGGACACGTCCCTGTAGTACCAGAGAGAGGAGAGAGAGAGAGGGTCACAGCCAGGACGCGGTAGCGACTGGTGATTCGGTGATCTGGGACTAGATCACCCCCTGTAGACTAGAGACATTGTAAAGGTGGATCACTCCACGCGGGAGCCACCCCACGCGGAGGCTACACGACATCGCTGGATCCTCTTTGCTGTTCGCCATACCGGGTGCAGGAGCGCCTGGGCAGGTATTCCCTTTCACCAAGTGCACCAACGTACACCTCAGCACTAGTGGGCAGCGCTGCCTCATACACTTGGGTGGGTGTGGGACTCCGAGGACACAGTGTTGGGGAGACACGGTGTGGGGTTACGACGAGGCCTAGTGTTACGGTTGTGGCACTATTGTATGTGGTTTATGATTATTCTTATGTCATTAGTAAACTTGTTCTAATTATACCATTGTGTATTGTTTATATGTGTCCTGTAACGGGGTCATTCTAAACAATAGAATCCCGCACAGGTGGAGGCGCTACCGAGCATCGTTCCTGGATACACCCCAAGTTTCCAGCAGCGGAGGCTCAGGCTTCCTGTGAGCCACCAGGTATTGCACCCTACACACACCGTAGCTACACATCTCCCAAGGGGTGGGGGAAAGTGCGATAGATATATTACAATATACACACACGATCGGTAATATAACCGATCACTTCAGACTGACACTAACCTGGAATTCCTTGTTATTTTACACACTCCCAAATGAAGGATCCAGAGAGGTTCGAAATCTTGTAACAACTACTTGTTGGTCCAATAAAAGTTATCAAACCACCTCCCTTTACAAGTAGTCCCTCCTTTACTACAGTACATGTTAGGCCTCGGACATGGTGAAAAAGACCGTGCTGAGGGGAAACATCCCTATCAGCGCGGCTTTAGAGGGCGCTTCCGCACGTTTCCGCAGGCGTGTGGAAATGAAGGAGACAGGCAAGTTTCAATTTTGCCGCTCATGCAAGCGCAGGGCCGGTCACGTGACTGCCAGAAGCCAATGGCAGTCCGTGACGCCGGCGATGTGGCGCCCTAGCCCCGCCTCTCAACCTGCACACAAGCGCGCTCGCTGACGCTCATGCAGGGACAAGAAAAATCTCCTGTGTGAGCAGGTGAGCATGAGTGTCAGCGCTGCCCAGCACTCTTCACTACACTATGTCCCAGGCCTTAGGGCTGTTATATAGTGGCCGCGCAGTGAGTGTGAAGCCAGCCGACAGGGGAGAAGATGGGGAAAAGAATGAATTTGCGCCGCTACCGGCGCAGTAATGTGTGTATGTATGGTGTCACAGTTAAATAAATAATTATTTTTATTGTGCAACTTTTTTATTTTAAAAATATTATTTAATTCATTATTAACTCAATACACGCACGCGCGAGCGCCCGCACCTACTATAGGACAATCCTAAAGGACCAACACAGCTACCCACCTTTCTGTCTCCTATATACAGTGATTTTGTTAGGGAAAAAGGTGCCAGAATCCCAACAGAAAGAAAAATGTATGTATATCTAAGATGCAGCATATTATTATGTGGTATGAACAACACTATTCTGTCTCTCCTAGATATAAACAACCACATTCCTAATAGTTTCAGTTATATGGAGATTCTTATTGCCACTACAAAAGGTGTAACTCAGCACCGCAACAAAAGGTGTATATATACGCAAAACTCACCTCACCCACTGACAACCAATCTTATAAACACGTACGTGTGTGTGTGTGTGTGTGTGTGTGTGTGTGTGTGTGTGTGTGTGTGTGTGTGTGTGTGTGTGTGTGTATATATATATATATATATATATATATATATATACACACACTTAATTAACAATTATAAATGTGGAACACATCTGCTGAAGGGCCTGGGTGTCAGCCAATAGGGACAGATGACACACTAGGCTGCATGCGGCCCAGTAGGACAGCTGGGGATAGAGGAGAGGGAAAGGTTGACGATACAACCTAACGAACCTATGTGCACTCACTATTAACCAATTGAGGGCTGGAAGTATTCAATCCTGGTCTAAGGACCCCTAGCCACTCACTAATATTATAAAAATTATTTTTATAATATTAGTGAGTGACTAGAGGTCCTTACCCCAGGATTGAATACTTCCAGCCCTCAATTGGTTAATAGTGAGTGCACATAGGTTCTTTAGGTTGTATCTTCAACCTTTCCCTCTCCTTGTCGTATTATACTCGTATATGTATATGTATTATACTCGTATTATGCACCCTATGTACCCCCAATCGTTAGCACACATATAGGTGAGCGGTAGTATCTGTGTATATATTAGTTAGCTGGGGACATACCCCGGTCAGGTGAAGTGGGTGACGTAGAAACAGTACGGGCCTCTCCGGGCACCCAGCAAGGCCAGATCGGGGGCTACTGGGTCTCAGAGGGCATCCAAGGAGAACGGGGTGGCATAGCTCACCTTGTCCTGTGAAACACCGGCCATGGTGCTCTCTAAAAACCCCGGTGACAGCTGCGGTAATACGGGCTGCACGGCCAGTGACAGCGCCTCGCTCCCGCCAACAGCCCAACGGCCGCCTTGGACTTCGCGCGCTGCAATGGCAGATGGGGCTTCTGGACTGCTGACCAATGGCGACAGCCGATGCTGCTGACGTCAACGACCGCCTCGCATGCGTTTCAAGACTCGTTCTTCGTTCTAACTAATCCTAATGGCACTTGGTTAGTTTGCGTTTCAAGACTTGTTTCCGCCGTGTCCTTATGGTACTCACAAGGCGGTGATGATGTAACGAATTACAGATCAGGAAACAGATGTTCCAGGTCTGGAAGGGTCACTATCAGTGACTAAACTGTATTCAGAACAATAGTGTGTGTGATGCATGTAATGCCATTGTACCATTTCCCCATGGAAAGAGAATAAAGTTAAGAAAAAAATGTAAATGAACGAAAAAAACTAACATTGTGTACATTAAATATTAATTAAAATGAATGTAAATTAAAATATTAAACTGCTAAATTCAAATGTAAAATAGTAATTTGTCATATACCCAGCAGTTTACAAAATACAGGGATATACAACAATACAAGTGCACCAACCATACAATCGGAAAAGGAACTGCTTCCCCGCAGAGCTCATAATCTGAGCGGTATGTTCGGAGACTTAGGCTGCGTCCATGCTGGTGGAGGCGTGCGCGATCACATTGCCTTAAAGGTAATGATCGCGCCCATAGACCGCGCGTGCGAAAGCAGGAGGGGGGCACGCGGTACGCGAGGAATCAGTTCAATCTGATTTCTAGGTGCGACAGGCAGGTCACGTGAGCGGTTCGCCCAATGAGGGCGAAACAGCACCGTGACGTCACAGACACACACCCCAAGGCGCGTCTGTCTACCTTGGCCACAATACGCTCCCGCTTTTCGCGTGTGACGTCACTCACGCGCACGCCTCCGCAAGGTCTTCGGCTGTATGTACGCAACCTTACAGAGGCAGGAGAGGAAGGAGTCAAAGCATTACCATCATTGTTAAAATATATTCCTTATTGCAATAAAATGGGGCCTATTTAACTCTCCCAGCTGCAAAACCAAAGCAAAAAACAAACAATCGGGTCTTATGAAAGAAAAAAATGCTATTGGTTTTTAGTTGGATTTCTTTCTTTCAGAAATCTGGTGGTTTGGTTTGAGCAATTTTATATCTCTGTTTTGCAGTCAGGAGATTTTGAAAAAGAACCCAACTACACAATAAAAAATATAGCGCACTGAAACAGTGCAATGTTTACATATAAAGATACAAAATCTTACAAACTACCTGCTCCAATGATCTTATAAGAAATTAAAACTGCAACACCAGTCCAAGAAGTGTTGAGAAAGACCCAGATAAGCAAATATCCAGTAGCATGCTTTCTAATATCGCCTTACAATTTATATTATATGCACTGAACCCCGCCAAATCCAAGCAGAGTGGAACACCATAAAATGAGTGGTTAGTCACAGAGCTTAACAATTTGCTATTTTTGCAATCTGGGTGTGCAGTAAATTTTGTAGTCCAGAAAATTTGATTAATAAATAATCACAACTGGACCAAGGATGTGTGTGGACTGGTTTTGTCTCCAGATAAAATACAACATATATGTTATGTAACCTAGTTACCCCTGACAATTTGTACATTTCTATAGACTCAGTTTCTAATCATCTGCTTAAGGTTCAGTGCTGCCCTGCCAGCCCTGATTTATACACCTTTTTCAATTCCTACTCTTATCCTCCAATACCTGGGAACTCTCCTCGCCTTCCTGCATCTCATTATGTGCCCCCCCCCCCCCTCCCTCTATTTGCTGTTTTCTCACTTCTTTGTAAACTTTTCTCTTCTCATCAACTTCCCCACTCCCCTCCTGTCCACATTTCATCACTCCTCCCCTCCACCTATGCATGTGCCCATACACTGCACCACTATGTACACACCTCTTTCCCAACAACTTCTACACACCTAAATAAAAAGCACCCTCACAAATCCTCTGACTTTTCTGCACTTATTGTATTATTATTATTATTCTGTGTACTGTATTGCCTTTGTGAAGCGTGGAGTACACTTTTGACAATACAGTATATATAAATAAAGATATACATACCTACATTTACACGCAGTAATGTCTTATTGCCTGTGAAAGGGTTAACATAAAATGTGACAAGTGACTTTTAATCTTTCATTGTCTGGTACCATATATACATGCCACGATGTAATATTTAGCATTATAAAAGCCTGCCCTTAAATGTGTTGCTACAAAACAGGCTTCTCTTTACAATTAAGTTGCTGCAAAAAAAAAAAAGAACCTGGATATTATTCTACTCTTTAATTCTTTCCCTGTGGAAATTGCAATTAGAGTTATACTTAAAGTCTGATTGCTAAAGTGAAATGTATTTATATGTTGTTTAGAAGACACAGTCCATGCCTTCTAAAGGAAGTATAACATACAAGTGACTCCATTTGATAATTGTAGTGGTAAATTAAAATGGGTTCTTTTGTCAACATCTAACTACAAACCTGGAGGAAAAATAGCTGACTTGTTAATTAAAACAAATCTCATTAAAATAGGATATCTTTTTCTGTGATAAATCTTGTGCTGTTTTTGTTCTCATTTTTCAACCAAGAGTCATCATTAACATTCGTTTTACTATGATCATTTATATAGAACATGCCAAAATATTCCACAGTGCAGCACAATATCATTTAAATTACAACACTAACATACACTGGAGCTGTAAGTAAGGAGGGGGTTTGATACCTAGTGTCCAAGTGTAACTTTCAATCATGTTTAAGAAGTGTGCGTGTATATAGCAAAACAATATAAATAGCAAAATACCCAGAACCTTCTATTAAAGGCATCAGCAGAAAGTGACTGGCCAGTTAAACTCTTCAGAAGTACTCACAGGTGTGTTAGTGAACCTCACAGGCAACCAGCCCTCTTATGAGTGGAGTGTAAAATGGGTGTGGACATCTATATAAGCAGGTGAGGCATTGAGCTGTTGGTTTGTTTTTTCAAAGTGAGTTTAGGAGGGACAGTTGGGCGAAGAGAGAGAGATGGGGGGTGAGACTGAAACAGCATGTGAGGACTTTGCTACAAATGGATATGTTGTGTGCCTACAAAGCGTGGGTAAGTTTCAGATTAAACTACGTGGAACACACACCCTTATCACACAGAAAATGTTATCAAATCATAAATACTTTAAGGTATAAGTGATAACACATTGTGAACATTTATTTAAATTGGGATATATATATATATATGACAAAATACAAAAAGCGCTATTATAGATCATATCTCGTCCTGGATTCTTATAAGGATATTCTACGTATTTATCCCACAGGTGTTAGATATTTAACCACCTGTTGTCTCTGATTTGCGCCTTTTGTATTTTGACTTTTTGTATATCATTGGTGTTGTGTACATCCATTACATTACGGCAGCACTCATTTGACACCATTTTTACTATTGTTAATTAGTTTTGCGCACCTTATTTTGCTATATATATATATATATATATATATATATATATATATATATATATATATATATATATATATATATACACACACACAAAACAAGCAGTCAGCACTCTGATGTAAGGCAAAAGGCAGTTGCTAGTCCCATAGGAATCCACATAGCATATGAACCAGCCCAAAGACCAGTAAAGAGACAGCAACCAGCAAGGAGTAATCCAAAATAATTTGTATTGAAGTAAACAGATACACGAAAGCTTTCGTGTATCTGTTTACTTCAATACAGATTATTTTGGATTACTCCTTGCTGGTTGCTGTCTCTTTACTGGTCTTTGGGCTGGTTCATATGCTATATATATATATATAATATATATGTGTGTATATATATATATATATATATATATATTGATGCTGCTGTAGACTACATCAAATGTACCCATATGCGTCCACCAGAGCAGGGGTTCTCAACTCCGACCCTCCAGTCCTCCCTCACCCCCTTCCCCCCCCCCCCCACCCCCCAACATGTCAGGTTTTCATAATATCCCTGTTTCAGCATACGTGGTTCAATTAGAGGCTCAGTGGACCACCTGTGCTAAAGCTGGAATATCCTGAAAACCTGACCTGTTGGTGGTTGGGGGGGGGGTAAGGACCGAAGTTGAGCACCCCTTCACCAGAGCTGGTGCTGAGCGGGCGGCGCTTGCGGCGGTTACTTATAGATATATGCAAGTCCCCGCTCGTGCGCGGCCACACAAGCTCACCCGCGCTCGGCCCTTGGGTAAACAAAAAAATTAGACTTTCCAAAGGACTCAATGGCCCCCCTGCACGTGTAAATGCCAGGACACCCAGCACTCATGCTCCAAGCATGAGCGCGCTCAGCGCCAGCGGGGACTCAGCCTTAGGAGTCTTGAATGCTAAATGAACCAATTAAACATAGCTGTAATCGTCACCAAGAAAAACTTTCTTAGATGTGTTGCTCTGAAAACACTGTAGGTGGCTCTACAGGGCTGAACATGGGAAATCCTGGTGTATGTACAAAATCATTCGATTTTAATACTTAACATACTTAAAACTAAAGATCAATTTCTTTGTTGGTGTCCTGTGTAGCTGTAAGCTTCACACTGGCCCACGTTAAAATATAAGTATGTATTCGTCTCTTGGCTGCAATACTGGGGCAAAGAAATTGCACTAGATATGACTGAAAGATCCTCAATGTAACCACTGGGATCTTTTAGTTGTGAAGATGGTGCAGTATTTTTGCCCCAGTTTTGCAGTCATAAGACTGATTTCCCCCATCCCTCCACACGCTGCCACCCCCCCCCCATTCCCTAATATGCTGTCCATTTGAACAGGGTCAAACTTACTGCTTCACGTAGGGTTGCCAGGTGGCTTGTCCAAAAATACTGGACACCCAAGCCCCCCGAACACATATAAAAAAATACCCACACGCCCCACAAATGCATATAAAAAATACTCCCACGCCCCCCAAATACATTTAAAAAATACCCCCACCTCCCCCCAAATACATTTTAAAAATACCCCCACCTCCCCCAAATACATTTTAAAAAATACCCCCACCTCACCAATACATATAAAATATACCCCCACCTCCCCAATACATTTAAAATATACCCCCACCTCCCCAATACATTTAAAATATACCCCCATCATCATGATCTCATCTCCCCAGGCTGGCCCCTCGCACCATCTTATCTCCCCCCCATCATCATCTTCGCACCCTGCCCCCCATCCTCACCCTGCCCCCTCCATCCTTTCACCATCTCACCCTGCCCCCACCCCATCCTTTCACCATCTCACCCTAGCCCCTCTCACCATCTTACCCCCCCCCCATCATCTTCTCACCCTGCCTGCCATCCTCACCCTCCCCCCCCCATCCTTTCACCATCTCACCCTGGCTCCCCCATCCTGTCACCATCTCACCCTGCCCCCCCCCATCCTCTCACCATCTCACCCTGCACCCCCCCCATCATCATCTTCGCACCGTGCCCCCCATCCTCACCCTGCCCCCCCATCCTTTTACCATCTCACCCTAGCCCCTCTCACCATTTTATCCCCCCCCATTATCATCATCTCACCCTGCCCCCCATCCTCACCCTGCCCCCCCATCCTTTCACCATCTCACCCTGGCCCCCACATCCTGTCACCATCTCACCCTTGCCCCCCCATCCTCTCACCATCTCACCTTGGGCCCCCCCATCCTCTCACCATCTCACCTTGGGCCCCCCATCCTGTCACCATCTCACCCTGGCCCCGCCATCCTGTCACCATCTCACCCTGGCCCGCCATCCTGTCACCATCTCACCCTGGCCCCGCCATCCTGTCACCATCTCACCCTGGCCCCCCCCACCCTGTCACCATCTCGCCCTGGCCCCCCCCACCCTGTCACCATCTCGCCCTGGCCCCCCCCACCCTGTCACCATCTCGCCCTGGCCCCCCCCCACCCTGTCACCATCTCGCCCTGGCCCCCCCCCCCACCCTGTCACCATCTCGCCCTGGGCCCCCCCCCCCACCCTGTCACCATCTCTCCCTGGCCCTCCCCACCCTGTCACCATCTCGCCCTGCCCCCCCCCCCCACCCTATCACCATCTCGTCCTGGCCCCCCCCCCCACCCTGTCACCATCTCGCCCTGGCCCCCTCCCCCCCACCCTGTCACCATCTTGCCCTGGCGGCCCCCCCACCCTGTCGCCATCTCGCCCTGGCTGCCCCCCCCACCCTGTCGCCATCTCGCCCTGGCCCCCCCACCCTGTCGCCATCTCGCCCTGGCCCCCCCACCCTGTCGCCATCTCGCCCTGGCCCCCCCATCCTGTCGCCATCTCGCCCTGGCCCCCCCATCCTGTCGCCATCTCGCCCTGGCCCCCCCATCCTGTCACCATCTCGCCCTGGCCCCCCCATCCTGTCACCATCTCGCCCTGGCCCCCCCATCCTGTCACCATCTCGCCTTGGCCCCCCCCCCCATCCTGTCACCATCTCGCCCTGGCCCCCCCCATCCTGTCACCATCTCGCCCTGGCCCCCCCCCCCCCCATCTTGTCACCATCTCGCCCTGGCCTCCCCCATCCTGTCACCATCTCGCCCTGGCCCCCCCCCATCCTGTCACCATCTCGCCCTGGCCCCCCCCCCCACACTGTCACCATCTCGCCCTGGCCCCCCCCCCCACCCTGTCACCATCTCGCCCTGGCCCCCCCCCCACCCTGTCACCATCTCGCCCTGGCCCCCCCCTCCACCTTGTCACCATCTCGCCCTGGCCCCCCCCACCCTGTCACCATCTCACCCTGGCCCCCCCCCCCCACCCTGTCACCATCTCGCCCTGGCCCCCCCCCACCCTGTCACCATCTCGCCCTGGCCCCGCCATCCTGTCACCATCTCACCCTGGCCCCGCCATCCTGTCACCATCTCTCCCTGGCCTCCCCTATCCTGTCACCATCTCGCCCTGGCCCCCCCCCCCCCATCCTGTCACCATATCGCCCTGGCCCCACCCATCCTGTCACCATATCGCCCTGCCCCCCCCCCATCCTGTCACCATCTCGCCCTGGCCCCCCCCCCACACTGTCACCATCTCGCCCTGGCCCCCCCCACCCTGTCACCATCTCGCCCTGCCCCCCCCCACCCTGTCACCATCTCGCCCTGGCCCCCCCCCACCCTGTCACCATCTCGCCCTGGCCCCCCCCCCACCCTGTCACCATCTCGCCCTGGGCCCCCCCCCCCCACCCTGTCACCATCTCTCCCTGGCCCTCCCCACCCTGTCACCATCTCGCCCTGCCCCCCCCCCACCCTATCACCATCTCGTCCTGGCCCCCCCCCCACCCTGTCACCATCTCGCCCTGGCCCCCCCCCCCCACCCTGTCACCATCTTGCCCTGGCGGCCCCCCCACCCTGTCGCCATCTCGCCCTGGCTGCCCCCCCCCCCCACCCTGTCGCCATCTCGCCCTGGCCCCCCCACCCTGTCGCCATCTCGCCCTGGCCCCCCCATCCTGTCGCCATCTCGCCCTGGCCCCCCCATCCTGTCGCCATCTCGCCCTGGCCCCCCATCCTGTCGCCATCTCGCCCTGGCCCCCCCATCCTGTCGCCATCTCGCCCTGGCCCCCCCATCCTGTCACCATCTCGCCCTGGCCCCCCCATCCTGTCACCATCTCGCCCTGGCCCCCCCATCCTGTCACCATCTCGCCTTGGCCCCCCCCCCCATCCTGTCACCATCTCGCCCTGGCCCCCCCCATCCTGTCACCATCTCGCTCTGGCCCCCCCCCCATCTTGTCACCATCTCGCCCTGGCCTCCCCCATCCTGTCACCATCTCGCCCTGGCCCCCCCCCCATCCTGTCACCATCTCGCCCTGGCCCCCCCCCCCACACTGTCACCATCTCGCCCTGGCCCCCCCCCCACCCTGTCACCATCTCGCCCTGGCCCCCCCCTCCACCCTGTCACCATCTCGCCCTGGCCCCCCCCACCCTGTCACCATCTCACCCTGGCCCCCCCCCACCCTGTCACCATCTCACCCTGGCCCCCCCCCCACCCTGTCACCATCTCGCCCTGGCCCCCCCCCACCCTGTCACCATCTCGCCCTGGCCCCCCCCACCCTGTCACCATCTCGCTCTGGGCCCCCCCCCCACCCTGTCACCATCTCGCCCTGGCCCCCCCCCACCCTGTCACCATCTCGCCCTGGCCCCCCCCCCACCCTGTCGCCATCTCGCCCTGGCGGCCCCCCCACCCTGTCGCCATCTCGCCCTGGCTGCCCCCCCCACCCTGTCGCCATCTCGCTCTGCCCCCCCCCACCCTGTCGCCATCTCGCCCTGCCCCCCCCCATCCTGTCGCCATCTCGCCCTGGCCCCCCCATCCTGTCGCCATCTCGCCCTGGCCCCCCCATCCTGTCGCCATCTCGCCCTGGCCCCCCCATCCTGTCGCCATCTCGCCCTGGCCCCCCCATCCTGTCACCATCTCGCCCTGGCCCCCCCATCCTGTCACCATCTCGCCCTGGCCCCCCCATCCTGTCACCATCTCGCCCTGGCCCCCCCCCATCCTGTCACCATCTCGCCCTGGCCCCCCCCCATCCTGTCACCATCTCGCCCTGGCCCCCCCCCATCCTGTCACCATCTCGCCCTGGCCCCCCCCCATCCTGTCACCATCTCGCCCTGGCCCCCCCCATCTTGTCACCATCTTGCCCTGGCCTCCCCCATCCTGTCACCATCTCGCCCTGGCCCCCCCATCCTGTCACCATCTCGCCCTGCCCCCCCCCCCATCCTGTCACCATCTCGCCCTGGCCCCCCCCCCCACCCTGTCACCATCTCGCCCTGGGCCCCCCCCCCCCACCCTGTCACCATCTCTCCCTGGCCCTCCCCACCCTGTCACCATCTCGCCCTGCCCCCCCCCCCCACCCTATCACCATCTCGTCCTGGCCCCCCCCCCCACCCTGTCACCATCTCGCCCTGGCCCCCTCCCCCCCACCCTGTCACCATCTTGCCCTGGCGGCCCCCCCACCCTGTCGCCATCTCGCCCTGGCTGCCCCCCCCCACCCTGTCGCCATCTCGCCCTGGCCCCCCCACCCTGTCGCCATCTCGCCCTGGCCCCCCCACCCTGTCGCCATCTCGCCCTGGCCCCCCCATCCTGTCGCCATCTCGCCCTGGCCCCCCCATCCTGTCGCCATCTCGCCCTGGCCCCCCCATCCTGTCACCATCTCGCCCTGGCCCCCCCATCCTGTCACCATCTCGCCCTGGCCCCCCCATCCTGTCACCATCTCGCCTTGGCCCCCCCCCCCCATCCTGTCACCATCTCGCCCTGGCCCCCCCCATCCTGTCACCATCTCGCCCTGCCCCCCCCCCCCCCCATCTTGTCACCATCTCGCCCTGGCCTCCCCCATCCTGTCACCATCTCGCCCTGGCCCCCCCCCCATCCTGTCACCATCTCGCCCTGGCCCCCCCCCCCACACTGTCACCATCTCGCCCTGGCCCCCCCCCCACCCTGTCACCATCTCGCCCTGGCCCCCCCCTCCACCCTGTCACCATCTCGCCCTGGCCCCCCCCACCCTGTCACCATCTCACCCTGGCCCCCCCCCACCCTGTCACCATCTCACCCTGGCCCCCCCCCCACCCTGTCACCATCTCGCCCTGGCCCCCCCCCACCCTGTCACCATCTCGCCCTGGCCCCCCCCACCCTGTCACCATCTCGCTCTGGGCCCCCCCCCCACCCTGTCACCATCTCGCCCTGGCCCCCCCCCACCCTGTCACCATCTCGCCCTGGCCCCCCCCCCACCCTGTCGCCATCTCGCCCTGGCGGCCCCCCCACCCTGTCGCCATCTCGCCCTGGCTGCCCCCCCCACCCTGTCGCCATCTCGCTCTGCCCCCCCCCACCCTGTCGCCATCTCGCCCTGCCCCCCCCCACCCTGTCGCCATCTCGCCCTGGCCCCCCCATCCTGTCGCCATCTCGCCCTGGCCCCCCCATCCTGTCGCCATCTCGCCCTGGCCCCCCCATCCTGTCGCCATCTCGCCCTGGCCCCCCCATCCTGTCACCATCTCGCCCTGGCCCCCCCATCCTGTCACCATCTCGCCCTGGCCCCCCCATCCTGTCACCATCTCGCCCTGGCCCCCCCCCATCCTGTCACCATCTCGCCCTGGCCCCCCCCCATCCTGTCACCATCTCGCCCTGGCCCCCCCCCATCCTGTCACCATCTCGCCCTGGCCCCCCCCCATCCTGTCACCATCTCGCCCTGGCCCCCCCCCATCCTGTCACCATCTCGCCCTGGCCCCCCCCATCTTGTCACCATCTTGCCCTGGCCTCCCCCATCCTGTCACCATCTCGCCCTGGCCCCCCCATCCTGTCACCATCTCGCCCTGCCCCCCCCCCATCCTGTCACCATCTCGCCCTGGCCCCCCCCCCCATCCTGTCACCATCTCGCCCTGGCCCCCCCCCATCCTGTCACCGTCTCGCCCTGGCCCCCCCCATCCTGTCACCATCTCGCCCTGGGCCCCCCCCCCCCATCTTGTCACCATCTCGCCCTGGCCTCCCCCATCCTGTCACCATATCGCCCTGGCCCCCCCCCATCCTGTCACCATATCGCCCTGGCCCCCCCCATCCTGTCACCATATCGCCCTGGCTCCCCCCATCCTGTCACCATCTCGCCCTGCCCCCCCTCCCATCCTGTCACCATCTCGCCCTGCCCCCCCCCCCGATCCTGTCGCCATTTCGCCCTGGCGGCCCCCCCCATCCTGTCTCCATTTTGCCCTGGCAGCCCCCCCCCATTCTGTCGCCATTTCGCCCTGGCGGCCCCCCCCCATCCTGTCACCATCTCGCCCTGGCGGCGCCCCCCCCATCCTGTCACCATCTCGCCCTGGTGCCCACCCCCCCCCCCCCCATCCTGTCACCATCTCGCCCTGGCGCCCCCCCCCCCCCTATCCTCTGCATAATAAGAGTTACAAATCTGTAATCATTTCACAGAATGCCCTGTTCTGACATCACACACCACTAGGTTAAGAGATAAGGGACAGATATTCATTTATCGCTCAGGTTTAATGGTAAGACATAATGTTTAGTCTTGTTGTGTCTTGCCATGAGCACCTGAATGTATTAATGTGACTCGTGTGTGTAAGTATTAGTTAAGGAAAGTAGAGTACATTTAGATATTGAAGAGGAGTTTAACGTTGTTTGCAAAAGGTTTATATTTTACTCTGTCAAACTGCAGATTTACAACAGGGTTGGGCTTTTACTGTTTTCATGAGGAAAGAATGTATTTAAGTCTGAGAAAAGATTATTAAAATTAGATTTCAACAGAGGTTTTTGGGCCATGGAACATGGATCTCATGTTCCTGAATCAGTGACCACTCTAGGGACAATCTATGGCATTTGGTAATGTATAGGGTTTTCTGTATGTTTATCCTTTTTATTTTGAGAAACTGTAATGCATTTATTGTAATTGTATGTTCTTGTAATCCCTTTTCTGTAATCTAAGCACTATATAATATACATTAAAACATTTAATAAGTAATTCTTTGGGCTCTGAATGAACTGTTACACGCCCTGGAGAGAGTATTTACATTTTCGGACACATTTTGCTACAACGTATTTTTGTGTGTTAAAGTGCATAGGTTTTTTTTTTTTTGCCCTCATAAACAGAGGCCTTGGCAAATATTAATTTTACATATTTGCATTTCCTGGATGGTGGCAGCATATAGATATGATTGCAATTGAGTAAGGGGTTAATAACTCATTTGAATTACCTTGTGGAGGAGAAAGACGAGTTGGCTAGAGTAGCTGTGTGTATTAACCCTGATTGCATATCTAAGTCACATGCTCACTTGTCTGCTGTTCATGACAGGTGGTATGTTGGCAGACTTGGAGACAGCAGCAGGTGAGGGAATAAGTGCAGTAGATGGCAGTGCTTGGCCACAATGGGTGGTAGGAGTGACTCTGGGTGTGGGACAATAGCCATGAGTGCAGGCTATTGGGATGCTTGATTTGTGTGGCGAGTTTTAAGTTTGTCAGTATTAAATCAGAAGGTTAACACCATTTGCAGGGGAAGAGATGGCTGGGAGGTGTGGGTGAGAGCAGATGTGTATGTGGCTGGGTTCAGGATTAGGAGAGAGATCCCCAGCAGCAGGAAGGAGCAGATAGAGGATGTGAATAGAGGATTTATGTGGGTGCTTTTTTATTGAGGTGGTAAAGAAGTTGTTGGGAGAGAGGTGTATAAATAATGGTGCAGTGTATGGGCACATGCATAGATGGAGAGGAGGAGAGATAAAGAAATGTGGATAGGAGGGGAGTAGGGAAGTTGGAGAGAACAGAAATATTCACAAATGGGTGAGGAAACTGTAAACAGAAAAAGCAACAGGGAGGGCACAGTGAGATGCAGGAGGAAAGACTTCCCAGGTTTTGGAGGATGGGAAGAGTACAAATAATCACAGCATTTAGAAAGTCAAGTTCTCAGTTGCCAAGTTGTTGTGGTGCAGAGTCAAGATTTTCTTGTAGTATTTGTGACGGGAGGGGGTAACCAGGCTCTCTAATAAAGGTCAAGCCTGTTTTGGTTACCCCTGTTCCGTGTATAGGGGTCCCTGAGAGTCGGCTCTTGGACCCAGTCACATTGTATCACTCCTATACTGTGTGTATTAAAAGCATTTTGCGTTTGTCCCTTTCCTGGCATGCAATCAAGCTGGGATGCTTAGTGTATGCGTTTCAAGGGTTTTTTTTGGTGGAGGAACCGTTGACAGACTGAGCCTAGGAGTTGGGGTCCGGAGTTGTCGGCTCCCCCCTAAATATACCCGGGAATCCTGCCTGATTCTCGGATACATGTAGGCACATTGTCCAGGCAATATCTCCCCTTGAAAACGCAAGCGCGACTCACCACTAGTGTACCCTGCTTCAGCACAGCCCAGAAGAGAGAATGAGGCACAGGGACAAATAGATATAAGGTTGAGGGGGGACTCTGAGAGCCCAAACAGAGTCCAAGGGAAAGTGTGTGGGGAATAAGGGAGATAGAAATAAAAACTACAACATTTTTCCTTTTCTGTCCCCAAGACTCAGAAGGGTATTAAAATATACTTTTTTTTTTTGTTAAAATCTTTTGATTGGAAATTCTACAGACTTGTACATACATTTTTAACATGCATAATGTAACATATTCTTATACATGTATCTCTTTATGTTCCATACAACATTAGTTTTGCATTATTTCCTTTTTATTTTTTAATATAGTAACACTTGAACCTTTAACTCAACTTTTAAACATTTAACTGTACTATGTCAATCCGTTATTTCATTTTACCTTCAACTTCTTCCCTCTTGATAGTATACCCCAGCCTTTGCTTTGTATATTTTGGACCTCTGTCAGACTAAGTAGTTCATATAAGGACACTTCAACCCTATGTTTATACTCTCTTTGCCTCTCCTGTGCAACCCATACACCTCTGTCTGATACCTTGAAGTATTTATTTTACTAGTCTTATGGTATCGTCAGTAGTCCTGTTAGGTACCTTTCTACCCCCCAGGATCCTGTTTTTTTTTTTTTTTTTTTAACTGGTGTAGTGTTCAGACTCTTATTGGGGGATTCCTGGTTAGTGTGCGTGTTGCATACCATGTTGTGTTTAAAGTGTTCTTGGATTTTTGCCTTTGTCTCATCTGACTGTATGGCAGTGAAGCTTTCCCAGATTTGGAAGAATCGTTCCGCTTTTTTTTTTTTTGTCCGCTGTGGCTTCCAACCAGTCTAATGTGAATATACCAAACATTTTTTCTTTCTTTCATGCGGCCATAGCTATAATTTGTTTGTTTACTGTTATCGGTTTGGTCCCTTATTTCCCCTACAGAGCTTAGGTTTAGAATATTAAAAATGGCATATTCGGGATTTACATGGATTGTTATATTCAGAGCGTCTTTGCAGTACTCGTCTATTTGTGACCAGAACTCTTGGACCACTGGGCAGTTCCATAGGGCGTGTATAAGATCTGCCTCTGGGGCTGCGCACTTCGTGCATTTACTGTCCAGAGATCATTTTGCTTTGTATCTGAATTTGGGCGTAGTATGTGTCCTATGTAAGATGTTATAGTGCATTTCTTGGTATACTTATTTATATATAAAATGTTTTACCAGGAAAAATACATTACCTCTCATTTTCAAGTGTGTCCTGGGCACAGAGTTAAGATGACACTGTGGATGGGATGATTTTCAATGATTTCCCAAACTGTCTCATGATAGTCTCCATATTTAGATTTGGGCAGTCTGTTAACCAAGCTCCAATTCCAGGTGTTTGTCATCAAAATGCAATGTTTCTTCAGACACTGATAGAAATGTCATATTGAGATTCTCCCATATTTTGCCATGTGGAAGAGAGTGTCGAGTCTGGTCTCTATCTGCGGTTGGTAAATAGTTTAGTGCTGTCGATGCGTAATGCCTCGCCTGTAAATATGTGGAGAATTGTAAGGTAGCGCATATTTAGTTTTCAGTTCCTGGAATGAGTAAATTGTGTGATTTAGTTTATGCAGGAGCTGCCCTATACCAAGGATTCCCTTCTCCCAGGCTACAAAAGGGTAATTCGCCTTCCCTTCCTGAAACCGCAGGTTCTTAGTGAACGGTAGAAATAGCGACTTGTTTCTTTGGAGAGTTTTCCTGGCTCTATACCATGCTTTATATGTGCTGAATAATAATGGGTTCTCTTTTATAGCTCTTGGGACCTCCTGAGAAGGCATGTGTAACAAATATGCCAAGTTTATATCTGGGCACAGTTGTTGGTCCATTTCATATTTTGTGAAATAGTTTGTATGGTTTATCCAGTTTCCCGCATATCTCGAGAGCGGCACAGTTGTACATTTTAAGTGAGGGTAGGTTTACACCTCCGTTTCTTTTATGTTGCTGTAGTTTTGCCATACTAATTCTAGGCTTTTGTTTTTTCCATATACAAATTTGGAATACTTTGTTTAGAGCTTTTTCGTCTTTGTCTCTTATTATAATTGGCAGCATCTGCAGTGTATTGACAAAGTTGAGAAAAAGGGACATTAAGGGGTGTCTGACGTAAACAGCACTAGGATTCAAGCAGCCATTTTGTTTGACTACTTTTGTTCGCCATTTTGTCTTGCGTTTGTAATTCTTGTGTCATTTTTTATATGTGAAGTAATGTCTGTGTGAATCAGAGAATGGAATGTTTTTCGCTCCTAGCTGTTTGTTGATCTTTCTAGTCCAATCAGCCACAAATGAAAGTGTAAACAGGCCAGAAAATAATGAGAAGCCTCGTTAGCAGTCTAAGAAAAGTTCAGATTCTTACAGTGGAACTTTTTCTCATACTTTTATGTCAGGTGACAGAACAGAAAACATCACATATAACCCATAATGATTTTTAGCTGACATACATTTATTCAGTTTATGTATTATAAACTTACATCAGTTTTAGTATTGTTATGTATTACAAAATGATGCAATATTTAGTGATGCGCAAGCCCCCCCATAAAGGGGTGGGAGCTTTAGTTTTTAGGTTATAAATGTATCTCACTACTGGATTATCTGGGGTAAGAGCTTTTGTTTTGAAGCTGTCTCCGCTGTGTGCACACTGAATAAACTCATTTGATAATTGAATATTTGTTGTAACATTTTTACATCTTAAACAGTTTATAGGATTTTTGGGAAGATTGTCATCTTCACCAGGTGGCATCTCCCCAGAAATGTTACGCTTACGGTTTGCCATTTTCAGAGCGTTTGTGTGAACATCAGTGGTCTAACATTAATATTATATAGTTGATGGATATCACTCGAGATGAGTACCCCCCAGGAATTTGATGTGTTTTTTTTTTGCCCATTTAAATGGGAAGGGACCCTTCCAATCTTTTGATTGCAGTCTAGAGCTAGTTCCTTTGCTTTTTCATAGTTGATGGTTAAATCTGAGACTTTGCCATACATTTGTATTGCCTCTATAATAGCGGGTATTGCCTATTGAGGGTTTGAAATGAAAAGGAGCATATCATCCGCAAATGCTGTGATTTTTAGTTTTGTCACCTATTTGAATTCCATCTGTTTTATGTGTCGCATTAGGGGGCCTAGTGCTATATCAAATAACATTGGGGATAGGGGACAGCCTTGCCTTGTTCCCCGTTGTAACGTGAAAAGATCAGTGCATTAGCTGTGATATAGGCTTTGGGGGAGTTGTATATAGTTTGGATTAATGTTGTAAAATTTTCCCCAAACTTTTGTGCCTGGAGAATCCTGGTTAATGTGTGAACATATAATTTTGTTGAATGCCTTTTCGGCGTTGAGATATACTATTATGTTGTTGCCTTTGGACTGTCCTGCTGCCACCACCGCGGCCAAAGATCTTATACTCGTAACTGACTGTCTCCTGGGGACAAAACCTGTTTGCTCTGGAGATATAATTTTGGGGAGTATATTTGAGGCGGTTTGTGTACATTTTTGTTAGAATTGTACAATCTTGGTTTAACAGGGAAATGGGTCTGTATGACGACGGTGGTTCCAGATTTCTGCCTCGTTTTGAGATGACCATTATTTTCGCTAGATTAAAGTTCGCAATTCCCCCCCCCCCCACCACCTCCCCCCTATGGTTGTATAAATTGGTTAGTGATGTTGCTATTTCGGGGTTTAATAATTTGTGGTATTCTGCACTAAGGCCATCTGGTCCTGGTGATTTGTTATTTTTAAGTGTGTTGATTAGTTTCCTGCACTTCTAGGGTTGTTATAGGGTTATCTAGTGCCTCTATTTGCTTGCAAGATCTGAGGAAGGTTTGCTTCTTGTATAACTTTTCCTCCTAATTCTTTTTCATCTGTGATTGTTGTGTAGAGTTCTTTGTAGTAATTTAGGAATGTTGCACACATTTCTTTGGCGTTGTTGCTCTGCTACCCTCCTTAGTGCTCATGGACACTTTGATTAGTGCTTTTGGTTTCTTTTGTTAGATTAGCCAACAATTTCCCCAGTTTATTGCCCCATCTAAAATAGCTATTTTTTTGATACATAAGTTGGGTTTGTGCTTTCAGTCAGCAAGTGCCTCGTACAACTCTTTGGTTTCTAAATACTGCTTCGTATTTTGTTCTGTATTATCTGTCTTGTATATTTGGAACGCCTGTGTTAGGTGTGTGTTTAGGTTGTTCAGTTTGGTGTTTAGGGATTTCTTTTTCCTAATACTGTAAGCAATTATATGGCCTCTATGTACTGCTTTTTGGATGCTTCCCAGTACAGAATGGGTTCTACAGAATGCTGCTGGTTGTCAGTCTCATAATTGGACCAATGGTTTTGTAGATACGCTTTGAACTCTTGAGTTGGCTAGATACGTGGGCAAGCGCCAGCTTCGCAAGATATTTTGGGATTTACGGAGTCTTAAGTTGATCCATATTGGTGCATGGTCTGGAATTATATTTTCTATTTTAGCCGAGTTTATTCTCCATTAAATTGGTTGAGATTAGGAATCGGTCTATTCCTGAGAACCTATTTTGTGCGTGTGAAAAAAATGAAATCCTTTTTCCAGCGGGTTTAAAATTCTCCAGGGGTCTACCAGTGTTGGGTTTTCCCTGAAGGATTTTAAAGTTCCCCGTTGAGTGTGAATGGTGCGATATCCTTTTGTTTCCTGATCTGTCAAGTGTCCAGTCCTCCACTACATTGAAGTCGCCTCCTACAACAACGGTCTCTGCGTCCCACTCCAAAATTCTTTGGTAGAGATCTATGAAAAACAAATGGTAAGGCAAGTTCGGAGCATATACATTAACCAACAGTCTCGAGTCTTCTATGGTGATGTTGACCATGAGATCTTCCTCCTGAATCTTTCAGAGTTTTATGGATGGTGTAGTTCACATTTTTGTTTATTAGTATTGCAGTTCCTTTTTGCTTTCCAGTGTATGGTGCCATGATTATTTCCTAGATCCATGGTGCTTTTAGTCTTTTGGTGTCCTCCTTCAGGAAGTGTCTCTTGGAAGAGGGTCCCCAGCGCTTTGGATCTTTTGATGTGGGAGAGTATCTTCCTTCTTTTTGCTGGTGAATTAAGGCCCTCGACATTCCAGAAGACCATCTTGAGGTTGTCTATCCAGATTTGGGAATCCTCAGGTTCTACAGTACTTAAGCTTTGTATTGAGGCTGCTTCTATTCAATTCCTTCTGTGGGGTTATAATCTTTGTTTTGTTTGCTTTCCATTGGAGGTGAGCCGTCCCAGCGAGCGGACCCCTCCAGGTTTTTGGTGTTTTGGCTTGAAGTTTTGATTTTGGTGGACTTTTCCTGCTATGTCGTGTTTGGTCCAGCTTAACAAGCAGCAACAGGTGGTGTCTGTGGGCTTTGTGTGGCAATTCCTGTGGGTACTCGCCGACCAGGCTGACTTAGTTGGATTTTAGTGGCCTGGGTTTGCCAAGATTGCCTTTATTTAGTTCATGAATCGTTTGGTGGATTTGGTCCCTCTTTAAAGTGCGCTTGCACTCTTTCTGGTGACTCAAATAGGTATTGGAGCCTTCCGTGACTGTTTGTTTGGCTGGGTAGAGTAATATGAATTATTTCCTTTTCTGGTATAACTCTTGCATAATGGGGAGAACTCTCTCCTGTTTGTGATACTTGGGCCGAGAAGTCTTGAAAGATTAGTAGTTTGTTGTCTTTGTAGTGCAGATCTGACCTTTTCCTGTAGGCTGCTAGCATGTTCGCTCTGCCTGCATAGTTTAGGAACGTCATGATGACTGGTCTCGGTCTAGCTTTGTCTCTTTCTGGTCCCTGTCTGAGCTCTCTCTTCAGATCTTCTGCTGAGCCTGGCATTTTCAGCGCCTGCTGCAGACCTTTTGATAGCATCTGGGTCAGACCTGTCCCCCTTAGGTCATCCAATTTTTCCTGTATAGATAATATGGGTTTAGATTGCCTCTAGCTTGCTTTGCAGCTTCTGTACTTGTCTTACAAACCATGGTTCTGCTCTCCAATTCTTCCAATCTTTGCCCGTGCGAGCCCAGCTGTCAGTGTCTCCTGTATAATATTTTGAAGCTCGAATATTGTTTCAACACACATTCCCAGCTAGCTCAAACTCCTACACCCACCACATCATGAATATATATTTGTCAAAAAAGAGTGCTACTGGGCGTGGCAAATGTATACAACAAAAGATAGGGGTGCCCAATGCTACATCAAATTGACAAAACAAATATGGTAATGAGTACAAAGTTCAAATACTTCAATAATAATAATAACTACTTGGTTATTTAGTTAAACCCTTTGGCCAAAGCGTTATAAGCCTGCATACCAAACGTCAAGGTATAATCAATAATGCAGGTCCTACACTGCACTGTGAACCCTTCCCTTTATCTCTGTATGAGGGGAAAGAACCATAATAGGTCCTGTTCTTTTCTTTATTGGTTATACCTTGACGATTGGTATGCAGGCTTATAACGCTTTGACCAAAGGGTTTAACTAAATAACCAAGTTGTTGTTGTTATTGAAGTATTTGAACTTTGTACTCATTACCATATGTTTTGTCAATTTGATGTAGTATTGGGCACCCATGTCTTTTGTTGTATATCAAATATTTTTTCCTCAGAGGGGAGATCAGCTTCAGCACTTTTCTGGCTATGGCCTCCGCCAAAGTCATTTCGTGTTCTTGGGGTATCAGTGGTGTATTAACTCTTTCAGATCTATCTAGCAAATGTGGCTCTGGGGCCACTTTTTTTTTTCATTTGCTTATTGATCTTTTTGCTGCTGGTGCTTGTTTTATCTGTAAATTTGTCCATGTTAAGATGTTTGGGTTGCCTTTAACTTTTCCTGCACACAGGTATATCCTACACTTAGCTGGGTGCCTTGTTGTGCTTGTACTTTGTGAGTGTCTTTGTTTTTTTTTGGGGGGGGGGAGCCATCTCCTCCACCTCTCCCCGTATTAAGGGAGCCCCCCCCCCCATCTCCTCTCCCCGTATTAAGGGAGCCCCCCCTTCTCTGTATTAAAGGAGCCCTTCTCCGACACATGGCTATTTTCATGGAAGGTTTAGTGAGGGTTCTCAATCTTCCATAGACCACCAACATTGGGTTAAAGTAAATAAATAAACACCCACACACAATCATTCAGCTAAATGTGAGGGCGCCTCCCTCCTACAACAGGAAAAGCTGCACAGCCATCCCTTCTGTCTCACACTTTCCCTCCCCTCCTTGCTGCACGTGGCCGCTCTGTGTATTTACACTCTCACGGGCTTTTGGGGGGGAGGGGGGGGAGGGGGGCGCACGCTTCCATCCTCCCGACCACATCCGGTTTTGGGCTTCGCGCATGCGCACGCTTTTCTTCGCAGTGTCCGTTTCCCTGCCGCGCGCACCAGCTTTCTCCACTGTCCGTGTCTGCCGCGCGCGCGCTCCCGTAACCCTCGCGCTCCTTCACACCTATATACACACCCTATACATACATATACGGGCGCGCGCGTCCGGTGCTCTCGTGCTACGCCCGCCACTCACCCTCCTCCTTCCCCAGTATCCAGCACTCGCTCCTTCCGGTCTTAGGCTGGAGAGCCGAGCCCCTGTGATACCCGCCCGGTCGGTCGTGGTGGACCTCTACGGTGGACCCACCCGTTCAGTGGTCGGTGAGGGCCCGGCCCCGTGGGTCACCGAGGGGTCCCCTCCCGGTCGGACGGCCAGGCCCCCGCTGCCTCCCGTCCGTCACTGCGGCTGGTCGGTGAGGCCTCGGAGCCCCTCGCCGCCGCCTCCCCCTCCTCCCCCCCAATTCGTCGGAGAGGGACCCCAATCCGGAGCAAATATTCCGGAGAAACAGAGACTCCCGGAGAGGACCGCAGAGGAGATGGAGGCGGTGGGGCCCGGTGAGTGTGAGTGAGGGAGGGGCGAGCCCGGGAATGTGTAGGCCTCACCTGTGGGGGGTCATTGTGTGCGAGGGGCAGGTATATGTTGTATCCCTACATTCATAATAGTATAAGGTTGGGGCTAACTAAAAAAGAAAAATATATTGGGGTAAAGGAGTGGGCTATTTATGAGGGAGCAGGTATGTTGATGTGGGGGGGGGGGAGGGGGCTTAAAGTAACTAGACAATGTTTGGGGGAGCAGGTATCTTGTGGGGTTCAGGTGTTGCATGTAGGGGGTATTTGCATGTGTGGAGGGTACAGGCAGCTTATATTTTTATTTTTTTATGCAGGGACGGGGATCTGTAGGGTGATATTGCAGGTGTTGATGTCTGTATGCACGGTGTGTTGAGTATTTGTGCGTGGGGTATTGTTTTTTGGTTGGTTGGTTGGTTGGTGGGTGGGTGGGTAGGTATACCAGTGTTGGAGGGTATTTAAGCGGCTTGCAGACTGATTGATTGATATATTTTTCCATACGCCCATTATCACTTGTTTGCTATGGGTATATTTGAGAAGAGTAATGTGGAAGACAATACCTGTGCGTGGGACTTTTCATAGGGTAACAATGTGGCGTACGTGGAGAAATCATAAAGGAAGATCTGGGATGCCATTATGCCTCTGTGGAGATGTTATAGTATGGGTGATAGTGTTTATAAGTAAATTGCAGAGTATATAAGGCACATATGTGACCCATGTAATGGGTGGACACAGCGGGTTAACTAAAATAGGCTTCACTAGGGCATACACATGTGGACACAAAAGACTTGCACCTCATTGATTAGTGGTAACTAATCAAAAGATTCAATTTAGAAGAAAGCAACCACTTTTAACCTGCCATATGTGCCAAGCACAGCCAAAATAATGCTAGGTCATGCACAGCTGGTATATATTTGTAAGATATTAATACCCTTGTATTGTGGTAAAGACATTAGCTCCCTCTTTATCTCCTCGTGCCTGTAGATTGCAAACTATTAGTCAGTTCCAATGAGCCTCTGATAATGCAGGGTTGGTGAAACAGGTTTTTACGGTTTTCCACATGTTTTTTGAGGTTGCGAAGATCTCCTAAAACTCCCAGCTCGTAAGCAAATCTTGGGAATGCAGTGGGCAGCTGAGGTATTCACTCTTGAACCTTGCTATTTTATGTATGCACCTTGCTGAATGGGTTTACTCTGTATCCTGTGGGTTGTGGAGGAAGAAAATGTTTTAGTCCATTTAGGTAAGGGGGATCATTCCCTTAAATTACTTGCATGGACCGGTAGTGTTACTGTAGACTTCAAGCACCTAGCTGCTCTCCTTATGAACTTTAAAACTTTTAGTATCCAGATCTCGGAGACCTGGATGTGTTGATTAATATCCTGACTATTAAGGCGTTTGTGTGGTGAGGGTGTGTCCATAAGGGTTTTGTGGTTCTTCAATTTCAGCCCTCTACTCGGTGTGTAAACAAATCACAATTTGCAATGTTTTTAATCTAGCTAGACTAGCAGTGTCAAAGTTGTGGAGATAAAAAGCACATTTAAAAATATTACAATTACACTTTTATTTTTTTTTTGTAAATCCATCTTTCTCCAAACAGATAATTGCAGGACTATTTTGCAAAATATTTCTTTCCACTTAAAGACAAACCAACAGCAGTTTATATATTTGCAAAAACAATGGGCTTTAATACCGATCTTTACTAACAGAAGAGGTGAATTCCTCTCCCTACAGTTAATGTCTCACTCAGTATGCATGTGAAGAGGTTGGTTGTATGTGTTCTGCTTTTCTGGACTAATCTTCCCATGTGGAAGACCTTTAAAATTAACTTTTTGTTCTGTGGCTGTGATGTCATACTGTACTTCTTTCAGACTCCTCTCCCTTAGTGAATTGTATGGGGTCCCCCTTGCATACTCCTGTTGACTCACGCCCCGATGGGCACAAACCTCTTTTTAGAAAGTTAGCTGTGAGTTTTTTGTTTTATATTGACTCAACGATCAGGATAGACCAGACTATCATGATCGTACCATGACTAGACCAGGGGTCCCGTGGGTGCCTAAGAATCGCGAGTTACCAGTAGCTTGTCGCAGTGCTCCCTATAGCTCCTGAGTGCCTCTCATGTCGGTCTGCGCTGGAAGTCTGGCCCAACTTCTGCATTTGCAAGCAGGATCGGTGTGACACTGGAGGAAACCCCCAAGATAAGTGTGTGTCCGTGTCCCCTCCTCGCTCCTGAACTCTCAAGTGTGCCATTGAGCATAAAACGGTCGGGTACCCCTGCACTAGACAAATACAAGTGTTCTTGTATACAAGGTACAAGTAATACTTTATTCTGCAACAGGGGTACAGAGAAAACTCAGGTGGAGGGCGCTGTCGAAGCGAGCTTACCCTCGATGTCCTTCAGAATCCATATAGGAGAAAGTAAAATCCAGAATGTTGCTCTCAATAACCAGAGACAAACTCGTTGCACAAGGTCTAGTAACCGACCACTGCACTGGCAGGAAGCAAAGGCCCATGAATAACTGGCAGGCTCTGGGTGGCAGTGGGATAATACTGTTTCACTCACTGGGATCCGCCTCAAATTCTGGGGGAAACTGAAGACGTGATTGGAGCAGCAGTCTCACGGCGGGGTGCTTTAAGAATTACCGGGGCACCCTGGACTCGGAATCCTAAGGCCACACACCCAAACATGGTCATACCTATACCCCATCGAGGACATTGGATAGAGGTTGAGGCAATATGGGGACCAAAGAATAGAGCTGTCAAAAGTGGTAGTGTATATAAACGTATCACTGACAGCTGGGGTCCTGTCACACAGAAAGGTCCTGTGCAAGCCCAACTGTCTGATTTTTATGGTGCAGAACACTGCACAGCATTTTTGTCTCTTAAGTTTACAAAACTTTAACTCTACCGAATGCAAATGAAAAAGCAGCAGTCCTACCCAACTAAACCCCTGGTTTTGACCGCACAGGAACTAGGGGCTAATTTAGAGCTGAACTAGACTATTTATTTCTATGTTCCCCCTTTGGTTCCCAACATTACAAACTGTTTGTTACCGGCATTACTTACTGGCTTGTAATGGGGATTTAAATGGCCATCCAATAGGATGCCACAGCGGGTGATGGTGCAGCTTCCTATTGGGCTGCGATTAGGCAGCCATTTTGTTTCACCTGGAGGGAGATTTAAACCTAGTCACTTCATTTGTAATGAGTCCTCAGAGCTGAAACCTGGCTGTGTGGAGAGGGGAGGGGGGGGAGGTGCTTCTGATTACTTTTTTTGTCTATTACTTTAATATATTTTATTGCCCTTTAAATTTTTGAAGTCTTAGGCTGCGGTCCCAGTCATCACTGTGACACGTGCACCCAGCGGGAGGGAGGGGTGTTGGGTGGGTGTGTATCGCGTGCACAGCGCTAGCCGCGATCTGCGGTCTCGGGAGAGAGGGAGAAGTTGCGACGGGAGGGGGCGTGGGGCTCTGTCTCAAGTTACACACACAATTTATTTGAGTGTGGAATCTTGCAGTACAGCGCGGCTGCTGAATGTGCGCCGACGCATGTACTCGGCCCTGAGTGACTGATGGGCCGGTGTTTGTGCGCACAGTGCACACCGAGGCGTGCGCTGTGGTTGTCACTGGGACCGCAGCCTTAAGCTCCATTTCAGACATTTTTTAAATGTCCTGGAAGCTAGTGAATTTTTTTACACTTTGGTGAACTCTGGTCTCGTGTAGGCTTCTGCAGAGGGATTGCTGCTTTAAAAGGGGCAAAATAACTGTCATATAGCGCTTTTCTCCCAATGGTGCTCAGAGCTTCATAGTTGCAATATGTAGCGCCCTTTACATGTATTACAGGCACTGTCCGTCTGCCGCTGAGTTTAGTCTGTTTTGACGCGAGGCACCGAGAGTGACTTTCCCAAATGAGCCGACACCGAAATTTGTACTGGTCTCCTCCCTCAGTCAGTGTCATTGTTTTCAGTCTGTGCCTTAACCCAGGGGAGCGCAAACTTTTCCAGCTGCGCCCCCCTGTGTTCCCTGCCTCTGTGATGGCGGCCCCCGTCCCTACCTTAGGGCTCGCTCTGACAGGCTGCTACGGCAGTGTTAGCTCCTGCAGCACAGCGATCTGTGCTCAAACTGCAGGAGGCAGATCGCGGCGTTTGGGGGGTTTGAAAACTCCCACCGCACAACCCAAATTTGTGACGGGCGCACACGTCGCATCGCCTTCTGTCTGAGCTCAGCCTTAAAGCTGCGGCAAATGACGCTTGGGTCACGTCACGTGACCCACGGCGTCGTTTGACGCGTGTGACGTCACATGGCTCCGCGGCGTCAAATGCCATGTCGACACGTCACAGAGCGTCTGAATCCCGGTAAGTATAGCGTTGCAGGGGCCTCACGCGATCCCCCCAGCATTAAATTAAATGCCGTGGGGAAGAGCGTGGGGCCCCTGCAACGGCCTGCGCCCCATCCCCCGCGCAAAATCACCCGTCCCCCAGTTTGCTCAAAGCTGCCTTAACCCATTGAGCCATTCCTTCGGCAACCATAAACCAGTGATGTAAGTTTAGAATGGCAGCATTAATTAACATAACACATGATTAATATTAACAAATGTGCCTGAATATACACAAGTTTTCAAGCAGTAGCATAAGAATCAGGTAAAAATTAAACTATTTGGAGAAAGTTAAAATATTTTTAAATTAAAAAAAAATGTTTAATTGCTTACAGTGGTTCATGCCACTAGTTTAATTTTTACATGATTCTTAAGTGACTGCTTAAACTGTTGTGTATATTCAGGCACATTTGTTAATCTTAATCATTTGTTGTTGTGTAAATTAGTGCTGCCATTCTAAACCGAACTGGTAAAGGCAGGACAGGGCTTTGTATTTGGAGGTAGTTTAGATGACTTTGAAGGTGGGTGCTCAATCGCTGAAATTGTGCACGGCGTCTGCAACATTTAACATGGTTATTTGGAGTAACGCAAGCTGTACTGTACTGTCGACCACTGCAATGCATTTCAGTTTGTTCTAAACATGTATTTAATACGATTAAGCTACGGTCCTAAAAACTAAGCAATCTGTTGTTTATACCTCTTCACTACCAGAAAAAAAACCGTAACATGTAAAGGGAAAACCATTTAAAAAAGAAAAGTGATGGACTGTTCATTGCATACTAATGCAATCAGTATTTTTTTTTTTTTACTAAATGCAGCTCATAAGTTCTGGTACATAATCGGATCCTAAGAGTTGTTTAACTGCTAAAATGACTGATAAAGCCAGAACATAGCAGAACTACACTGTATAATGCACATAATTTTGTGCTTTTTTTCTCCCCATCTGTTTCTACTGCCAAGCTCATGACCTTGTATCCTGCTTCTAAAGCTGTTGGCGGTTTCAAAATCTGTAACCCTCTTCCTTTTTTGTTGTTGCATGAAACAAAAGCTTCCTTAAATTGGTAAGATTATTGTATTTATATTTCTAATCTGCTACATCTTCCACTGTAAAACCTGCTGTGATGGCCCTTTTGGGGAGATAGGTTTGCAAACCACCGCAGAGCCTACTGACATGAAAGGGTTAAAGCAGTGGCCCTGTGTACCTAGTACATGAAGGGTTAGCAGCCTTCCTGGAACATTGGTTTCTCTACCAGACCTGCCTTGCTGACATGGTGACTTTCTGAAATGTGGCAGCAGGTGGACAGTTTTAATAGATCAGAAGTCTTTGCAGTCATCTGTGATGCTTCAGTGGGCGCATATGTTCGAACTATCGTTCTTGGCATGTACTTTCGTTTGCTGCTAGTAAAACACAAAATTCTCTTCAAATATAAGCTTGTATGCTTGGACAAATATTTATTCCATGATTTCTCTTTTCAAATGTTTTACAGGCTCTCCAATGGGAGACATGGGAAGGTGCTCTGAAAACTGTTAGTTGAGTTAAAAACTTGTTAAATATACTGGTATATTAAATAAACTGGTACAAATAGAAAAGGTACTGCTTGGGACTGAAACACTGGAGTAAATGCACAGCAAGCACTTCCAAAGTTAATGTTGTTCATAGCCTCTTATGAACTTGCCTTCCATTCATTTTAAACTGAACTCTCTTTAAACAGGTGCATATTTGCAGTTACAACATCGTTCTATTGGCTATTATGATTGCATTGTGCATTATTGTAACATCTTTGTATTTAGATTTTGGCTGGTTTCTTTCCATTGATTATGAAATGTATGTTTCTTGCTCAGGCCCTCCACCGACCAGCCTCTTTCAACCTCCGCGGCGTCCTGGCCTGGGCACACTCGGGAAGCCAATCAGGCTCCTCGCCAACCACTTCCAGGTCCAGATACCGAAGATAGATGTCTATCATTACGATGTGGATATCAAGCCTGAGAAGAGGCCCCGGAGAGTCAACAGGTAAAGGAGATGCTCAGAGAGAATGAGCTACTCTAAACAGGTTACTTACTATAGTGTCCATTATTCTATTGAAAACATCACTTGCTTAAATCTCTGAATCTTTCTACTCCAACAATATCTAAATAATACCTTACATCAGAGGTGTGCAAACTGTGTGGCGCGGCATTTGCAGAGGCCCCACACACTTCCCCAAGGCATTTAAATTATATGCCGGGGGATCGCGTGAGGCCTCTGTAACTTCACTTACCTTGTCTCTGGCGACGTGGCACCATGGCAACGCGACTCCGCAACGTCATTTGACGCCGGAAACATGGTAAGGAGGGGGTGGGGGGCAGTGCAGGCAGGGGGAAAGTTTGCGCACCCCTGCCTTACATTGTATTGTATGTCTTTATATAGCGCCATTAATGTACATAGCGCTTCACAGTAGTAATACATGTGGTAATCAAATAAATAAAAGATAATATAAATAACAGATCATGGGAATAAGTGCTTTAGACATAAAAGTAACATTAAGGAAGAGGAGTCCCTGCCCGAGGAGCTTACAGTCTAATTGGTAGGTAGGGAGAACGTACAGAGACAGTAGGAGGGAGTTCTGGTAAGTGCGTCTGCAGGGGGCCAAGCTTTATGTATCATGTGTTCAGAATATCCACAGTGCTATTCATATGCTTCTTTAAGGAAGTGCCTTAAGGTGGGTCTTAAAGGTGGATAGAGAGGGGGCTAGTCGGGTACTGAGGGGAAGGGCATTCCAGAGGTGTGGGGCAGTCATTGAAAAAGGTTTAAGGTGGGAGAGGGCTTTAGATACAAAAGGGGTAGAAAGAAGACATCCTTGAGAAGAACGCAAGAGTCTGGATGGTGGATAACGAGAAATTAGGGCTGAGATGTAAGGAGGGGCAGAAGAGTGTAAAGCTTTAAAAGTGAGGAGAAGAATGGAGTGTGAGATGCGGGATTTGATAGGAAGCCAGGAGAGGGATTTCATGAGGGGAGAAGCTGAGACTGATCTAGGAGTCACATAAGTCATTCAGTAAATACTTTCTGCTATTTGGTCCATGCTGGATTTTCATGTCACATAACGAAATAAGGGAACATTTTTTAAACAATGGAAGCAGAGTTCAGAATGAAATTGTAGCTCAGTATTTACTGGGTCAGGGGAGTGGGCATTAAAAAATTCACCAATATTCATGGATCCCTTCCCTTTATATTTTAAGTGCAAAATGGCATAGTTTGGTGGGACCAACATTATCCCAACTGTAAAATGTTAACAGTGTAAACCAATGACTAATAAGGTAGCATGGCTTTAAGGTATGATCTTAAAGTTTGCTTGTTTGTGCTCAGGGAGGTGGTTGACACGATGGTGCGGCATTTCAAAATGCAGATATTCGGAGACCGTCAGCCAGGATATGATGGCAAGAGGAACATGTATACGGCGCACCCACTACCAATTGGAAGGGATAGGGTAAGTGCAAGGGCTCTGTGATCCTCTATTGTTTGTTTTTGATCTGTCTGTGTCTTGTCTTCAGTTTGGCGGTAAGGCTAGATAACGGAAGCACAAAGATGCTGGTTTCAGTGCCTAAATGAGACCGCAGCAGTTTTCCCTTTCCACAATCACTTAGTTCTTGCATCTTGGCATTGCTTTGGCTCTTCCACCCCCTCCCCCCCTGCAGTAATCTGATATTTTTCTTGTTTTTTTTGGGGGGGTTCTCTACCAATTTGTTTGTTCCAACTGCCGTCTTCATATGTGTGGTTTGTTGTTGTAATTGTTAAAAGAATCCCTGTGCATCTCAATCCAACTGCAGCACTTTTTTTCAGCTCTAACGGAAATTGTTTATTTCTGAGGTTCTTGATGACGATGGTTTGTCTTTTTAATCCATTTTCTTTCTATCTTTAGATCATTATGTGATTTGCTGCAAACCAATCAGTGATCACTTGTCAAAACGGTTCTGAGCCTTGCAGTCTTTAATCATGTTTTTTGGGGGGATCTAGTCAATTTAATTCTTGATTTCATTGGTTCAACTCATTCATTTTCTTTTTGCATTCTCCTTGAAGAGTAATTCATGATGCAGAGGTTTTCACATTCTACCAATCGTTTGCACATTAATTCCTGTCGACACAGCCATACATTGCAACTAATGCTTAGTCTTTCTGCTAGGCTCCCATCTTTGCATTGAAATCTCCCATAAAATTGAAGTGGCAATTTCCTTTAAGTTGGTTGATTTTCATGGTAGAAGTCTTCCACTTCATTCTCTGTGACTTGATGTTGGAGCATACACTGAGATTTGGCGCTTGTATCTGAATTATTCTTGCTGCCGTTTCAGATGAGCTCTCATACTTCACTATGCTGTTTGTTTCTCCATTTCCTGTTGATGAAGCTTACTCCACTGATTCTTCCATTTTCTGTACCTCTGTTGTCAAAAGGAGACCTATTTTCTTACAATGAGGCCTTCATATTTTCTTGATGAATGCTAACAATATCCCATTTGAATTTTCTGAAGGTAGTCTACCAGTTCTTGCAATGCTGCTTTTATTGGAGCGAGTCTGGCAGTTGTAGGTAGCTAGATATGAGGTTTGAATGGCAGCTGGTGTCTAATCCCCAGGAATTCTTGGCGTACTCTCCTTTTAGTGCCTTCTTCCTGAAAGCCACCAAGCCCAGTGATAATCTGGCCCCAGGAGAATTTGTTTCCTGTATGTTTAATATTTGGATGTTAAGGACATACTTGCCATGCTTTAACTGCGTGTTGGCAAGTACCTTTCCCACTTTAGCCAGGTATATCATTCACGCTGTCATAGCACGATTGCCACATCCAGTGCAATTGGCACTAGACACCTTTAATCACCTGTTGCCACCTCCCAGCACTTTTAAGGCAGTGAGATGAGGATTTGACGGAAGGAGATGCATATACGAAACTTCATCCCTTGTCGATCCAAGCTTTCTAATTTCATCCTGCTATCTTTTGGTGTGCCCTGATTTGTGTAAAAATGAAGTGCCCTGCTCTTATTCCATACACATTTTTTTTTTGTTTTAATAAATATACATGCACTTTCTTGAAGGCACACCTTGTTTTTTTTTTTTTTTTTTTTTTTAGACCATGCTTGGTATACGACGACAAATGTTTGCTATATTTGCTATTAAGATTTACCCGGTGCACATGCACACATTGTATGACTGTAAAGCTGCAGGTATAAAGTCTTCCTTTGCTATAGCATCCCATATAAAGTAGAACTTGCTGTCTGCAGGTTGACTTGGAAGTCACCCTTCCTGGCGAGGGCAAGGACCAGACTTTTAAAGTGACCATTCAATGGGTGTCTGTGGTCAGCCTCCAGCTTCTCTTGGAAGCTCTGTCCGGACATGTGAGTGAAGTTCCTGAGGAATCTGTGCAGGCTCTTGATGTCATCACTCGTCACCTTCCCTCCATGAGGTATTTACAGTACACCATCTGTTCACAGTTTGTGACCTACGACTTGAAGTACCATGTAATGCTGCGGAGGAAACCTTTTTTAAATCCATGCAATTTCCTCTTTGGAGCAAGCGTTTTTGTTACAAAAATGTGCAGTGATTTGAAATGGCCAACAATATTTAGCTATGTGTAGTATAATTCGATATTGCTGTTTAGAAGTGGACTATGATTATAGATATTACTTTCACTTTGTCAAGCCGCATGAAAGGTTTTTTGTTTGGTGAGGTGGGTGGATACTGCAAACATTGACTTGACAATGTTTTGTTTTTTATTTGGTACCTCATATGACTTGAAGTTTATTTCTTGTTTGTTTGCAGGTACACGCCAGTGGGACGCTCCTTCTTTTCTCCCCCTCAGGGTTACTATCACCCGCTGGGTGGGGGACGTGAGGTCTGGTTTGGGTTCCATCAGTCTGTTCGGCCGGCCATGTGGAACATGATGCTGAATATTGATGGTAAGAGACAGTATATAGATTACATTTGATGACACTCATGCTTGAATATATTTTTAAGACTCTCTGGTTGGCAGACTTTTGGGAAAATATGGAATATTAGCACTGAATATACCAAATAATTTTCTTTTGATGTTTACTGCATCTGCAATGTTCTCACCGTACCTGATGCATTTTCTGTTTGTCATTTTATTTCTGATGGTAGGTGCGATAAAGAGAAGTAAACCAATTTAGATGATTTAACATTATTAACGGTATCCAAGTTAAGGGTAACTATTATAAACAGAGAGCAGATGTTGGCGTTGCACACTCCTATCACAATCCGATGCAAAAGCGCTAAATGTGGTCTAAACCCAACTGAAACATTTCACTTTGGGGGGAAAAAAGCAGCATTGGACCCTGGAGATGTGGAAACTTTTTTAGACGTTCGTGAACCACATTTGGATGTTTCTTTCCTTGCACAAGATTTTGCAGCCTAATAAGTTTGCAAGCATTCACCAAACATTAAGTCGATGTGCATTCAAATTTAGATTAATATGCTAATTTTCGAAATTTTGTAAAATCTATAGATTTGCTTAATGTCGATACTATAAATAGGGGCGACAGCTTGTTTCGCTCACGGTCTATATTTTGCTGAAAGCTTGCAATTTTGCAAGATCGAAGACTAATTTTGTGACCTTATTAGCCCTTTTATGCTTGGCAAAACATTTTGCCAAATAAAAACTTGAAATGGGAATTTCTTCCTTGACGCGCACCGTTAGATTATAGACTCCACCTCCTGAGGTAGAACAGGAAGAAACTTGCACAGGCCATATAAAGGGCACATGTAGTGTTATTTTTCCTATCGTACCTGCTAGTAGGAGCTTGCACAAATGTTGATATTTTTATGGAGCTCCTTCGGGGATCCCTAGCCGGCAGGTAACCGCCTAAGGATGGGTCACATGGGGATAAGGGAGGGAGTCTCGGATGTACCTTCTCCCAGGCGCAAAGCGGCTGTAAGCCAGCCCTCATTGGAGGGTACATAAGCGGCAAAATTGCTTACTTCGTGGGGGCTGGTAGAACCTTAGCCAGCACCCCCACCTGTGCCTTCCAGTGTCTGCCTGGAAGTCCTGGTCTGACATAAGTACAGGGTGTCATCTGCTTTGACTTTCCTTCACATAGAGCGATGGAGTCTGATGTCGCTTAAAAGCGTCGAAACCCACGTGGATGCCTGGAAATTTGATGAAGATGGCACAGTAGTGCAGGAAAGCAGTTGACTTTTTTGAATTTTACCCATCAATTGCTGTCTGTCTTGGTGGCATGTAGTGCAATGGATATGGGGGGTGGGGGGGTCATTATCTTGTTTATGTATCCCACAGATGCCTCCTGCTATACAGGGTCTGAGGCTCCCTGAGAATCCAGTACAGGTGATATCAGTCCTAAGAAGGGAACTTCAAAAATCAAACACTTAACTTGTTCAGGATGGGAACTGCTGCCTGACGAGTAGACGTTGTGCAATACTTGCATAAAGCTGTTGGTTATGAAAGAGAATACTGTCCAGATTCAAGGTTTTCTAGGATGGTTCCAGTCTGCAATGCAGCAAACCTTTGACTCCTTTAATTCCGCTAATGTGCAGTCGGCACCCAGGCCACCTAGAGTAGTGTGTATCAGCGGCTTTACTCTGCATCATCGCAGGAGTCTGACTGTGAAGTTGCAGTAGGAACAGAGTTTCCTGACTGTCATCTGAGGAAGAAGTGAAGTGAGGGAAGAATATAAAACTTTTGCAGCAGAAGATATTGACAAGCTGGTGAAAGCAGTAAAAACCGTAATGAAAATGGAAGACATAAAAGCGCCTGAAGATTCAGGACCATATGTTTATGGGATTTCATAAAGGATTAAGGGTCTTTCCAGCGCATGCTGCGGTCAAGAAAGTGATTAATGCAAAATGGCAGCACCCAGATAAGAAACCATTCTTGTCCAGACGCTTTAATCAGATATAGAGGAAATCAGGGGAGCATCATTACCTATAGGAAAAAATAAATACAACCATAGTGCAAAACGTAATAACAAAATACACTAAAATGGCAGATCTCTCTCAAGAGAAAAAAGACGCTAGATGGTAACACTGTAACCACAGGCTAGCGGCAAGGAGCAGGAGGAAAGTGCGTCCAGGACAGAGACACAGAGTCAAAAGATAAAATACCAAACTTTATCCGACAATGATAAAATTGGAGGCTTACGAGATATCAGATGTTTAACAGCATTGGTGTATGGTAAAGTTGTTCGCCGAGTCGCGTTCTCGGAATCCCCGTACACTGCTGCCTTATCCACCGATCTCCGACCTCCGACCTCCTGGAGCCGATACGTCACATCCGGTTCTTTCAAATCGTATGGAAGACGCCACCGGAACTTCACAGCAGTCACTGTGACTGCTGTGAAGTTCCGGTGGCGTCTTCCATACGATTTGAAAGAACCGGATGTGACGTATCGGCTCCAGGAGGTCGGAGGTCGGAGATCGGTGGATAAGGCAGCAGTGTACGGGGATTCCGAGAACGCGACTCGGCGAACAACTTTACCATACACCAATGCTGTTAAACATCTGATATCTCGTAAGCCTCCAATTTTATCATTGTCGGATAAAGTTTGGTATTTTATCTTTTGACTCTGTGTCTCTGTCCTGGACGCACTTTCCTCCTGCTCCTTGCCGCTAGCCTGTGGTTACAGTGTTACCATCTAGCGTCTTTTTTCTCTTGAGAGAGATCTGCCATTTTAGTGTATTTTGTTATTACGTTTTGCACTATGGTTGTATTTATTTTTTCCTATAGGTAATGATGCTCCCCTGATTTCCTCTATATTGTGCTTTCTTGTGGACAATTGAAACAGTCCATTCAGGGTTTGAGTTTTTTCCTATAACACTCATTGCACTTTATGTTGTATATCATTATAGTATCACTTTAATCACTGCATGTTTGTTTATAAGTGTTGAGCGCCATCTAGTGTCTTTTGTGTATAGCTTTAATCAGTTATGTCCATTTGATCCAGTAGTGTCCAGAGCATGGGACATCCCTGTAGCGCAGACTGTCCAGAAGGTTTGCTATACCCCTAGATGATGGCTCATGTTTTCGGGATCCAATGGATAAATTGGCAGAATATGCATTGAATCTTCATGACAGCAGGGGCACTCTGTAAGCCCAATGTCGCGCCAGCCTGCTACCAGGTCACTAAGATTTGCGTAAGTTGGATGGAGGGCTTGGATGCAAAGATTTTCAGGGATCAGATCCTGAAGTTATTCCCTCTGATTTGCCTAGGCATCGATAACTTGAGTAATGCGTCTATAAGAATCCTGACGGCTATATGTATGGCCCTATGAACAGCTGCCTGCAGGGCATTATGCTGAAAGGCTTGCATTGTTGATACCATGTCCAAGAACAAGCTTTTCTCTGCCATTCCAATGCTGTGTTGTTCAGAACAGTTAGTGGACAAGTTCAGAGGACAAGGCGTGTGCTTTGCCCTGGACAAAAGATCAATCAAATCCCACAAATCTTGTGGCTCAAGACCTTCTCTGAAAGAATTAATATTCTACCAAAGCCTAGGAAGGCATTTATCTTCCTCGAGAACCAGATCAGGGGAAGATCTTCAAGAAGCAGGTCATTGGGTGGCACAAATTTCTCGACCAGCAAGTTTCTGACTCCAGAGATTGTTGTAGGAGGAAGACTGATTCTTCACACAGATCGCTGGGTACAGCAATTGCTAGAAAGGGGTATTCAATAAAATTTTGTAGAAAGGCTTGCAAGAAAATTTATCATGCCTTTGCCAGTATACCCAATCAAGAAAAGTCTTCTCAGACAAGCAATACAAAAGTACAGAGCAGTACGAGTAGTAAATCCGTATATTTGCAGGGAGCATTTCAAGATGGAGTCAATCAGGTCTGCCGTTAACATCTTGAATCCAGGGGATTTCATTGCCACGATATATCTGAAGAACTCATACCTGCACATTCTCATCTGCTGCGTTCATCAGAAGATGTTAAGATTTGCCATACTGGAAGTGGGTGAAGTGAAACACTTTATGTTCAGGGCTTCATCCTTTCGTCTGCCCCAGAGTTTTTACAAAAGTAATAACTCTGCCACAGCTATCAGAGCGCAGGTCATCTCAGTAGTGCCTTATTTGTACCACTGGCTACTAAAACCTGCATCGGAGCAGATTCTGAACAGTCGCATGCAGTATGTTCTGAGATTACTACAAGACTTTAGCTGGATTATCAACTGGAAAAAATATAACTTGACACCAGCACAGAGCATGCCGTATTGATGGGGCTGCGATTCAACACACACGTTACATGGTCTATCTACCACTTGAAAAAAGGGATAAGTCTGATTTTAAAGATCAGCCGTTTGAGAACTGACCCAAAAACATTACTGGGTCAGGCCATGAGTACTAAGACAGTCTGCTTCAGTAGAAGCCATACCGTGGACTCCACTACACAAGAACTCTTGAAGTAGGACAGAAACCCATGGTCACTTAGAAAAACCGTGCACACTCACCCCTGACCAGAGCTTCACTAAGGTGGCGGCTGCAGAAGGAAAACCTCCTAGCAGGATGTTCCTTGGAGACGCCGATATGAACAGTGCTACAGTTTGGCTGGGGAGTGAACTGGCAGAAATGCATGGTTGTGTCAAGGGGAAAAAAGGTTGCATTAATTATCTTGGAATTGAGGGCAGTGTCCAGAGCTCCAAAAGCAGTCCACGTTCAATTGAGAAGATTCAAATCCTATCAGGATTCAAACGGACAATCTGGTAGCCACGTATATAAACTGCCATGGTATGCACAAGGAGCCCAGCACTCAAGAAGCCACGCTGATACTCGCATGGGCAGGAAACGGCCTCTACCTGTCAGCAGTTCACATCAAAGGAGAATGTTTAGGCAGATTTCCTCTGTTAACAAAACACACATTTTCCTCAGTTGCCAGAAGATTCTCCAAGAAGAATAGTCGCTCCACCCGGAAGTATTTAATCAGGTAACACCCCCAGATGGGTTCGGCCAGAGATCGATCTGATGGCAAGGGCAAATTCAAAGTTCAGCTGCTTTTTATTCCCTCTATCAGAGCGACAATCTGGAACATTTGGACGCAACATGTGAATTCGGGCTGGCATATATCCTCCAGTTTCAATGGTTGAGTCCTCAAGAAAATCAAACCGGACAATGCAAGAGTGGTAGCCCTCCTTCCATACTGGCCTAGAATGGCCTGTCTCAACCAGTACGCCACCCCATCTTCGAAGGTTGAAAGTGACAGCCTGGAAGCTGTGAGTCAAATGCGACACATGGGATGGTCTTCACCCGTAATACACCCTACTACAGTCTCGTACGAAAGTCTCTATCAATACATATGTGAAGGTTTGGACATTTAAGAAGGGTATCGGAAGAGGCATTAGCCCAGAAGTGGCTTGCATTAACTTGATCCTAGATTTCTTAGGATTCCAGAAGGGGCTTAAACCGAACTCTATCAAAGTCCAGATTGCAGCTATTGACGCAGCCTGGTTACAACCAATTGCGGGTAGATCCCTTATAAACAGATTTTTGAGGGCTATCCAGAACATCAGACCCAGAGTTCAAGATCCAATGCCAATATGACATTTGAATCCAATATTGAAGGTGCTATGTACTGTGGCGTTTGACCCCTTGCAAGACATTGGTCTTAAAACCCTTTCTGAAAACTGCATTCTTGGTAGCTGTAAAATCGGCTACAAGTGTCTGAACTACAGGCTTTCTCTGTAAAAGAACCCTATTTAGGACTTCATGAAGATAAGGTGGTACAATCCCTCCATTACATCCAAAGGTTGACATAGTTCTTCTATACAAAATGAGATTTTCTACCTGCACTATGGCCGCATCCAGGGACTGGAAAGGAACCTGCATTCACTAGAGGTGAGGTGTTCTGCGGAATACCGGAGATATCCGGAATTTAGGAAGATACCTTACTCATCCTGTTTTCGGGAAAAATAAAGGAGCGAGTTTCAAAGAGGTCCATCGCAAAATTAATGATAGCAACAATATGGTTGGCGTATCCAAGATCCGACAGATTACAACAGGATTAAAAGATCACTCTACAAGAGCCAGTAGCAGTCCTGGGCAGAGAAAACACAGGCGTCGGCAGAGCAAATTTGCAAGGCGGAAACATGGAAGAATAGGCATACTTTCACAAGACATTACAAATGTAATGCACAAGTATTCCAAGAAGCTGCCTTTGGCATAAAAGTCCCGCAGGCTGTAATAGATTAAAATTGTGTTTGTCATATCTCTCTGCCGTAATAAATCCTAAAGGGGAGGTGCCTTTTTATAAGGCAGGTGCAAGTTTCTTCCTGTTCACCTTCAGATAGGTGGCGTCGAATGGTGTTGCCGTGATGGACTAAAGGAAAAATACGTTTTCGGTAAGCCAAATTCTCCATCTTGCAACTGCATTTAGGTAGTTACACATCTATAATTGCTCTCTTGAAATGCACTCTGGTCTCTTGGGCTAGGAAGATAATTTGAGTACACCTCCATAAATGGGTCGGCCATAAGCTGCCCTGATGGTTTGTGTGTGGGTTCTGTCTGCTCGCAAATGACCTGCTCCATGCTACTGCAACATAGCCGCTCCTCTTTGTACTCATTAGCCAAAGCAGAATGCTTTTGATTTGGCAATTTTTTTTCATTGAAATGTTCTCTTTTCCAGTTTCTGCCACAGCTTTTTACCGTGCTCAGCCTGTCATTGAGTTCATGTGTGAAGTTCTGGACGTTCAGAACATCAACGAACAAACAAAGCCACTGACAGATTCCCAGCGTGTCAAATTCACCAAAGAAATTAGAGGTGACTTATTTTATTTTTACTTGATGGGTTGCCCTGCTTTGTTTGCCTTTAAAAAATTTTTTTTTTTTAAATGTAGTCCTGGTGTTTAGTTTGAGAGACACAAACCTTTCTTTCCTGGTTAGGTCTGAAAGTGGAGGTTACACACTGTGGCCAGATGAAGAGGAAATACAGAGTTTGTAATGTTACCAGGCGGCCAGCCAGCCACCAAACGTAAGATACTCTTTTATCCAAGCCGAGCTCTCCAGGTTTTGTTATTCTAGGGCGGTGGTTAACACCTTACACTAGGCAAACAAAGTGACTGTACTTCAACAGTGGTTAGATATCCCCAGAACATTGTCTGTGGTTACCCTAAAACTTATTTACAGAATCTTAAACAAAATTCTGTATAGGGTTTTAGCACCACATTAAATAGTTGCATATAAAGGATATGGATGCCTTCATGTCGCTGGTGCTCTTCCAACAGCTATTATGTAGTCCTTATTATTTTGTGTGGGTTTCATTTCAGGTTTCCCCTGCAGTTGGAGAACGGTCAGGCTATGGAGTGCACGGTTGCTCAGTATTTTAAGCAGAAATACAACTTGCAATTAAAATACCCGCACCTACCTTGTCTTCAAGTGGGGCAAGAACAAAAGCATACCTATTTGCCACTAGAGGTAAGTGGGATCATGTACCACAAACCTTTTGAATCGTTGGTTCCAAATCAGCCTGAAGTGCCGCTTAGAGGCAGTATTGGCGAAGGTTACATTGCAGCTTTCACATTGTCCAAACCTGCTGTGTAAATGTAGTCATGCAGCTATGGGAGCCAGACAACATTTACCAAAATACGTTTATTGGATAACTTTATTTTTTTTTTCTATCCTGGATTCCAAAAGCACTTTGCACAGTAAACCTGGTTTTATGGAATATGCTTCATAGGGGTCAGAACAGTCCAAGGTTAAAACATTTGTGAAGTGGGACTTCTCTCTTTTTTTTTTTTTTCTTTTTTTAAAGAGATGGTACTCCTCTGAAATTGTACTGGATATCGACTCACTGGTTTATTGAGGATATTGGCATCCTATATTTCCTTTTCCATAACTAGAGACCCTTATGCATGTCTCTTCATTCACATCTAGTCCAGTTACACACTCTGATGGAGTATATAATCGTTAAAAGGATTTAACTGTTACCAGGTCTGTAACATTGTGGCCGGCCAGCGATGCATCAAGAAGCTGACGGACAATCAAACCTCCACTATGATAAAAGCCACAGCCAGGTCTGCCCCGGACAGACAGGAGGAGATAAGCAGGCTGGTGAGTGCTCCAATACATTCTGGGTTTCAGGTTTGACGAAGCTTTCCTCTAGTATGCTATTTTCCAACAGTATTCGCCTTTCCCTTTAGCTGTGGGTGCGTGGGCTTCTTAACGAGTTGAAGCAAGCAAATTCTGCTCGTGCATGTCCATATTACATCTGCTGCAAATATAATCCACTTTCTCGTTTCTGGGATGTCGCAAATGATTTCTGTTCTTGTTTTCAATACATTTTATGAAAGAAAGATGAAGCAAGTCGTACAGAACTTAAGAGGCAACACATTATTAATTTGGCTGTCTTTCAAATGCTTTAATCGTCAGTCAACGGGGGAATAAACTCCCCAAAAAGTATATGGGGTTGATAAACAGAATCTTTAGGTCTTCAGCAGAACAAAATACATTAATATCAAGGAATTGATAGAGGGACAAAATGAAGGATACCAGAGGACCTTCACAGTTGTAAATGTTGTGGGAGCTAAACACTACAAATTGCGTAGCTGGAAGGAGATGTGCATGGGTACAAAGTCGCACACTAAGCCCCAGATATTTTGGAATTGCCTAACCATTTCTTAGGGAAAGGGGCACAATTGCATTTATTTGTAAGGCTGTGACGTACTTTGTGTGGTCTTAGTTTATTTAGAAATGAAAGCATGAACCAGACCTTGTTCTGCTGGAGTAGCTTCTGCTATTGGTAACTTTTGATTGGGATGTGTGCCAATTCTATCATTTCAAAACCTTTGCTTTGTTAGGAATGATTCTTCTTGAGTTTTATAACGAAACTGACTGAAGAAATAACATTCAAATATTTTGTGTGGGGCTTCTTTGCCCAAGTTAGAGGAGTGCACATCTTTGCTGCTGCTTGGCCTGTAGTTCTTTGCAGGTCCTTCCCAGCTTGCAAGGGTTTTGATGTTGTGGTTTCTGGAGATGGTGTTGCTTAATATGTCTAATCTGACCTCCCAGGTGAAGAGTAACAGCATGGTTGGCGGTCCTGACCCATATCTGAAGGAGTTTGGCATTGTCGTACACAATGAAATGACTGAGCTTACAGGCAGAGTATTACCAGCCCCAATGCTTCAGTACGGAGGCAGGGTAAGAACATTCATATTCCTCTTCCAACCTATTACAGGACAGTCCCTAGCCTTACTACCTGCTAAGGTCTATACTGGTCAACATACCACAACTGCAGTGATATCAGGTGATGTTAGCGTGGGGCTATTTAAAAGCACCATTGACACCTAATCAGCTACTTACCCAATGCACACCATAAGCATCCTTAATGTTTCACTGGACATTTCTGCTACTTGTGTCCACCATCTTTCCATATGTAAATGAACGTGTCTTGCTGATTACTGCTCATTGGTTTTGGACATATGTTCTTTAAAAATATACTTGGTCTGTGATATTTTTTGGGGGGGCCTCGAGCGTCACTGACATGCTTGCTTGTTTGCTATTCCCAGAATAAGACTGTAGCCACACCGAACCAGGGTGTTTGGGACATGAGAGGAAAGCAGTTCTATGCTGGCATTGAGATAAAAGTGTGGGCTGTTGCTTGTTTTGCACCACAGAAGCAGTGCAGAGAAGACTTGTTAAAGTGAGTGTGACCTACACATGAGGTTAAAGGGTGGAAAGAGGGGGGGATGACATGCATTTTAATGATCTATCCAAGCAAAATGACTTTTTGAAAGAGTGCCAGGCATAATCTTATTACTTTCATTGAGACCTATCCTTTCGCCACACCCTTCCCTTCCCCCAGTGTCAACAGATTAACCATCCCTTTTTGTTTGTATTTTGTTTCTGCTTCCTTTTTGCACTTGTCTTCTGCTTGCTCACTAAATGTGTTGCATGCTCCCTATTGTGATCCTCTTTTTACTTTAATATTTGTCTGTAGCTGCTGGAATGGATCACAATGCATAATTTATATGTCTTTGTTATTTTTAATAGGAGTTTCACGGACCAGCTACGTAAGATCTCGAAGGACGCGGGAATGCCGATCCAGGGCCAGCCATGCTTCTGTAAATACGCGCAGGGCGCGGACAGCGTGGAGCCCATGTTTAAGCATCTGAAATTGACATATGTTGGATTACAGCTCATCGTGGTTATCCTGCCTGGGAAGACTCCAGTCTATGGTAGGGATTGAGTAGCTAACGCCTTTGCTATCTTTAAGGTGGTTGTGTAAAGGTTTAGTGGTTGAACAGTGCGGTCTGAATCCTAGAACATATCCATGGAAGGAAGCAGCTGAAATTTGCAGTACTGTTGCTGAGCTATTTAACAGCTCGAGTCCTTCCTGGCAAGATAGAAGTGCCTGTATTTCAATGCATGTGATTGCTCTGCTTAACAACCAGTAAGGGATATCTGGATAAAAAGTTACACTTTAGTCTCCATCCGTTGAAAGCACTAGTTTCCAGTTGGCATTTGCAGAGGCGTGGTACATTGCATGCTGGGGGAACTTCATTGTCAAAATATCTATAATGAATATGGTAGAATGTGTGTAATGAGCATCTGAAGAAACCACAATAATATCCTTGTCTACAACGAAAAACTGTTTCATAGGAACTAGAGAGCTTTGAGGGTTATTGGGGCACGTCGGCTGTTTAATGCTTTGACAGTTAAGCAACTCCTTGAATAGCAATGGGCTGCATGCCTCTGGTTAAAAACGTGTTTTAGATATTCAATGAAGATTTCCTTAGTGCTTTTTTCTTTAAGCAAAAGATTTAAGTGGTATGAATTTCCAGGCCTTTAGTTCATATTGAAGCATGTTTGTTTTTCAATATGAATGGGTTCTCTTTGATTTTCTTTGCAAACTCAGCTACGCTTATAGTGCCGGCGACGTCGGGCTGCGGTCGCTGGAAAAATCAAATTGATATTTCCAGCGATCGTGACTAAACAGTCGCGCTTACTATAAGCACACACGACGGCGGCAATGAATTTGATTTGACGTTGCTGTGGCCGGCACTATAAGCGCAGCCTAAGGCCTCGGACATTGTAGCATTGACAGTGCTCAGCAGCGCTGACGCTCATGCTCTCCTGCTCAAGCAGGAGTGTTTTTTTTGTCCCTGCATGAGCGTCAGCGTGCGCGCTTGTGAGCCAGGTGGGACGGGATACGGGGCTAGGGCGTCACGACGCCGACGTCACGGACTGCCATTGGCTTTTGGCAGTCACGTGACCGGCCCTCCGCTTCCCTCAGCGGGAAAACGTAAATTTCCCTGTCGGCTGCAATTCCACACGCCTGCGGAAGCGCCGACTAAAGCCGCGCTGATAGGGATAATGTTTCCCCTCAGCGCGGCTCTGCACGCCTCAGCATGGTCTTTTTGACCATGGCCCTGGCCTGATGGGCCTTAAGATTTTGTCCAGGGTTAATTAGGTTATTTCCTTCTGCTTTCCCACAGCTGAGGTGAAGAGAGTAGGTGATACACTCCTTGGCATGGCCACTCAGTGTGTCCAGGTGAAAAATGTGGTTAAGACCTCTCCTCAAACACTCTCCAACCTCTGCCTGAAGATAAATGCGAAGTTGGGTGGCATAAACAATGTTCTGGTGCCTCATCAAAGGTAAGAGTAAAATGGTGTAACAGCCTTTTATATGAAATATGGCGTCCGTGCGGATTGCACTGTAACATTGCTGTAACATTGTACTTCTATATAGTGGAATTTTATGTAGCAAAATTAATTTAAACAAATCTAAGGTAGCCATGAGGTGAATGCTACTGCTGAATTATGCTCAAGTGCAGTTTGCACAGGGATGTCATAATAAATGTTTGAAAATTACTTTTTTAAATTGTAAGCGGTTTTATTTATATTTTTTGGTTATCAAAACCTCCTTCCTACACATTTAGATAGGCAACTTCACCTGTGCAATAAATTATAAACGTTCCCTTGTGTACGATTTAATTGTAGTATCTGTACAAAGGGTTTATATTCAACAAGTGACTCTTTTTTGTGTTTGGCGCTGCAATACATTATTCAGTCCCTTCTCCATAGATCTTAGTTATAGTTTGTGTCTGCAGCACTGGAAGATAGGGTGACCTCCCTCTGTAAGGAGCAGATACTGGGTTCATGTTACCACTTTGTCCCCTGTCTATTTTGGGCCAGCTGCATTTGGATGTTTTAGTTACCACGATAGACGCGTCCTGTTTTATCTGTTTTCTTGGGGTGCGTTACCCATACACTTTGTTGTTGCAGGCCCTCTGTATTCCAGCAGCCTGTTATTTTCTTGGGAGCGGATGTTACTCACCCCCCAGCCGGAGATGGTAAGAAACCTTCAATTGCCGCTGTGGTCGGCAGCATGGACGGGCATCCCAGTCGCTACTGCGCCACTGTGCGCGTGCAGACCTCCCGCCAGGAGACCGCCCAGGAGCTGCTGTACAGTCAGGAAGTTATCCAGGACCTGAGCAACATGGTGCGAGAACTCCTCATCCAGTTCTACAAGTCAACCCGCTTCAAACCCACCCGTATCATCTATTACAGAGGAGGGGTGTCCGAGGGCCAGATGAAGCAGGTGAGCTTGAGCAGATATCTACAACCTGGTGTGCAGTTGGGTTGCATAAATGCTGTCTCAAAATATAGCATTCGTATGCACTAGTAGAATGGAGTAAAACTAGATGTATTCTCTTGAGCGGCACATTGATGGGCATCAGCAAGGAAAAAGGTGATTCAATCTCTCTGCAATTTCGTAATGGGACATTTGGTCGCGGCCGTTTCGCCGTAACCAAATGGCTGCCAGCGTTCGGCCGCAGACGGACCCTCCGCTGCAGTTTATCTGCCACAGGAATCCCTGCCGCCAGCTGCTTCAAAGGTAAGTTTTATTACCGTTTAGGGGGTTAATTTAAGGGGTTTTAGTGGTTGGGGTATAGGGTTTGAGTAAATGCTTGGGGTAGGGGGTTTTAGGGTGAGGGTTTAGGCACTTACCCTAGCGGCGAAGTGGCTGGCTGAGGCAGGTTCCGGCGGCGGGACGAGTTGCGGCGAAGCACCCGACGGCCTTTTGGTCGCTACGAAACGGTCGCAGTTTAGCCTTCTATAGCTTTTCTCTTCGTTATTCGTGTTGTGGCAGACAACGGGGATAATGAGCATTATATACTGTGCAGCTCTTATCGAAGCCTCCAGGCACTGGTAATTAAAAAAAGAAATCATGACCTTAAAACCACAAATGTCCAGTTGACATTAACAGAGACCTGATGCAACTTGTGTTCCTTAACCTTGTGTTGTCTTTGCGCACTTAGGTTGCATGGCCAGAGCTTATGGCTATTCGGAAGGCTTGCATCACCCTGGAAGAAGATTACCGACCTGGCATAACCTACATTGTTGTGCAGAAGAGGCATCACACCAGGCTTTTCTGCTCTGACAAAACAGAAAGGGTATGTTTGAGGGGCAGCTCTTCTGAAAGATGCGGCAAGGCTGGAGTATATATTGTTTGGCAGGGAAAGTATTTATTTATTTTTAGACCATTATTGCTGATTATAAAGGGCAAATGCTTGTTGGTTTGTCACAAAGATAAGCTGCTAGAAAAAGATTAAAGGCATCATGACCAACAATAGATTAAAGTGCACAGACAAGGGTGAGGAAAGTGAAAATGAAGAACAAACCACCTCCAAATTTAGTGACCAATAGTGCTAATGTAAATGTTGGTGCCCCCAAAAAATGAACCACACGTGTTTTCAGTTCTTCAAATATAGAAGATAGCCAAATGACTGTGCCTAATGGTAAAGGACAACAGCAATTGTTCATATAGCACGCTCTTCGCAAGGTGTTAACGCTTTGCAGCTTTCTGCAGCTTCTTGGAGGTGCTTCATGCCTAAGATTGTAGCAGGAGAAGAGCAAAAAGCACAAAAACCACAATTGCGCAAGTTTTTAATAATCCTTCATGGGTAGTATTGCACTTACAAAGGTCATTTTTAAGCCAAGCTTATCTGAGAGTTTTCGGGGTCCTTCCATACACCTGACCCAGCGTTTACCATGTTGCCGCCGATCGAGAGCCCTGGGGCATTGCAAGAAGGTGACGTCACTCATTGCGCGAGTGAATGCAGAAGCCTGAGGGAAGCTTACAGTGTGATGCTCCCAATTTTGCCCCCTAGGTGTTTCTTGAAATGCTTCACTTAAAGCAGCAAAACCTGTAGCCCTCCGTAGGGGGTGCCGGTATCTGAGTTTAAATGTCCACGTCACGCGGGCCAATTGGAAGCCGCAACGGATGACATCACAGCTTCCTATTGTCTTGCGGGGACATTTAAGCCTCCATTATGTTAGGCCTACAAGCTCCTTGGCTGAGGAGATACTGGCACCCTCTACTGAGGTAAGAATTACTGGAAACAGGATTACCCGAGCCAAAATTAATACAGTTCAGCTATATATAATGCTATTGGCCTTTGTGCATTTTTTTTTTTTTCATCTGAAATTGTCATTAGTTGTAAGTGTCTGTATGGAGGTTTCGGGCCTTCAGTTTTTTTGTATTTTTTTGTGTGTGATATATTTTGAGAGCTCTACAATTTATCTTTTTGATTTTTTTATCAAGATTTCTTCATGGTTTTCGATGTGTACATTTTTATATATATAGCCGCTGTAATTTTTGTCCATCTCGTGCGCTGTATTTTTATATTTTGAGTTCCTGCTGAAGGTCAGACGTTAAGTAATGGTTGGCTGCACAAACCAGTCACACTTTGCTTTTTGTAAACGTTTCGCAGTATAATGTGCCATTTTCCCATCCATGTTTTAGGTGGGAAAAAGTGGAAATGTACCAGCCGGAACTACAGTGGATAGCACTATTACCCATCCATCAGAGTTTGACTTCTATCTCTGTAGCCATGCGGGCATTCAGGTACTATTGTTTATTGTAACCGTTTTTACCTTTATAAAGCAAATTCATCGGCGCCTTTAACTGGGCTAAGGATTCCCTTTTTCATTATGTGCCCAAAAATTGGTTTAATTTCTTTAAACACGTGTGAAAGACAAGGCTGTTGATCGCCTGGTATAGTTTTCCATTTCGGGGACACATTTGTGGGGCAGTTGGTACATAATGTGGGCTTTTAGTTGCCTTTGAAGTGGGGGCTCGTATAACTTTTGCAGCCAAGTGACATCACTTTGCTGCGTAACCCACTGAGAGTGAAGGGATTAACATGTTGGTTAAATCGCCTCTAGCTACTCGTTTCCAGCGAGCTTTATTTTATAATATAGTATTTTATTTATTTCTCTCCTCAAAATGCTTTCCTTGCTGATATGTTTATGAACCATTGGTTCAAGTCGGAACAAAAATGGCTAAACTGGAATTGGGTATTAAACTAGATTGACTGCGTTTGCAAATGTACATTTTTCTTCTCTGTAATCAATTTATTAGGTAACTTTTTTTTTTTAATGTGTTCCCCATGGGAAATGTTTCAGGTTTGTCTGGGGTAAACCAATTTTTTGAGCACCAAGTGAATTAATTTCTGGATAAACCGGAAACCACTTTAACTCTACAAGGTTTGTCAAACCTGATTCTGTCCAGATTGTCTGCTGGTTACTTCTTGCCTTTTGGCTGACCATTTAAATGCCCTTTCCCTTTGTAGGGAACCAGTCGTCCATCTCATTACCAAGTTCTCTGGGATGACAACTGTTTCACTGCTGATGAGCTGCAGTTGCTGACCTACCAACTGTGTCACACGTATGTGCGCTGCACGCGCTCCGTCTCCATTCCGGCTCCCGCATATTACGCACGGCTGGTGGCTTTCAGGGCGCGGTACCACCTTGTGGACAAGGATCATGACAGGTGAGCAGCACTAAAGGAAAGTTGGCAAAGACTAGATTAATAGTGATTTCACTATGTTTGAGCCCTCCCGGGTGAAGTTGGCTGAGTAGAGTTTACTCTTTGCTGTACAAATATCAACCCATTCTCTGCCATGTCGGCAACTTGTTCTATTTTGTCTGGGAACAGAAAAATGCATTACTTGGTTGTCTGAGGGGGTGAAAAGACTGTTTGAGGCTTTCTAGGTGGAAAGCCACTGTCTTTTATTGAAAAGCAACTTGAACTGTTCAATTAAATAACTGGTCGATTTAAAATGTAGCTTGTTTTAATGTATGTAGGTAATATATGGATTGGTGTCCTGATCTTTAAAAAGTTCTCTTGACTTAATCTGAATAATTGTGGTGCTGATGGGCTCTTATATAATTTGTGTTTTTAATACACCACACAGCTTTTTATTTTTAACCATATTGCTCTTGTAAGGCGCTTTTTTTTATTTTTTATTTTATTTTTGCTGGAGAAACAGAAATGCTAGAATAGGATTGTAGCTCAAGGGAAATCCGAGAAGAGGTAGTTGGAGCCAATACAGTAAAATTAGAAACTTTCGGCGTTGATACATGATTATGATAAATATTGGGGAGTGCCTTAAAGGAAAAGGAGAACTGGGTTTTACAGCATCTTGGGGGAAAATGGGTCAGCAAAGTGGTCTTAATCTGCAGTCAACTCCTATGTTGCAATGCGCACACACTCTTGTTAGTCTGGCTAATTCCTCCATCTCCTGTTTTACAGCGCTGAGGGAAGCCACGTATCTGGTCAGAGCAACGGCCGTGACCCCCAAGCTCTGGCCAAAGCCGTTCAGATTCACCACGACACCCAGCACACAATGTACTTCGCCTGACAGCGCTACAAGATACTGCACCAGCCATCCTCTCCCCTCCTCATCTGAAGGCCCTCCATTTTGTTTTTCAAAGGTCTCCTCCAGCTCTTGTCAGGGACCAGCTCAGTCACTTGGCTTCCCACCAGCACATTTCGGACTTTTGCACTGAATCTAATCTTCACGGTCACATCTGAACGGAGGATAGACATGGATTTTTATTTTATTTTTTGTATTTAAGTATATCAAAAACTTAAAGGACCGTCTTCTGATGCATTGGACTGAATCTTTACCTCAAGCTCACAGAATATCTGAACATTTGACTCCACATGGTTTTTTGTTCTATAATTTAATTTTTTTTGCAAGCCAGCCTTTCCCATCCATCCCTGGTTTTAACACAAAATGACATGCTTTTGTCTTTACGACACGCTGCTTTGTGAGTATATACATATATGGTAAAGTATAATTGTGTGGGGCCATAGACTTGCTAAATGAGGTTTTTAGTCTCTACTGTAAAATACCTTTTTAATGTAATTTTACAGGTATTGCAGTCTGTCAGGTTCTTAACCTTTGCAATCTTGTGCTTTTTAGCAAGTACAAGCTGCAAAACTATTGCACTATAATGCAGATGAATTGAGGTAGGTTTTGTTTTTCTGTAACTATTAAATGAATGTGTAATATGAGTAAGATTTAATATAAGGGCCACATGGCTACCACTGCCATGTGTTTCTACAATGCAGGTTGCCATTCCTTCTCTTCCCACTGTCCTCCCCAAGAGACATTCACTTCCCAACACAACAGTATGTATTTTCCAGCACAGTGAAACGCGCGTGTTATGCTGCTGTGGTTTGATAACGTTTTTACTCTTGTAGGAAAGGGGGCTACCTTTTGGCAATAAAACCTTTTAGCAGCCTCGGACAGCATTTTCATGTTCACCCATTTTTTAGGCATAGTCCCTGCATGTGCGCTCAGCCAGTTTGTTGAAATGACATCCGGAATTCGTGGGGCTATTTTTACAACACGAGAATAAGACTTTCAATACCGAAGTTCAGGCTCTCGGTCCAACTTTAAAACACGCCTGTTAATCTAGCCACGTGTTTTATTGAAATACCAAATTGTAGGTGGGAAGTAGTCTCTGCTTTATTTAATCTCTTCAGTGTACGAGGGACCTGCACAGCAATGGGGCGTTCTGACAACAAAGAGAGACGCAAAGATTTATACCAGCATTTACAGTTCTTGGTGGTTGTCTCTGCATTAAGTACAGCTCAAAGTCGTCTTTAATTGCAAGCGTAAGACAAATGAGTTTGCATGAGATGTTTTTCCATATAACAATATAACATCACCTGAGCAGCATTTACATAAAATGGGTTAAAACTCCCAACTCCCCAAATGTATATTCCGTACGCCCTTTGTTGCCAGAAATTGCTGCATTATTTCCCTCAATTTAGAAGGCATCCCGTAAACCACCTCCAGTTCTGAACTGACCTGTAACATGTTCTGTGAGATAGCGAGACTCGCTCCAGCGCTGTTTCTCTATAAATACCTCAAAGCGTTAAAAAAAAAAAAAAGTTCACTGCTTTAACCGGCTCAAACCTTTCACATTTTGTTCTGTCTGGCAGCGTGACTACAAGTTAGAGTTTCTTTCGGTTTTTCTACTTTTTTTTTATTTAGACACCCACGTTAGAAAAACAAAATATTACCTCACTTTGCTAGTGGAAATTATCTGAACCTTTTGGGGTGAGACTCTATTGCTGCTTTTGGCTTCATTGCTGCTTATTAACCCCTTCAGTGGCGGGTGGCCTGCCATGCATTTCCTGGGCCTCCTTGACACTGGAGAGGCGTCTCCTTTCATGAGTAGCTTGTTAAAGCTGCAGTTTATTTCTACGGCAGGAAGACCTTGCTCATAACCCGATCTTTCTACCCTGTGTGATGATGCAGCGTAGCTCTACAGACATCCAGCTCCGCTTTGAAGGTTCGGGGTCAACTATGTATCTGGTGCTCACAGGTGCCACCCTATAGCCCACAGATGTTTTTGTATGGGGTAAGATGGCTTTAGGGAGAGGAGCATGTCGGCAAGGTACGGTCTTCTCTAATACAACGTTAGATGGTTGGATTGGAAGTGTGCAGACCTACCCTGTAATCATTCATTTTGCTACATATGAATAAAATGTTAGCGTTGCGTACAACACTTCGGATGATTTGCTGAACCGCTTGAATTTTTTATTTTTATTTCCTCCTGCCAGAGGGACCTACAGCACATTAGTGCATGTTATCGCTTGCATTGAGTTTCTGGCCCATCTGGCATTGAAGGGGTTTTAAACGGGACATGCGCAGCTGAGGTGACTTACAGTGTTTAAAACTACCGCATTCTTCATCTGTGCACCAGGCTCCCCTAATACTTAGTGCCATGAGCTTGTCTAATGCAGACTTCATTACAAGTTCCAGCTGCCTGCTTGTGATTCTAAGGAGGTGTCACTTGCGCTTTACTGTACATATGTAAAACTGAGCCGGTATACAGAAAATAGAGCAAATATCTGTACAGTTTGGGAAAGTAGGATTTGCAGAGTCTAATGTCATAAGAACGCAATACAGCACATTTTTGTTTTCTTTTAGTTATGGTTAGAGGTAAGGAGGGTGATAGGGCGGGCGGTTTGGTGTGAAGTAGGTATATGTTTGTAATTTTTAAAACACTGCAGAGATTGTGTTGCAGCAATACTATTGTGAACTGTTGACTTTTTTTATATATTGTAATTAGATGCAGGGTTTAGTGGTGACGACCAGTCTCGGAGATGTGTAGTTTGTGTGCACGTGTCAATCAATGGGAAGATGTGCATTTTCTTGGGATTTTAGAACGGAAGAATGGGGTGGGAGGGGTGGGATATAGTTAGTCAGGCACTGCTAAGACTCCTTTATTCTTTCTCTTTCCCCTCATTTATCAGGAGACTACACAAACCTGTGGTAGGATGTAAGAGCCAAGATGTCTCATTCCTCAGCTTATTGGACTGTTAAACATGGCAAAGCACACTTCCTTATTTCTCTGGCAGTTCTGAATCTCTTCTCACTGTCAGAGGGCCTCAATGGACTTTCTTTATAAACCTGCGATCGTACATCCATTGACTTAATGGCAGTTCTCCTGCGACTGGCACAATCGCAGCTTAATGAATAAGGCCCAGTGAGTTGTAGGCTCATCTCCCCGAATGGTTGATGCAGCTTCAAGTGGCTATATTGGTGGGTGCATTAAGCAAGCACTTTGAGTTATGAGTAGATGATGGCAGCAGCCCGACTAGTGTGGATATTGGTAACCAGGTAAGTTTTTGTAATCTGTTGCTACAACAAATATTTGTTTATGTTCTGAGGTAGATCGCTAGTTGAAAGGTGTAGCATAAGACCTAGGACTCCTAACTGTAACACTTGTGCTAATGACAATCTTACAAGTACCATTGTCATCTGATTGTGGCATAATCCATAAAAGAAACACCTTTTTGGTTGTCATCCTGAAATTGACCACAAGTAGGTTATTCAATTTTTTTTAAATTTTTTTTTAATGTCTTTTTGATCCTGGAGATCAAGGTTTCATTGTAGCTTGTGGTACATTTGCATTGAACCAATACTAGCGTTATTCCAGCATTTTGTACATAAACTTTTGAGGTGTAGCTTCCGGGGTTTAAACATCCAGGACACCTGCTGAATTTCTGCATTGGTTCAATAAAAGGCACTGCAACCGCCTATTTCTTTTATTTTAATTTTATTAACCCCGACCCGACCTCCCGCACCTCCACAGCATTACCGCAGTGAGACGTGGCTTCCACTTCCTACCTTCACACTTGCAGCTGGATGCATTTTCTGTGTACATGTGTAGAAATATTGTAGCTTGTTAAAAGATGGCATCACCTGCTTTCTTTGAGGGCATTTTACAAACTTTCAGCTTTTCTTTGGGCTAATTTTATTATCTCCTTGTGACATTGGACGTGTTATTGTAATATCACTTTTATTTTTTCTTAATCCCCCCCAGCAAATAGGTGGATAATACTTACCATGGTTCCTAATTTCTATAGTATTTCTATGTTTAGAAAGGGGGATCCTTGTATAAAGTTTGCGTTCAATTTTTGATGTAAATTTTGTTTCTATATTGTTGCTAGACTTGTAATGTTTAAATCGTGTTTTATTAAATTCTGAATGGATGTGTCTATAGCAATACGAGGTAAATTTATTATAAATTCTTTTCTAAGCTATTTAAGGGCGGTTTAGCGGCCCCTGTTGCTAGATTGAGATACTGGCTGTTTTTTATTTTAATTTTTTGTTCTGTTTTTATTTTAACCTTGCAGGGATATTTTTGTTTGTGTCTAAAGTAAAATATACCGGCAATATGCCAAATTTGTCTTGTTTCATTTTTCCTTCCAAATCTCGAATGGGCTGTTTAGAGAAGAAAGTATAATACATGGATAGATCAGATATATATCTATTGACTGACCTACTTTTTGAGGTGTAGGTGTTCATTTACCTCCAGTAATCCATTTTAGATTAAAACTATGGTGGTAGAGGGTAGAAGTGTCTTAAAAGGACTATTTATTCCTGCACAAGGGAGGTGGAAAGTGACATTGTAGTAAATACCACACTGCATTTGTTCCTATTTCGTTTGACCACATATATATAATTTATAAAGCCACATGTAATTTTATAAAGCACTTAAACACTGGGAGCCTGCACAAAGTTGACAATTCCTGCGGTGAATTAGTTAATGTTTGAGACCTGATGCATTTTCAGCTTGAAGAGAAGACCCCTTGGCAAATAGGTTCATAATTATTTAAAGCAGGGGGTGGCCAACTCCAATCCTCAAGGGCCACAACAGGTCAGGTTTTAAGGATATGCCTCCTTCAGGATAGGTGGCGCAATCATTGACTGAGCAACCTGTGCTGAAGCAGGGATTCTTAACCTGAGCTGTTGCCGTTGAGGACTGGAGTTGGCCACCCCTGTCTTTAAAGGTTCTGCCCCATTTAGCGGACAAATGTCGACTTGTAATTGGTTCCAACTATCAATCGCCCCTTTTAGGAAACAATATTGCGTTATTTGCATCCTGTATAAAAGCGTTTCATTTTCTTCATGTCCACTGAAAGCATGCTCAGCAGCTACTTATCAAACATAAGTAATCATACCATCACTAATCAAAGATTTAAAGTAATTATGAAGCAGATGTTGGTCAAACAGACACATAAGCAGCTGATGTGTTTTAATTCAGTGTTCCCAATGAAAAGCCAGACCTATTCATGTTTCACCAGAAAGAATGAAAACCTTTAAAGCTGGCTGGCTTCCTTAGAAACATGTTATTGCACCAAGTTGTTGTTTAACAAACCAATTCATCCCCCGCAACATTAAACTGCTCCCTTTAAAAAAAAAAAAAAAAAAAAAAAAAAGCAAATGTTTGCATAAACATTTCTCCAGAACACAACTACGGGAGACTGTTATAAGTGTGGTCAAAGGGAACGTGGTTGCGAACCCGAAAACGGAAAGTCACCATATAAAATATTTGAAGATGTGACCAATCGTATATATAAGCTTTCTATGTGACAATATGGTCATTCCAAGCAATCCTATATAACAATATATTCCCCTGAGAGCTCTAGTAAGGTTTCATTAATCTGTGTAGAGGGACATTTCAGTCTATTAAACATCATTTAGTGACTGTCTGAGCCCTACTTACAAAATAAAAGCAACAACTAATTTACCATATACAAAATGTATGCATAACGGAGATGCCGTGCCCACTGTTAATTTATTGCTCTAAATGGACCAACGTTGGTGAGGTGCAAATTTTGACTTTGAGAATTTGCTCCATATAATGAACCATAATAGAACTGCCATAAACCACCTTTATAATCAGCTATTTAACCTATGTACTATATTATGGTAAGATAATGACACTACAACTTCCCATATCAAGTTAGTTGAACATATTTTCCCATGCTCTTATTGCCAACTAAAGTCTCAATATACGTCTGTGATGGAATGCACTGCAATGAAAGTGGTTTTACAGTTATAGGTTTGTTACATATCTAATAAGGCATAACTGGCTAGAAACTGATCTGAAGATGCTGCTGTAGATTTTAAATAAAGTTCTTCTGCAAAAACGCGGAGGGTAAGGAGTAAGCCTCTGATTGGCTGCAGTGCTCAGGGGCAGGGACGCATGCGTGGGCATGCTGGAAGGCTGGGGGAACAGAGAAGCAGCAGCTGCACCAGCAGAGCAGGCAGGGAGCTCCTGGGAGCAGCTAGACTGCACTGCAAACGGGGTGAGCTCCGGCTGCGTTGGGTGTATGGGATGGAAGCAGAGCCTTCAACGGCAGGTAAGGCTGGCACATCATGTACTTGAATGAAGGGAGCGAGGGCTAGTGCATTGGAGGTTATGGGAAGCATCAGAGGATGGGGAAATGGATGGGGGGTGGGGAGTTTCTAACAGACTGCAACTAATGGTTATAGAGACCCACTAAAGAAATGCAAATTCGGAATGTCTTTCATGCCAAAGGGGGGCTGGAAGAGACAGAACGGGGAGGGTGCTTGGGTTTAGACAAGTGGAGGGAAGGAGGGGGGTCATGAATAAATGTATAGGGGGATAAATGCCAAGGTTTTTAATGGGTGCAGTTTTTCTTAAAAAAAAAACCAAAATGATGCATTCTGCAGTATTGCTAAATCTTGGAGAAGTTTAAGTATTTCAGTGCTGGGGGGGTGAGGGGGGTTTGCTTTGCTTCTGAAATGTTTGGTGGGGTATGATATTTATTTGGGGGCAGAACAAAATGAAAGCAGGTAGTTTTCTACTGGTTGGGGGCTCATGTTTGACTGAAGGGGGCAACCCCCCTTAAAGTAGAAATGGTTTACTGACCTACATTAACGCCTGTTCATAGGACAGTCATCCATGTTGTGATCTGGGCTTTACCCCCCTCACTGACCGAGTGAAAGGTGTTCACTGCATTAGTGTCCAGATTTAACGTAACAATCTCTATTCTCACACCTGAAAAGCACTTTTTTTTTGTATGTTTTATTTGTGAACTACATGTAGGTACATTTAGTGGTTTGCGTGGGAGGAGTTAGGTTACCGTAAGGTCTGTATAGTTTAAAGGACAGAGCTGAAAAGAGGATCAATACAAATTGTGGTTGTCAAGATCTGTGGTCCTTCAGTACCAGATTCCTAAACGGCTGCCTTTTCGTTCTGCTTCTGTTCTGTGTGCTAGACACCGACAATGGCAATTTGAGTTTTCTTTTCTTTTTTTCAGCCCAGACACAAGGGTGCAGTACAAATATTGTTCTCTTGTCATTTTGTGTCCAATGTAAACAAAGGAAAGTGTTATCCATGGAAGCAGGGGCGATCAATCAGGGGTGTTCAGTGCTTTCTTTTCCTTTTGTAGAAAGAAAGAACCGACTGTGGAATCCCATGCAACCTATGCTATATACCAACAACTTCTATCGCTTTAATAAATCTTTCTATGTTTAACTCATAACATTGCAAAGTAATGTTTTCTAACTTTAAAAACAAAACAAAAAAACATTTAAAATATATAGCAACAAAAATGAGTTCTCATTGTTTCCTGAAATATAGAGACGTGATGACAACATTGTTTCCATGCAGCCCGAAGATTACTTAGCACAGGGTTTAAAACAAATACAGGGTCCAGGATGTGACACACCGCTTCAGATCTCCCTTTGTGATTGGTCATTGGTGGGTTGATGGTTTTAGGTACATGCGACCGCTATAAGCTGGGCTCCCGCAATTTAAGTTGAAAATCCTTCAATACGTCATACATTTAATTCTGCTTATACTTCCTTGTAGTTTTCCATCTCCTGCACCATGTGTTGGGGCATTAAAGGTGATATTTATAATTAGCAGCCTAAATTATCAAGTGCAACCAATGAGCCAGTCAATAAGTCGGCATCTTGCTGCTGCCTCTAGTAGATAAATAATGTCTCATGAGTTCATCTGTTCGCTATTCAGCCCCTTCCTTCATGCTTTATGTACTTGAGTTAGTAGCATTATTTTATTTTTTGAATGTCCTAGCCTGGAAATGATTGAATACCTGGCTTTATTTTGCAGCATGCTTTTCAGATGTATGTATACATTTAATGGCGTAATATTTCCTGATATTCTTATACTTTTTAGATGGAAGGCCTCCCCAATGATCTACTCTACCAGGTATTGCGGTTGCAAGTCTTTGTGAATATGTATATAAGATATGTATATAAGATATATATATATATATATATATATATATATATATATATATATATATATAAAAATTTATAGAACCATCACGACTCCAGTGCAAAATACCTCACTGGAGGAATTTCTATTAAGTTACAGTAAAAGGGCTTTTGGTTATTTCCATTGTCAAAAAAGTTGTGAATCTAGGTTTTAATCGCCCCACTTTCCCACACCAGGGAAAGGATGTTAGGAAACTTTGTTAATCGAGGAAATTGTGTAACTGATAACGGGATATTCCTGTAATATACATGTTTTTTTTTTTTTTTATCCCGGCCCTTGAATAAGCCCACTTTTAGACAAAAGCAGAAAATCAGACTGGGGTCAGGCCTAATTTGACCCCAATAAAACAATACTTGTATTTTTAAGCTGTAACTTGTAATTCGAGTTAACAGTTCATGTCAGATGATTAAAATACTGAATATTTGAATAGTCTTGACACTGCACCAAATTCTGATACAGGGTATCTTTGCAGCTCTGCCAGTTGGTCCTCTGGTCTGCAGTACAGTAATACACTGCTTTGAAAAGGCACGCAAGTCATTTTTGAGAAGTACATACTTTATAATCGGTCCCGGCCACTTTGCAAGCCGATCAGCAGTTGGCGGTAGGAGGGTAAAACGGAGGAACTCCAACTTGGGGGCCTGGAGCAGCCATGTTGCGAATGGCAGGAAGCTCAATCCGTGCGTGCTTCTTTTTTTTTTTTTTTTTTTTTTTTTTTTTTCTTTTCAGCTACTACTGAAGTTAGGTTACATTTTATTCAGGGTTGCCCTATAATCGGGCAAATACGGTGTGTATATATAAAGTCAGATCTACTAGTCACCACTATTTGTAGTCTGTTATTTCAAAACATAAACTGTATCTACAGTTTCTCATCATAGTACGCTTTGTGTGATTGTCATTGCAATACGGCACTTGTGGAACCCGCCAGTCCCGTGTTGGAATCCTGAAGCCAACACAGTGAAGAAGCCTCCGAGCAGACTTAGGGCAGGTCCATACTGCCGCAGACCGTGCTGAGGCGTCCGCGTGGGGCGCGATCACATTGCCTAAAGGCATTGATCACGCCCATAGCGCCGACGCAAGCAGGAGGGGGCACGCGTTGCACAAGTAATCGGTTCAAACTGATTTCTTGGTGCAACAGGCAGGTCACGAGCGGTTCGCTCAATGAGGGTGAACCAGCTCCGTGACGCCCCTAGGCACGCCCCCCATGGTGCCTCTGCGCGGGCGAAGGCTGTATGGCCTTAGTCTTAGGGCTCGTCCAGCCTGAGAGCAATGTGTTTGACCAGCGTGTGCACATGCCCGTGAGTGCATGGCGCTCAGCTGCTTGGTGAGAAATCAATGTGATTTTGCCTCTCGTGTGTCACGTGAGCGGTTCGCCCAATGAGGGCGAACCAGCTCTGTGATGTCATGGCCACCCCCCCTCCCCACCCCCCCCACGCGCAACTAGTTAGCCAGGAATTGCCCGGGCAACCAGAGCGCTTGACGTCACAGCACTTGAGCGCGAGCGCGCTCGGTTGCACCCTAGGCGAGGGCTTACTTGCCCACTTATTTCAAGTTTCCTATTAAGTTTCATTCTCCTTCATGAAACTGGTCCTGAAATATCCTGCCAGACATGTTATGGTCATTAGCACCAGTTCACTCTTCCTGAGCTTGTATACCCCAGCATTGCAACGTGCGGCACGCCCCCTCGCTGTTTAGGGGTTTACGGGCAATTTAAAAAAAATAAATGTAGCAGTACTGTGCTTATTCACACAATCTTGTTAAACGAGAAACTCCTTTTCAGAAGGTTTTTTTTCCCCCCTACATTTTATATGGGTTTGAAAATTAAAAGCTGTGATACTTTAGACCAGAGGTGCGCAAACTTGCTGCTGGATCTGCCCCCCTCCTTACCTTGTGCCCGGCGTTCTGACGTCACATTGCCAGGGCAACGCAACGTCACGTGACCCCTGCGGCGTTGCTATGGCGTCACCAGGGTAAGGGAAGTTAGAGGCCTTTGCTGCTCCCCCGATATTTAATTTAAATGTTTTTAGGAAGAGCAAAGGGCCTCTGTACGTGCCCCGCCCCCCCCCCCCAAAAAAAAAAAAATCTTGCGCCCCTGCTTTAGACCATCATACTTGACCAGGCTCTAGGGTTGGATATGCTCACTGGGGAACACTGGCTTTTTAAACAGGAGTTTGAGGGGATACAGGTCCATTCTGTTAAACTCTTTGCTGCAAGCAATGCAGTGGTTGCAAACGGTTAAAGGCTCATACTGAGTTCCCAGTTCACCATTTGTGCAGGGACCCTCTCACCTATTCTCTCAGTATGTGATAATATGGTGTTATTGTGTTTCTCTCTCACACTGTATGATATTTTCTCAGCTTATACACATATACATGTATACACACACACACACACACACACTATACATTTCTATATAACAAATGGATGTGAAACTTGGACCCCGAATGTGAAGATAATTCAGAAGCTTCAGACAACGCAAAGTATTATGGAGAGATGTATGCTGAAGAGGCCGTAAAAATAATGAATGTGTTTGAAACCAAACAAAGAGTCTGTGACATCACAAGGGTAAAGAAATAAAAATGGCAATGGGCTGGATATATCGCAAGAAGAAATGACCATCGTTGGACTGAGATGGTACTCAACTGGAATCCAAGAAATATCAAAAGACCAAAGCAACGACCAAAAGAAAAATGGGAGGATGAAGTCAGAGAATGTGTTGGAGGCTTGTAACCGCAGTACCTGGAAGATTATAGGGGAGACCTCCATCCAGCAGCAGTTCGACGTGTGTGTGTTGTAACCGGCTTCATTGTTCTCGTGGGTGAGATATTGTGATATTCTATATCAGTCCTCAATAGTCTCCACAGGCAGGTTTTAAGGATATATTTGCTTCAGCAGAGGAGCTGAAGCAGTGATAGCCTTAAAACGCGGTCTGGTGGTGGCTCTTGAGGATTGACTGACCACCTATGTTTATACCAACACTGCCATTCTGTGAGTTATAACGTGTACGCTATAACTATATACAGTTGGGTCCGGAAATAATTGGACACTGATACAAGTTTATTTGGGCTATGTACCAAAATAAATTCAAGTTACAGTTAAATAATGAATATGGGCTTAACGTGCAGTCTATCAGCTTTAATTTGAGGGTATTCACGTCCAAATTGGAGGAAGGGTTTAGGAATTACATCTCTTTAATATGTAGCCCCCTCTTTTTCAAGTGACCAAAAGTAATTGGACAATTGACTCAAGCTGTTTCATGGACAGGTGTGGGCTATTCCTTCGTTATTTCTTCATTAATTAAGCAGGTAAAAGGTCTGGAGTTGATTCCAGGTGTGGCATTCGCATTTGGAAGCTGTTGCTGTGAACCCACAACGTGCGGTCAAAGGAGCTCTCAATGCAAGTGAAACAGGGCATCCTTAGGCTGCAAAATAAAAATTAAATCCATCAGAGAGATAGCAGGAACATTAGGAGCGGCCAAATCAACAGTTTGGTACATTCTGAGTAAAATAGAACGCACTGGTGAGCTCTGCAACACAAAAAGACCTGGATGTCCACGAAAGACAAGTGGTGGATGATCGTAGGATCCTTTCCATAGTAAAGAAAAACCCCTTCACAACATCCAGCCAAGTGAAGAACACTCTCCAGGAGGTAGACATATTATTATCCAAGTCTACCATAAAGAGAAGACATAACGAGAGCAAATACAGAGGGTTCACCACAAGGTGCAAACCATTCATAAGCCTCAAGAATAGAAAGGCCAGATTAGACTTTGCCAAACAATATCTAAAAAAAGCCAGCCCAGTTCTGGAACAGCATTCTTTGGACAGATGAAACTAAGATCAACCTGTACCAGAATGATGGGAAGAAAGTATGGAGAAGGCTTGGAACGGCTCATGATCTGAAGTATACCACATCAACTGTAAAACACGGTGGAGGCAGTATGATGGCATGGGCATGCCTGGCTTACAATGGCACTGGGTCACTAGTGTTTATTGATGTGACAGAAGACAGAAGCAGCCAGATGAATTCTGGTGTATAGGGTTATATTGTCTGCTCAGATTCAGCCAAATTCAGCGAAGTTGATTGGATGGCGCTTCACTTTACAGATGGACAATGACCCAAAACATACTGCGAAAGCAACCCAGGAGTTTTTTTAAGGCAAAGAAGTGGAATATTCTGAAATGGCCGAGTCAATCACCTGATCTCAACCCCATTGAGCATGCATTTCACTTGCTGAAGACAAAACTTAAGGCAGAAAGACCCACGAACAAACAACAACTGAAGACAGCTGCAGTAAAGCCCTGGCAAAGCATCACAAAGGAGGAAACCCAGCGTTTGGGGATGTCCATGCGTTCCAGACTTCAAGCAGTCATTGCCTGCAAAGAATTCTCGACAAAGTATTAAAAATGAACATTTTATTTATGATTGTGTTAATTTGTCAAATTACTTTTGAGCCCCTGAAATAAGGGGACTGTATGAAAATGGTTGCAATTCCTAAACGTTTCATACGATATATTTGTTCAACCCCTTGAATAAAAGCTGAAAGTCTGCACTTCTATTGCATCTCTGTTGTTTCATTTCAAATCCATTGTGGTGGCGTACAGAGCCAAAATTATGAAAATTGTGTCGGTGTCCAATTATTTCCGGACCTAACCTGTATGTTGTGCTAAGTGGGAGAACAGTGTCACGCTGGATAGGTGAGCGTGTGTATGTATTTTTATAGCGCCGACAGTGTACTCGGAGCTTTACAAAGATCAGTGTAGGGAATTATAATACAATAAGCGCAGCAAAGTCAGACAATAGAAAAGGAAATTCCTGCCCCGAAGAGCTTACAATCTAAGACTAGGTCCCTGGTGCCAGCTGCAGCGTGTACTGCAGGACAAGAACTGCCCCTCATTGGGGCCGGGCCCACTACCTGCCTTGGCTGCTGCGTTCAGGACTGCAACGGCGCTCTGGCCACGCCCTGCGGTTCAGCCAATGTGGGGCGCGGGGGTGCCCTCATCTTTCCCCCTGCAGCTCACCGCAGACTGGGGATCACAGCTGAACGCGCCGTCGGCCTGGCAGGCACGCGTGCAGCGCCGACACCAGGGCCTCAGCCTTAGTGGGATGTTGGGAGATTTACAGAGGCAGCGGGTGAGGGAATAAGTGCAGTAGGTGGCAGTGCTTGGCCACAATGGTTGGTAGCAGTGACACGGGGTGTGGGACAGTAGCTATGAGTGCAAGTAGTTGGGATGCTTCTTTTGAGAGGTGAGGTTTAAGGTTGGTCTGTATTAAATTAGATAGGTTTACACCATTAGCAGGGAAGGGGGTGGTAGGGAGGCATGGGCGAGAGCAGTTGTGTATATGGCTGTGTTCAGGATTAGGAGAGAGAACCCCAGCAGCAACAAGGAGTAGAAGCGAGGGAGGAGTTGAATAGAAGATTTTGTGTATGTATAAATATAAATGATGCAGTGATCAGGTACGAGTTGAATTTTTAGAAAATCGCTAATGGCTGCCATCTTTTATAAGCCCAGGAGAGAAAAAATTCTCATAATTTCTCCAAAAGGGAAAACTTGCGGCAGAAAAAATGGAAAGAAGATGCAAGAGATGCAACTTGTACTAATTATATATAATTTTGTGGGGCTGCTCTGCAGGACTGCGCTTTTAACCCTTTGCTAAACCCTATTTATTGCCTGTCTGCCATTCACCCCACTGACTCTCCATTCCTTTTTTTGTGCCTGTAACCTCCCTCCTCCCCCCTCCCCCCACCTGCCTGACAGATGGACTGGCCTCTCTAATAGGACAAGGGAGTATGGAGGAGCCAAAGGATAGAGTATTGTCTGCACTGGATGTAGGCAGACATTAATACAGCACCATGAGTCACTGGACCACAAAGCTGACAATCAAATGCATCTAAACACACATGGAACCTGACACCACACAATGAATCGCTAGTGTAGAGAGCTTACAATGTAATTGATCTAAACTCACATACAGTCTCTCCCTATACTGTCCTCCTAAACTGCTCCCTATAACTCCTGCCTGGTCCCTAAACCACTCCCTATAACTCATCCCGTACCTGCTGCTATACAACTCCTCCCCTAACTGCCCCTATTACTGCTCCCTGAACCACTCACCAGATCGCTCCCATACATAACTCAAGGTGACCCAAACATGCAACATGTCTCAGTGGGAATGAGCAAAGCATCTGTTTGCCATAATTGTTATGGGTGTTGGCCTGGTGGTGAAGGGGTTAAGTGCAGACATCAAAGGGTAGTGCCCGTGTTTAACTCGACATCTATATTGTCCCCCATCAAACGCAAGGTCCGGGGAAGCTCATTTGCATGACAAAGGGGGCGCTTGTGAGGCCTGGCGTGGTGAGCTGGAAAAAACAAAATCGTGGCTATCTCTTAGCTGGGTCTGATCATCTCTCTCCTGGCAACCGGGCCTCCCCGCCTGCATTCCCCCCTTTCACTCGCTCTCCTCCTTTCAAGCACTGCAAGGGGAGAGAGGGAGGGAGGGAAACTGTTCCTTAACTTCTGCTTTCATCCCTTGGTTCATTGCAGGCCGGATGAAGAGGCAGGGCAGGAAATGCTGGGTCCAATCTCTGGCACCATCACTAGCCATGGGCATTACTGCTCCTTAAACACTTGTCATGGTCCCTATGTTCATTCTCCCATTTATAAACCATCTCAATAGGATAGCTTACCATGATAGGAGAACACAGCACCAGTACTGAAGTTCTGTATTAGGCCAGGTCCCCGGTGGTGACAGCGGCAAGCGCGCCACACACCAACCACTCACCTCAATAGTGCCAGGCCCACGGTGTCTCCTTGCGTGTGGGCTCACGCAGTGCTGTGGCGCATCAGCCAGCAGAGGACACAACATGATTGTGTTCTCGTGCGGAGACGCGGTCACGTTGTGCGCTGGGAGCCATTACGAGTGTAGTTAGTTAAGTTTACTTGTTTTGTTAAATAATGCCCCTTTTCATTTGCATTTCATGTAACTTGTAATTTTTTAATTGAAGAAAAGTGTACATAGAAATTTCAGGCTAATTTATTAATATTTATTGAGTGTATAATAAATCGGGAGTCTAGACATCCATAAACAAGACAAAGCCAACTTGATCTTGACCCAGGAATACTCTTTTTATGGACCTTATTTTTTGCAAAGAATATTAATTTCTGATCTGTAATGTGCAGGTAAATGGTCTGAAATTGCATTAACTATATATATATATAATCGCCCCCACTGTCACGGCCGCCCTCACTGCCCGCCCCCACTGTCACGGCTGCGCCTCCCATCGCTCCCTACAGACCGCAGATGGCGGTTTTAAGCTGTGCATGCGCCGCAAGGACGCCAGGCGCACGTACAGGAGTCTCCACCGGGGACTTAGCCTTACACAGGACCACAGACTTTTATTTGCTTTCCTAAACATCCTCTTCATAGCAAAATAGTATTTTCTATGAACATCTGTGGTGTTGGTTTCTCATTATGATCACAGTAGTAAAAAGTGTGCCCAAGCGGAGAACTTCTACACGTGTGTATATCTATCTTTATATACTGGGGAGATATGAGATGGATCATTTGAGTGAACTGAGTTTTTCTGAGGGGTCAACAAGATCCTCCATCTGTTTGGGAAATGATTAGAATGGGCTGGGTACTAACTGGGAGAGAGGGAGAAATGCTTTTTCTACCCTGTTTTTAATTTTATTTTTATCTGATGCTAAATTATTTATTGTAGTTTGACTATAAATTCATGTTTCTCTGCTTAGAATTCTTGCACATTTCTTCCTTACAGAAACCCCATACGTCTGTCTGTCTGTCCCCAGTCGGTCCTCAGTAGCAGAGGCCTGGCTCTCACCCCGGGTTTAACATCCTTTGGATGCTGCTTATAATTTTGTGCCTTTTATCTCAGTCCAGATCTGCCTCCCGCCTCAGGAATTCGCTGTGTAAACTCTTGGGGGGGAGGGGGGTCATAGGGGGAAAAGCCGTGGGAAAACAAGTGCATGCAGGCTGGGGGGGTGTCTGTTAACCCCTTAACTGCCATTGCATTACAATATGTTGCTGACCCGTCATGTGGGGAAGGGGTTCATGGTGCTCTTTGCAATTTATAGCTACTAACACCTAATGCACCTGTCGCTCTTTATTTATTTATTTATTTATAAAATGTTTTCCCAGGAAGTAATACATTGAGTTACCTCTTGTCTTCAAGTGTGTCCTGGGCATAGAGTTAAGATGACAAATAATACATGGTTACAAATACAGTTACATAAGTGAACATTATATACAAGACATTGCATGCACAGTTAGAGATAATATATATTATTGGCGTATGTAACAGTTACAGACCAGATTTAAAATATGAGACAGCTTTAGTTTTGAAAGAACTTAAACTGGTGGTGGATGTGAGAGTCTCCGGTAGGTTGTTCCAGTTTTGGGGTGCACGGTAAGAGGAGGAGGAGCGGCCGGATACCTTGTTGAGCCTTGGGACCATGAACAGTCTTTTGCAGTCTGATTTCAGATAAGTGCTGCATGTGGTAGGGGTGAGGAGCTTGTTCAGGTAGCTGGGTAGTTTGCCCATAAAGAATTTAAAGGCAAGACAGGAAAGGTGAACTTTGCGCCTAGACTCGAGTGATTTCCAATCTAGTTCTTTGAGCATTTCGCAGTGATGTGTGTTGTAGTTGCATTGGAGAACAAAACGACAAATTGAATTTTAGAGGGTGTCAAGTTTGCTAAGGTGGTTTTGAGGTGCCGAGCCATATACTGTCTCCATAGTCAATAATTGGCATTAGCATCTGCTGTGCGATATGCTTTTTGACCAGGAGACTTAGGGAGGATTTCTTCCTGTAAAGTACCCTTAGTTTGGCATAGGTCTTGGTTGTCAGGGTATCAGTGTGCAGCCCGAATGTTAAGTGGGAGTCAAACCATAAGCCCAGGTATTTAAAACTAGTGACAGGGGTTAGGGCGGTGTTAGCGTTGGTTCTAATCTGGAGCTCAGTCGCTGGAAGCTTTAAAAATTTAGTCTTGGTCCCAAATACCATTGTTACTGTCTTGTCAGTGTTTATAAACAGTTTGTTGTGGGAAATCCAGTTTTCGAGTCTCAAAAAGTCAGACTGAAGTATGTGTTGAAGGTCAGAGAGGCTATGGCTGTGTGCATATAGGATTGTGTCATCTGCATACATGTGTATTGAGGCTTCCTTACAAGCTGTGGGAAGATCATTGATGAACACTGAGAAGAGTAGGGGCACTAGAACAGAGCCTTGCGGGACACCACAGGTGATATCCAGGGGGTTGGAGTTAGAGCCTGAGATGGACACATGTTGGGATCTACCTGATAGGTAGGAATGAAACCAGTTTAAAGCATGCTTCCCTATTCCAGAGCTCTGGAGTTTGATAAGCAGGATAGCATGATCAACAGTATCAAAAGCCTTTGCAAAATCTAGGAATATTGCACCAGTGAGTTGTCCCCGTTCCATTCCACACTGGATTTTATTGCAAACTTTTAGCAGGGTAGTTACGGTGGAGTGTTTGGGGCGATAGCCAGATTGGAATTGGCTAGGGAAATTTGTCTTGGTATAGGAATTGCTTAATTGGGAGTGGACACATTTTTCCATGACTTTGGATAGTATTGGGAGAAGAGAGATTGGCCTATAGTTTGAGACTATTTTTGTCCCGACTTTTGAAGATTGGGATAACTCGGGTGGTTTTCCAGGTCTTAGGGATATGGCCTGCAGACAGGATAGAGTTGACTATGGAAGCAATTGGTTTGGCAATGGCTGGGGCACCAAGTCTCAGGAATTTAGATTGTAGTAAGTCAGGCCCACATTGGCAGCTTAGTTTTAATTTGAGGAGCGCTTGTGTAATCTTCTCTTTGGATACTGAGCCAAATTGAAAATTGTGGGCAGTGTTGGGAGGAGGTGGGGCTATAGGGGTTCTCCCAGGATGAGATTCATGTTTGTGGTTTGGGTTGCGTTTTGCTAATAAGTTAGTAGCACATCCCACAAAGTAATCATTGAATGCATTTGCAATGTCAGTGAGCTTTATTCGAGTAATATCCCCCTTAGTGATATTATTTGGTTGATGGTTAGGAGGCTGGAATGTATTGTTGATAACCTTCCAGAAGTTAACTGGGTTTGATGTATTCTGGAGGAGATTGTCAGAGTAATATTGTTAGGGTGACCAGATTTTTAAAATGGAAAACCGGGACACTTAAAAAAATTATTAATAAAACAATGAACGTCACGCCCCCCGTTGCCATGACAACGAGACACCAACGTCAGGCGGTGACATGTTGCCATGACAATGTGGCATCAAGTGATGCCTCGTCACCATAATGCATCCCGTTGTCATGTCAACTTGGAAATCTCTGGAAGTCACTTCAGTTTGATTTTTCCAGTGACCACAGCATGACGTCAGCACTATAAGCGTGGCCTTAGGCTGCGCTTATAGTGCCGGCGACGCGACGTCGCAGCAAAACAAATGTATTGCCGCCATCGCATGCGCTTATAGTAAGCGCGACGCGACGCTGGCGGCACAAATTTCTGAAGCCGGTCTAATTTGATTTTTCAGAGGCTGTCGCCACATGTAACAGGCTCTAAACCGATCAAAGACCTGGTCGCCCGCGACGTCGCCGGAAAGCGAATTACAACTTGCGCCAGCGGCGACGGGTGACATCATCTGTCGCGCGCACTATAAGCGCGGCCATAGGTTAATTTCACACCTCATGTGCCACCTCCATTTCCCACCCTGTACTCATGAATTTCTCTCTCCCCTCCGTCTCACTCACTCTCCCCCCCTCCCGCCTCGCATGTATTTATCTCCCCTCCGTCTCACTCACTCTCCCCCCCCTTCCCGCCTCGCATGTATTTATCTCCCCTCCGTTTCACTCACTCTCCCCCCCTCCCGCCTCGCATGTATTTATCTCCCCTCCGTCTCACTCACTCTCCCCCCCCTCCCGCCTCGCATGTATTTATCTCCCCTCCGTCTCACTCACTCTCCCCCCCCTCCCGCCTCGCATGTATTTATCTCCCCTCCGTCTCACTCACTTTCCCTCCCTCCCGCCTCGCATGTATTTATCTCCCCTCCGTCTCACTCACTTTCCCTCCCTCCCGCCTCGCATGTATTTATCTCCCCTCCGTCTCACTCACTCTCCCCCCCCTCCCGCCTCGCATGTATTTATCTCCCCTCCGTCTCACTCACTTTCCCCCCCTCCCGCCTCGCATGTATTTATCTCCCCTCCGTCTCACTCACTCTCCCCCCCCTCCCGCCTCGCATGTATTTATCTCCCCTCCGTCTCACTCACTCTCCCCCCCCTCCCGCCTCGCATGTATTTATCTCCCCTCCGTCTCACTCACTTTCCCTCCCTCCCGCCTCGCATGTATTTATCTCGCCTGTGTCTTACTCCCCCTCTCACTTGCCCCTACCTTACATCAATTACCACACTCTGCTCACACAATCCCCCCACAAAATACATACCAAAAACCCCGCAATACATAATAAAAATACCTGCCCCGCCAATACATATTAAAAAAACCCTCGCCGCCCCAATACATTTTTAAAGACCCCCACCCCCCATACATATTTAAAAAAATTGGGCCGCACAGGTAAAATCATCATCATCCCCATATACCCACCCCCCCAGCATCTCCCATCTCTCTCTCTCCCGCCCAGCATCTCCCATCTCTCTCCCCCCCTTGCATCTCCCATCTCTCTCTCTTCCGCCCAGCATCTCCCATCTCTCTCCCCCCTTTGCATCTCCCATCTCTCTCCCCCCCTCCCCTGCATCTCCCATGTGTCCCCCTCCCCTGCATCTCCCATGTGTCCCCCTCCCCTGCATTGCCCATGTGTCCCCCTCCCCTGCATAGAAGAAAATAAAATGGAAAAAAATAAACATCCCAGCCAGGAATCGAACCCTGGTCCACTCTGCTAATGGCCTGGAGCATAACCACTGAGCTATAAGACTTTATGATGCTTTTCTAGTGAATAAAGG